>NC_053037.3:144551355-144855475 GCF_002575655.3 Aegilops tauschii subsp. strangulata
GTTCGATTCTACACATCTCAGGCTTCGTCGCGCTCTGCGAACTGTTTCTGGGCTGCGAGGCTCATTTTGAACTATGGAGAAAGTTCTTTTGCCTCGTCCCTTGCCATCGAGGGTGCACCATATTCAAAGTGGGCGGCGCCAAAGTATGGGGCATAGCCGGATCAGGCTACCCAATCAGAACTCCCAAAGAGGTTTCCCAAGAATGGTCTTCGGAGTGGTTTTACATTGATGACGTCCCACTTCTGGACCCAGTTCGGCGTGGCCTCCCCAAATTTTCTAGTGCTCCTTTGAAGAAACGCCTCAACTGGTGTCCTCGGAGTCCCAAGGAGGAAGACAGTGCGCAAATAAAAGGGTTGGTCAGCAAGGTCAGATTACTAGCTCATACCGAGCTCTCGATAATCGAGGTCATGGCCATTGCAATAAAACGATGTGTTCAGCCCCTTCAATCCAGAGTAACTCCTCTATGGTGTTATAACGGAGAGGACGATGCATCTCGTTACCGACGCAAAGGTCCGGATACCCCAGCCGAACTGGCCATGATCCTGGCCGATCTATATAAGTGGGAAAAAGAAGACTTCCTCCGCTTAAACTGTCGAGAAGGTTATTCCATGTACAACCCCATTGAATGGGTAAGATTTTGATTATCAGTGCTGTTTTATTGCTATCATGGCACACTAATCAAATTGTTCTTGTTGTCTTTAAAACAGTCATGGAGGAAGATGATCGAGGACGTTCGCTGTCCTGCCCCATAGCCAGAGGATCATAATTGCACCGAAGACCCTGGCTTCTATGAGGATCTGGATATATACATAGAGTTCGATGATGGAGTATTTTATCAGGCGAGCCTTGACGGCTCGGAAGTGGCTATTACAGCCGACTACCCCCACCCTTATTCCTTCTCCATCATAAGTATTCAAAAAGCTTCTTCAAAAAGAACCCCTTACTTGCACCTTATCCATTGTACTAAAACTGTACTTCATAGGACCGGCGCTCGGCAAGCCGCACTACCTCAAGGGCGGACTCTACGCGGGGCGATCGTTCGAAACGAAAGGAAACCGGGAGCGCTGTCGAGCCTTCTCCTCCTTCAAGGAGGTATGTCCTTTGATATATGCCTAAGCATGAGATTGGATTGTTAAAATCCTCCTCTACCTTTGTTTCAGTAGGAGTGTGCGACAAACCATGGGAAAACGCCCTGCTAGCCGGATGTTAGCTAATCCGACACCGGACTCGTCAACTAGGACGAGGGCTAATACAGTGCTGGCTCCGCCTCTTCAAGAGGATTCCGATGACATATCTGTCATGAATTCCAAGGTAGAGAGCGTAACGAATCACCGTCGACTGAAAGAGGCCATGCGCGCACCAGTTTTCTCCGAACAGGAATTTACCTCACTCAGCTCCGTGGATGCTTATATCCGAGCTGCCCGGGACGGACTTGCTGGAGTTACTCAACTATTTTTGAAGGATATGCAGGTAATAATTCTTGCAAATAGATATATTACAGTAGCCCCAGAGACTTAAAGCGGTTAAGCCAACCGATTTAAGGATTGTTATAACTTGCGGGTTCTCAGGAAGAAGAACAACACGCTGTCCCAAGAGCTGAAGACGAACCAGGCGAAGCTGAATGCCATCACCACAGAGCTTGCGGAGATGAAAAAGGCCACAATGACCACTAATCAGATGAACAAGCTTGAGGAGGAAAAGGATAAGCAAGCCCAAGAGATAAAGAGCTTAAAGGCTCAGTTATCGGCCGCACGAAAAGAAAATGAGAAATTGAAAGGCGGCATATTCGGTATGACCTTTAGAACCATCAGAGAGACTCATATTAGTCCATAATTTGGATTGTCATAACTCTGTTGCTGCAGGTCGATTAACTGGTCGGCTTGAAGAAGAAGTATCCTAATTTCGAGGCGACGTGCTTAAGGAGCCGTCCGTGGTGCATGAGCAGGCCCGTAAAGCTATGAGAAGTATGGCCAAGGCTTTATGGCCATCCGATACCCCTCCAGAAAGTGTGGAGGGTTTGGCGAGCCTGTTCAAAGGTGGCCGGCGCCGCTTTGAGCTATGGAAGGCGTCCGCATGCTATGAAGGCGCACAAGAAGCCTGGGCGATGGTGAAAAACGCTTTACTAAGTTAGATCCAAATCATATGGCCCGAGTGGGACCGCAGGGACCAGACGGGAAAGAAATTCTGGTGAACTTGGTGTATGACCAAGTAATGATAGCCGCGAAATATTCGCAAGAAGACTGTAGTTTAGACAGTCTTATAGATGGTATAGATAAGGAGTAGGCATTTGACTCAATGTATCAATGTACTTTATGATCAACCTTATCTCCAGCCGAACATGTCAAAAAATTGTCATCGCAGGCCTTCGGCTTTAACCTCCAAACCAAGAAGGTGGAGTGTTTCTGGATACTATTATGGAATGTAAAAAACATTCATTATGTCCAGGAACTAGGCAATCCAGTCATATTGCTCGAACAAACAAAAATCTAGTTCGGGGAGGTATGTTATATTACATATGTAAGAAACATCTTCCAAGGAGAATAGTTCCGTTAAGGGTTCCTTTCCTTGGGTTGGCATGCTTTAATTTTGCGTGCCTAGGCTTTGATCTGAATTACAGGGAAAGGCCCCGCATTGTTTTTCCAAAAAGTTACAGGAATGAAACAAACTGTCGTTACTTTCCGACCAATTATTCTCTTAAGAACTCTAACTTTCGATTTCACCCATCTGAGGTACAAGTCCGGATTACCCGGTTGTAACAATCGCAAAGGTGCTCCCTTTACACCCTAGCCGAACAATCGGGAACGTAGGGTATAAACACAGGAGCGAGGCAACCCAGCTTGGCAAAAACTTAAGTCATAGAGGTGCATATAATGGAAAAAAGTGTATATAACAAATGGCATATTTAATGTAAGCTCTATGCTATTAATAATAAGCTTCGTCAAAGAAGCCCCCAGTCATAGTGGGGTATATACATTTAAAGATGTGTACCCCTAATAGTTCGGAATACCCAGACATACACTGGGAAGGATATAGGAAAAAAAGGAAGAAAAGAGAGAGAGAAAGAAAACAAAAGGACAAAGAAAAGGATGTGGCCGAACTATGCGTAGAATCTTCGGAGCCGAGCAGCGTTCCAAGGATTCGGCTCGAGGCGATTGTCTGATGCATTACAAAGGCGATAGGCTCGTCCTGTGAGAACTTCGTCTATGTAACGCCCACGATGCGGCTATATCTCCCACGTGTCGAGGCACGACTTAGAGGCATAACCGCATAGTGGTTTTGTCGCAAGAAGGGTCATCTTCACACAATCCCATGTAATGAACAAGAATGGGATAAAGAGTTGGCTTACAATCGCCACTTCACACAATACATAAATATCATTCATATATCATCCAAAATACAATCATATAGACCGGTTACGGTCAAAATCCAGATGAAAATAAGACAACCCCAAATGCTAGATTCCCGATCGTCCCAACTGGGCTCCACTACTGATCATCAGGAAAAGACACGTAGTAACGACCACGTTCCTCGTCGAACTCCCACTTGAGATCGACGCCATCATCTGCACTAGCATCGTCGGCACCTGCAACTGGTGTTGGAAGTATCTGCGAGTCACGGGGACTCAGCAATCTCACACCCGCGAGATCAAGACTATTTAAGCTTATAGGACAAGGAGGTGCAAAGAGGTGGAGCTGCAGCGGCAAAAGCATATATGGTGGCTAACTTGCGCAAATGAGAGCGAGAAGAGAAGCAATGGAACGGACGTCATCTAGCAATGACCAAGAAGAGGTCCTGAACACCTACTTACGTCATACATAACACAGACCGTGTTCACTTCCCGGACTCCGCCGAGAAGAGACCATCACGGCTACACACGCACCTGGTGTATTTTAATTGGGTCAAGTGACAAGTTATCTACAACCGGACATTAACAAATTCCCATCTGCCTCATAACCGCGGGCACGGCTTTCGAAAGATAATACCCTGCAGGGGTGTCCCAACTTAGCCCATCATAAGCTCTCACGGTCAACGAAGGATAAACCTTCTCCCGGAAAGACCCGATCAGTCTCGGAATTCCGGTTTACAAGACATCTCGACAATGGTAAAACAAGACCAGCAAAGCCTCCCGAATGTGCCGACAAATCCCGATAGGAGCTGCACATATCTCGTTCTCAGGGCACACCGGATTGTCCAAGCTTCCGATAGGCCAGACCAGAGTTGCCCCTGGTGGCCACCGGCGACTGACAGTTTGGACCAATACTCAGAGGAGCACTGGCCCGGGGGTTTAAAATAAAGATGACCCTCGGGCTCTAGAAAACCCGGGGAAAAAGGTATAGGTCGCAAATGGTAAAACCAAGGTTGGGCCTTGCTGGAGGAGTTTTATTCAAGGCGAACTGTCAAGGGGGTCCCATAAATCACCCGACCGCGTAAGGAACGCAAACTCAAGGAACATAACCCCGGTTAAACAGTAACTAGGGCGGCAAGAGTGGAACAAAACACCAGGCATAAGGCCGAGCCTTCCACCCTTTACCAAAATATATAGATGCATTAATTAAATAAGAGATATTGTGATATCCCAACGTATCCATGTTCCGACATGGAACAAACTTCAACTTCACCTGCAACTAGCAACGCTATAAGAGGGGCTGAGCAAAAGCGGTAACATAGCCAAACAACGGTTTGCTAGGAAAGGATGGTTAGGGGCTGACATGGCTAAAATAGGAGACATGATATAGCAAGTGATAGGTAGCGAGCATGGCAATAGATCGAACAACTAGCATAGCTAAGATAGAAGTGATTTCGAGGGGTGGTCATCTTGCCTGCAAGATTCTCAGAGTTGTCGAAAGCTTGATCCTCGTAAGCGTACTCGACAGGTTCCTCGTTCATGAACTCGTCTCCCGGCTCTACCCAAAACAAGAACACAAACAAACGGAACCACAATCAACAACGAGAAATGCGCAAGCAACATGATGCAAAACATGTATGATATGCAAGATATGATATGCGATGCATATGCGTGCTCCGGAAGGAAAATGATGAACATGGCAGTAATTTGGCAAACCAAGCATGCCACTGGAAAGATGAGATGATTTCGGTCGAAATCGATATAAAGATCACCGGAATCGGATGCACGGTTTGCAAATGGCAAGCAAAACAAGAATGACACTAATCTGCGATAAACAGCAAGATAGCATTTAAAATACAACAAGTAACAATGCTACAGCACCCCAATATAGCAACAAAGCATATGACAGTAGTCTACAGGAGATGCTTGACAAAAGATGAACACTGAGCTACAGCTAGTTCACAACATATCAAGCTCAAACAAGCATGGCAAAAGTGCAAAAGATTACAGGTTCACAGACTTGGTGAAAAACTGGACATGGCAGAAATCAGCATCAGGTAGCAATGTTCAGAGCACGAAATCAACATGCTACAGGAACTTAACGTAGCAAAACAAGGCATGGTAGTGTTCTACTAAATGCACATGACAAAAGTCCCTTACTGACCATAAGCCAAAAAGGACCAGAAGATATGATGGCAGGCATGTAAACATAGCAAGTTTCGTTATCAGGTTTCAGACTTAGCAGAAAACAGAGCATGGCAGAAATATTAATATGTAGGCCTCTTTGTGAGCTTGATGCACTCACTACAGAGCAATGCATGACAAACCAAGCATACCTACAGCAAGATGGCATGTTTATGAAGCTATCCATGGCAAGAACAATTGCATAGCATGTATGCATAAACTACAATAAGCTTGGCAAAAATGCATATCATGTTAAGAATCTGCCAGAAATATTTTATAGCAAAAGTAGAGCAAGATTGAGTCATGCTATGGTACTCTAAAATTGCAAACAATTGCAGGAATGGATCAATTACAACTATATCTACAAAACATCCTTACTGAACATCTCCAAAATATGCATGGATCTCTCTGTAGCATCAAGTTTACATGGCAACAAAATTACAGCAGACTAGGACTTGGAGAAATCACTAAGTCCCTGAAATCAGAAATATTACGGGGCCTACTTTGCATGCTTGTGCTAGTCACCACATAGATCACAAAAATACATGGACTACACCACTGGAAAGATGGCATGGCATACTTCAAAACACATGTAGAGCTCATGCTCAAAAGATGCACAGAATAAATGATAAAAAAATGACAAATCTCCAAGTTCTGATAAGAACCAGAGAATAACAGCAACTAGCCCTCTTCCAACGAAGATTTGGGCATCAAGATGACCTCTAATGAAAATGGTGCAATTGAACAAAATGAAGAGCATCACGAGGCGAACAATCTGACATATTACACGCGCGAATCGGAGCTATATGCACGAAGTTATCGCATCTCGAACAGGAGCACATGCTGATGAATTCTGGGACTTAGGAAAAAAAGAGGCGAGGAGGAAAGCCAACACACGTTTCAGATCGGATCTCGCTCGAGCTCGGGCTGCTCGCCGTCGGCGGGAGGAAGAGGAGCGACGGGGAGGTGCGGCGGCGGCCGGAGGGAGGAGGAGACGAGGCGGCGGCGCCGGAGGAGGGGGCCGCCGGCGGGGGCGGCGAGCGCCGGCGGTGATGGCACGGCGGCGAGGGCCGGTGGTGGCGGCGCCCGGCGGCGATGGCGCGGCGGCGGCCGTCGGATATGGCGGCGGCGGCGCCCGGCGGCGCGGGTGGCGAGGCGCGCGGGCCCGGTGCGGCCCGGGGCGGGCCGGCCGTGGGCTCGCGGGCCGCGGCGGCGCGGGCGGCGGCTGATAGGGCGAGGAGGCGGCGGCGGACGTGTCCGGCGGGGGATGATTTTGTCCGGCGGCGCGCGGTGGAGAAGCTAGGGTTTCGTCTGAGATTTCGTTTTTCGGGATGTCCACTCATTTATAGGTAGAGGGAGCTAGGAGACTCCAAATGAGGTGCGGTTTTCGCCCACACGATCATGATCGAACGACCTAGAGCATGGAAGAGAGTTTGGTGGGCTTTGGGCTGGATTTGGAGGGGGTTTTTGCTGGACACTCAAATGGACATAGCGGAGGCCCGGTTAACCGTTGGAGTACCAAACGACCTCCGAATGGAACGAAACTTGACCGGTAGTCTCCGGGTGGTATAATAAAGCCACTTGACAAGCCTCAGTCCATTCCGAGAAAGTTTGACACACGCACACGAAAGAAAACTAGAGGGGTGCACCGGAGGAGATAGGAGCGCCGGATTGGAAAACGGACAACGGGGAAAATGCTCGGATGCATGAGACGAACACGTATGCGAATGCAATGCACATGATGATATGATATGAAAATGCATGACATGACAAAATACAAAATGAAAGACAAAACCCAACAACGGAGGGAAAAACATATCACATAGCCGGAAATGGCAAGAGTCGGAGTTACAAATATGGCAAGTTACATGCGGGGTGTTACAGTCTATGATGAAGGGGCCCTCCCATTTTGCTTTGAGCTTATCCTTCTTCTTCTCAGGGAGGCGCAGAACAAGTTCGCCGACATTATAAGTCTTGGCCCGCACTTCTCTGCTTTGGTATCTCCTGGCCTATTGTTGATAAAATGCGGAACGGGCTCGTGCAATATCGCGCTCCTCGTCAAGGCCATCCAAGTCGTCCTGCCGATCGATCTCGGCTTCTCTCTCTTCATACATGCGCACTCGAGGTAAGTCATGAATAATATCACAGGGCAAGACAACTTCTGCGTCGTACACCATGAAAAAAGGTGTGTATCCGGTCGTGCGATTAGGCGTAGTTCGCAGCCCCTAGAGCATGGAACCGAGTTCCTCAACCCAGTGCTTATCTGACTCCCGTAGGGAGCGCACCAGTCTGGGTTTAATGCCGCTCATTATGAGGCCGTTATCCCATTCAACCTGTCCGTTTGTTTGAGGGTGGTATACGGATGCATAATCGAGCTTAATTCCCAAGTTGGCGCACCAGTTTTTCACCTCATCGGCTATGAAAAGTGGAGCCGTTATCAGTGATGATGCTATGCGGGACGCCATAACGGTGTACCAGGCCGGATATAAAGTCAATCACTGGCCCTGCTTTAGTCATTTTTACTGGTTTGGCCTCTATCCATTTAGTGAATTTATCCACCTTGACCAGTAAATATTTCTTTTTGGGGCTTCCCCCTTTAAGGGGTCCGACCATGTCTAGCCCCCAGACCGCGAAAGGCCAAGCGATGGGGATTGTTCGTAAGGCAGTGGGAGGTATGTGACTTTGATTGGCGAAAAGCTCACATCCTACGCAACGTTGCACAAGGGCTTGTGCATCTGCTCGGGCTGTTGGACAGAAAAAACATGTCCGGAAGGCCTTGCTTACAAGGGCCCGAGCTGCAGCGTGATGGCCACCTAGACCAGCATGTATTTCAGCCAAGAGCTGTCGTCCCTCCTCTTCGGAGATGCACCTTTGAAGGACTCAAGTAGTACTTTTCTTGTATAGTTCACCTTCATGAACTTTATAGGCTTTAGAACGTTGAACTATGCGATGGGCCTCATTTTGATCATCAGGAAGCTCCTGCCTATTAAGGTAAGACAGGAAGGGTTCGGTCCATGGAGCAATAACGGCCAGGATTACATGGGTAGAGGTGTTATTTCGGTGGCCGAACCCCTGATGATATCTGTATTGTGTTCGGTTGCTGGGGGTATGATCGGGCCCGGACTAGTATTTCCACTCTCGTCCTGCCATACCACGGATGGCTTAAAGAGCCTTTCCACAAAGGTGTTATGCGGGACAGGATCGCGTTTGGCACCCATTCGAGCGAGGATGTCCGCTGCCTGGTTACTACCTCGAGCAACATGATGGAACTTGAGCCCCTCGAACCGAGCTGATATTTTAAGTACGACATTTCGATATGCCGCCATTTTCGGATCTTTTGCATCAAACTCTCCATTTATTTGGGATAACGCGAGGTTTGAGTCCCCGCGCACCTCTAGGCATTGTATGCCCATGGAGACAGCCATTCAGAGGCCGTGTAGAAGAGCCTCGTATTTGGCTGCATTATTGGAGTCCGTATACATGATTTGTAGCACGTAGCTGACTGTGTCCCCCGTAGGGGATGTCAAAATGACACCAGCCCCCCAGTCCGGCTAACATTTTAGAGCCGTCAAAGTACATGATCCAGTTGGAGTATGTGCTGTACTCTTTAGGGAGCTCAGCTTCCGTCCACTCGGCGACAAAGTCGGCCAGCACCTGAGATTTAATAGCTCGGCGCGGTCTGTATGTTATTTCAAATGGTAAGAGCTCGATGGCCCATTTGGCTATGTGGCCGGTGGCATCCCGATTTTTTATGATGTCATTGAGTGGTACTTCGGATGCCACCGTGATCGAATACTCTTGAAAATAGTGCCGCAGCTTTCGGGATGCCATAAAGACCGCATAAGTTATCTTCTGATAGTGAGGGTATCGGGATTTGCATGGTGTAAGGACCGCCGATACGTAGTATACTGGTTTCTGGATGGGGAATTTGTGTCCCTCTTCCTCTTGCTCGACGACGAGTACGGAGCTCACAACCTGGTGAGTCACGGATATATAGAGCAACATAGGCTCGCCAACACCTGGGGCGGCTAGGATTGGGTTTCCTGCTAACAATGTTTTTATTTCTTCCAATCCGACTGTAGCCGCATCCGTCCATTCGAAGTGATCGGTGCGTCGGAGCAGTCGATAAAGTGGTAATGCCTTTTCTCCCAATTTGGAGATGAAGCGGCTTAAGGCTGCCACGCACCCAGCTAGTTTTTGGACATGCTTTAAGTCTGTTGGCATGGCCAATTGTGACAGGGCTCGGATTTTGGCTGGGTTTGCTTCGATTCCTCTATTGGAAACAATGAACCTGAGCAGTTTCTAGCCTGGAACGCCGAAAACACATCTGTCCGGATTAAGCCGTATGTCATATGTTCGAAGGTTGTCAAATGTGAGGCGGAGATCGTCCACCAATGATTCGACGTGTTTGGTCTTGATGACCACGTCGTCCACATATGCTTCCACTGTTTTGCCGATTTATTTTTCCAAACATGTTTGAATCATGCGTTGGTAAGTGGCACCAGCGTTTTTAAGCCCAAAAGGCATAGTGTTGAAACAAAAAGGCCCATACGGGGTAATGAACGCCGTCGTGGCCTGGTCGGACTCCTTCATTTTAATCTGATGGTATCCAGAGTAAGCATCGAGGAAACACAATGAGTTGTGTCCTGCGGTTGCACCGATAATCTGGTCAATGCGGGGCAACGGGTAAGGGTCCTTGGGGTAGGCCTTATTGAGGTCTTTAAAATCGACACAAAGGCGCCAGGATTTATCTTTATTTGGCACCATGACTAAGTTGGCTGGCCAATCCGGGTGTTTGATTTCTCTGATGAATCCGACCTCGAGTAATTTAGCCAGCTCCTCCCCCATAGCTTGGCGTTTGGGTTCGAAAAATCGCCGTAGCATTTGCTTGACCGGTTTGAACCCCTTGATTATGTTGAGGCTATGTTCGACCAATCTGCGTGGGATCCTAGGCATGTCCGAAGGGTGCCAGGCAAAGATGTCCCAATTTTCATGCAGGAATGATCGTAAAGCGGCATCCACCGTTATATCCAGCTGTGCTCCAATGGACGTTGTTTTGCTGGGATCCGTCGGGTGCACTTGAAATTTAACTATTCCATCTACTAGTTTAAAAGAGGTAGATTTGGGCCTCTTATCGAGGATCACATCGTCCTTGTCCATCGTGGATCTCAAGGTGGTCAGTTCTTCGGCCGCAAGGGCTTCAGATAGTGCCTCGAGGGCTAAGGATGCGGTTTTGTTTTTGGCGCGGAGTGCTATATCCGGATCACTGGTGACAGTGATTATTCCATTGGGCCCCGGCATTTTGAGCTTCATGTACCCATAATGGGGTATGGCTTGGAAGCGTGAGAAGGCGTCCCGCCCCAAGAGGGCGTGATATCTGCTATTGAAGGGGGCCACGTGGAAGAGCAACTCTTCGGATCTGTAATTCTTAGGCGTGCCAAATACTACATCGAGTTTGATTTTCCCCGAACATCGTGCTTCTCGACTGGGGATGACGCCTCGAAATGTGGTACTGCTTTGCTCGATGCGGGTCTTCTCAATTTGCATTTTGTCGAGCGTGTCCTCATAGATGAGGTTAAGTCTGCTGCCGCCGTCCATGAGCACTTTCGTGAGTCAAAAGCCATCCACAATCGGGTTTAAGACCAACAGCTGGTGCTCGGACTGATCGGGCCCTTGGTTTGTCGTCGGCGGTGAAAGTTATGGCCGCATCATTCCAAGGGTTCATTGTGGTTACTTGGTTGACTTCGGCGAGGTCGCGGAGCGCCCTTTTGCACCGATTATTTGAAGAGAAGGTCTCGAAGACTGTAAAGACATTGAGATAGTCATCCTCTGAAGAATGCTTCTCTGGAGTGATATTGGTGAGGATAGCCTCACCGCTTTTAGCCACTTGCAGGAGTACCTAGCATGCCCGCTGTCGGCGGTAACGACACCCACGGGATCACGTGGATCCCTTCTACGGTTTGGCAGGGAAGAGGGGTAGAGCAAAGAGCAGATCTAATGATCAACATGACCGATTTTTACCCAAGTTCGGGCCGCTGAGAAGCGTAAAACCCTAGTCCTGCTTGAGTGTATATTTCGTGTTCTTGAGCCTCGGCTAGCTGCTCTTCATGCAAGCTGGGCCGAGAGGTTCAAAAGTCCGAATCCTCCTCCACTACGCCGTGGGCCTCCTTTTATACTTCCAAGGGGCTGCCACAGTGGCATACAGGAGGTGTAAAGTAGCTACAATATCTATGTTTATCACCGATGTCTTAGGACAAATGCATTAAATGTGCTGCTTACGTGCCCTCTAGATTTATCAGGGACGGGAATAGAGCCCGTCCCGTCCGTCGCTGCCACGCCCTATCTCGACACGCATCCATGCTGACGAGGCATGCAGTGCCAAGCACTACAAAAAAATACACTTCCGTGATGATACATGTTTGTCACAGTAGGTCGCGTTTTCTGGCATGCATGTACATCCATGACAAATTTATGACAGAATCAAGATAGTCATACCTGTGCTGTCGTAGAAGTGTTCCATGACATTGCCAAAATTATCATCACAGAAGTGTCCACTTCCATGACAATAAATCGCGCGTCACAGAAGTGCTTTCGTCAAGGGTGACCGACACGTGGCATCCACCGTAACGGAACGCCGTTAAGCTATCGGGTCGGATTTTGGATCCGATAACCCGTTAACAGCCACGACCAATGCCGATTTTCCACGTGTAAAATTCTCATTGGCTGGCGGATCCACGCGTCAGCTCCGCGTTGGCACAGGTGTCACTCATCCAATGGTCAAGATGGTCCTATGATATGTTGACACGTGGACCGGCCCAAAAGTGACCCACAAAGTTTAAATGGGCCGGCCCAACCGAAGGCCCATAAGATTTAGCGGACCATAATGGGCCGACCCAGCTAAAGGCCCACAAAATTTAGCGGACCATAATGGGCCGGCCCAGCTAAAGGCCCACACGATTTTGCAGACCATAATGGGCCGGCCCAGCTAAAGGCCCACAAGATTTTGCGGATCACAATGGGCCGGGCCAGCTAAAGGCCCACAAGATTCTGCCGACCATAATGGGCCGGCCCAGCTAAAGGCCCAACATTCTCTGTCAAATCGGCCCGTCAACGGTCTGTCCTAAACTTGTCATCAACGCGGCCCATGGTCACTTCTGGCCCGTTAACAGTCCGCTAAGTAATTGGGCCGAATTACGGCCCGGTGTATTTCCGGCCTGTTAAAGGTCCGACTTCATTTGGGCCCATTTACAGGCCATCAAAACTTTCGGCCCATAAACGACCGTGAAGGATTTGGGTCATATTCGGCCATGTCTGACATTCGGCCTGTTAGAGGCCCACTATAGCTTTGGGCCACTTTCGGCCTGTTGTCATTTTCGGCCTGTTAACGCCGGACGTAAACCACGGGCCATATGTGGCCCAACGTCATATCGGGCCCATTAACGGCCCATATAAAAATGATGATAATCTAGCCCGACCGAAGTTCCGGCCTGTTAAAGGCCCGTGTATTAGGTCGACGCATTTACGGCCCGTCCGAATTTCGGCCTGTCAAAGATCCGCATCGTAAATGGGCCACCATTTCGGCCTGCTAAGTCCAGTGGGTTATTTGGCACAATCAGGGCCCAATCTCACTTTCGGTCTATTAAAGGCCCATGTTTTTATGGGCTCGAGATATTTACACCTGTAAACGGCCTATTTTTACTAAGGGCCCAAATTATGTTTAGGCCTGTTAAAGGCCCACTATGGGCACAGGTCTACCAGAAAAATATGAAAGCTTATGCTGATTTAGGCCCAGATATTTTTAGTGGGCTACATGCCAATTTCGGCCCGTAATTGTTTTTAGCCCAATTGGAATGGGCCCGACGAATGTTGGCATGTTGGGCTCCTACGAAGCTTTCGGCCGAATACATTACTAAGATAAACCTACACTATACAAAAATAGCGTCGTAATTACTGCAGCCTGAGGCAGCATCATAAATGTTGTATCACAACAAAATAAATTCCAACCATAAAACAAAAGGCCTGTTGGCATAAAGTTTACAGTCCTTCCAGATAAAAGCACCATCAGATGCACAGATCATTTGACCTGAGTGCTAATGTTTCAGGCTGTAGAATCTGATGGAGCAGCACGTTCTCCACCTTTTTCCCGCCATTGCTCTTGAACAACGAAGCGAATGTCTGATAGTCTGGTTTCAAAACCATTCATATCTTGACTACATTTCTCAACCACTATTCTTGTTTCTGAAACAACGTCCATTAGGGATTGGACTTGTGTCTGGAACAGATATATCACTCTGTCTAGCAGGAAGATTTTGTTCAGTAGGCGATTTGGACGAGGTTACCTTGACAACCAACCCAGAAGAATTACGCAGGAAGGTGCTTTTTGCACTGTTAGTGGAGAGATACTGACGCACTGCAGCAAGAGGTGACATTGTGCCTGTAGTAGCCTCGTCACCTTCAGGTGGTTGTGGCTGTTCAATCATTTGTTCCATAGCTTCCTGAAAGTTGAACTTGTAGATTAGTGTACCAGATAAGTTACTAATGCGAAAAAAACAAACAAAGTAGGTTAAACGTTTATACATAACTTATTTTGGTGAACTACTGTAATACATTACCATGTATTGTAGTGCCAACTACATAATAAAATCACTTTCGGAACATATGTCCATGTAGCATGCCTACTGTATTGTCTATTTCCTCACATTCGTTGACATCTAAGGATAAAGAGACATGGTTTAAAGTAGGATGAACATAGTATGACATCATTCATATCATGGGCAAACAGATATAAAACAAACATGCTATTTTATCATTGTGTGCGCACGTGAACATACCAACTAGATTACAGATCAAGACCAAAATAATATCCTTCATCTCTTTTAAACCATGTAAGGTGAAATGATACGTTAAGACAACTGTGAATAAAAGTGAACAGAGTAACTGACATTGGCTGCAAACCAAGTAGTTAAATGAACACATCACAGTACCAATCAGTTCAGAGCAGGAGGAGTAAGGACTTACAACAGCGGCTTGAACTGGTGTGCTCATGCCCTTCATCTTGCTGGTGTGGCAATCCTTGAAGATTTGCACTGCATTCGGTTCAGGTTCTTTTTGGTCCGCACGGGCTTTCCTCTATATTTGGAACAAGTCAATATAGATACGATAATATGGCAGAAAAAGAAGAAGGAAGTAGCAGCTATTTACAAGAGCCTCGCAGTGTGCAATATAGCTACGAGATCCTGTTGTCTGTTGGAATTTCACTTTAGAACGGTTGGTTTTGTTCTTCAAACAGTTAGCTTAGAAGAAGATACACTTGTAAGGCACATACATAAATACAAGTTCAATATGTGGTCTGATCAAATACATATAGTCTACCTGATACTTTGGATTAGACCAGTGTTTAACGAGGGCAGTCCAGTCTTCATCTGTAATATATTCCACTGGAGATGTTTGGGCGATTTCATTGTTAGCCTTGCCTTCAAAGTGAGATTTTCTAAGGTGGTACCGATACTGTCGTAGAGCAGACTGAAAAACATGAGTGCATGCTTGTTTTGTTGCATCATCTTTCGGATCCAACTTGAACCTCATCTGTTGAAAAAAGAATGTGAGTCTTATTAGGAGGAAGCTAGAAAGTATGGGACAGAGCAAGACAATATTACTAATTGCGATGAATAACATTACTTACGGATAAATGGTCAAGGAAGGTGTTAAACTAGGTATTGTCTTTCTCATTCCTGTACTGGATCCACGTTGGGTGGATACGTGCATGACACCTAACGCCAACGGCTGCCTCTGATACTAACTTGGCTGACTCTGTAGCATCACGTGGCCTTTTTAAACCTGCCTCAAAATGGATCTCCATTCTTCCTCCTTTAGATTTTGTTAATCTGTCAAGCATTATCCCTGATGTCTGTTTCCGCTTGCGCCATGGTGCTAGTTCAACAACGAATATGGAAAGTGTTAGTGTACATCAAACTGTGAGAGTACATATAAAGGAGCATGCAACTGCAACTTGACTCGGTCAGGTACCGTCTTGGTGTTGATGCTCATGAGGTTCATCTGATCTTGCCAAGTCCTGTTGTGTCAGCAGTGCTTTGGAAGTAGTGTTAGGTGTGAAGGCAGCTTGGGAACTGGCCAGTTCCGGAGCAAACGAACGAGTAACTGTTTGAGATGCTGGTACAGTTGAAGCGGATGCTTCAGCTGGTGGAGCAGGTGATACTATGTTTGTAGATTTAGCCGGTGGACTTGGACCTTCTACTGCACTATAAGTACCAGCAGAATCTCGACGGCAGAACCTTTTCCATTTCACCCGACGAGTAACAACACTCCCTACTATATTATTTTCCTTGCTCTTTTTGACTTTGCCATGTCAAGTTGTACCCACAACACAAAAGAATAAAATCACTCTTCAGAACTCATTGATGCATGATACAGACAAGCAATACTTTGATGTAAGACAACCGTATGAGGATGGAATATGTAAGAAAAACAGGATGGCATGACATATTCATAGCTACGATGTGCAAACTAAGCAGAAGGATTTTCAAGAAAATAGAAGTAATGCAAGCTAGACACCATATGAAAGATGCAACCAATATTACTCTGCCAAGTTAAAAGTGTCTTGTCATAAGTGGCAATTCGAAAAATTAGAAGCAATACAACGTAGAAATCAATGCAAGATGCAACCACTATCAAACTGCCATGTTAAAAGCGTCCAATCATGAGTGACTGATGCGGGATACACAACATCAGTACTTCGATGTAAGAACATGGTATGATAGATAGATGCAGTGTATTCTAGACACAGAAAGCCATGTCATATGCACATGTATAACGTATAAACTCAGCAGGTGCAATTTAATCAAAATAGAAGAAATACAGGCTAGACAACATATGCAACATGAAACCAATTATCACACTGTCAACTTAGAGCAAGCACCTGCGATGGTGGAGTACGGGAGATGAACTCATCATGTAGACTTGGGACTTCAACTTCATTAGCAGTAGCAGTGGCAAATCTAGAGAGTCTCTGTTTGCGTCGGTGCGGAGGACCACCAACATCCCCTAACTTACTCTTTTCCTTCCTATTTTCTGATATTGCCTTATGAAGTCAAAACCACAAGAAGATGAATAAAATTAGCTCTGCATAACTGGTTGATGCATGATACAGACGAACACTACTTTGATGTAAGGCAAGCGCAGGATAGGAGGATGGAATATATACAAAAAAAGACACCGTTTCATATTCACACGTACGATAGGAGGATGGAATATGTATGAAAAAATAGTAAGCGGAAGGCATTTCAACAAAATTAGAAGAAATGAAAGCTAGGCACCATATGAACATGCAACCAATATCACTCTATCAGGTAAAAAGTGTCTCGTCGTAAGTGCCATTTCAAGAAATTAGAAGCAGTACAAGCTAGAAGACAATGCAAGATGCAACCTACATCACAGTCCCAAGTTAAATGTGTCTTATGGGTAAGTGATCGTTGCAGGTATAAGTTGTAAGCTACGCAGATGCAATTCAACATAATCAGAAGCAATACAAACTAGACATCATACGGAAAACGCAACCACGTATAACAGTTCCAAGTAAGAGCAAGCACCTGTGATGGTGGAGTAGGGGAGATGTGCTCATCATGTACACGTATGTTCTAGAAACAGGAACACGTGTCATATTCACAGGCATTATGTGTAAAGTAAGCAGATGCAATTCAAGTTAGAAGCAATACAAGCTAGACATCATACGCAACATGCAACCACATATAATAGTGTCAAGTTAGAGCAAGCACCTGTGATGGTGGAGTAGGGGAGATGTGCTCATCATCTACACAGCTACGTTGACTGTCCAGACTTGTGTTGTCTTGCAAATCTTGTTGGGAGGATGGCGGAGTAGAATCTGTAGAGACCCCCTGTTTGAGTTGCTCCGAAGGACCACCATCATCCACTGCCGGACTAATTTCCTTCAGCTGTAATGATTTTGCATTGTGAAGTCAAACCGATAAGAAAAAGGAATAAAATTCGCTCTTCAGAACTCATTCATGCATGATACTGACGAACACTACTCGGATGAAAGGCAAACACATGATGCGAGGATGGAATATGTATGAAAAACAGGATGGTGTGACATATTCACACCTATGATGTGGTAACTAAGCAGAAGGCATTTCAACAAATTAGAAGCACTACAAGCTAGACACCATATGAAAGATGCAACCAATATCACTCTGCCAAGTTCAAACTGTATGGCGTTTCAACAAATTAGAAGCAGTACATGCTAGAAATCATATGCAAGACACAACCAATATCACAGTGGCGACTTAAAGGTGCCTTATCATAAGTGACTGATGCGGGATATGCAAGAATAGTAATCTGATGTAGAAACAGGAACACATGTCATATTCACAGGCATTATGTGTAAAGTAAGCAGACGCAATTCAACAAAGTTAGAAGCAATACAAGCTAGACATCATACGCAACATGCAACCACATATAATAGTGCTAAGTTAGAGCAAACACCTGTGATGGTGGAGTAGGGAGATGTGCTCATCATCTACACAGCTACGTTGACTGTCTAACCTTGCGTTGTCTTGCGAATCTTGTTGGGAGGATGGTGGAGTAGAATCTGCAGAGAACCTCCGTTTTAGTTGCTCGGAAGGACCACCATCATCCAATGCCTTTCCAATTTCATTCAGCTTTATTGATTTTGCATTGTGAGGTCATACCGACAAGAAAAAGGAATATCATTCGCTCTTCAGAACTCATTCATGCATGATACTGACGAACACTACTCTGATGAAAGGCAAAGTCATGATACGAGGATGGAATATGTACGAAAAAATGGACGGCTTGACATATTCACACCTATGATGTGGTAACTAAGAAGAAGGCACTTCAACAAATTAGAAACACTGCAAGACACCATATGGAAGGTGCAATCAATATCACTCTGCCAAGTTAAAACTGTCTCGTCATAGGTGGCGTTCATCAAACTAGAAGCAATACATGCTAGAAATCATATTCAAGACGCAAACCAATATCACACTGCCAACTTAAAGGTGTCCCATCATAAGTGACTGATGCAGGATACACAAGAAGAGTAGTTTCATGTAAGAACATGGTGTGATAGACAGATATAGTATGTACCAAAAACAGGAAAGCGTGTCATATTCACATGTATCATGTGTAAGCTAAGCAGATGTAGTTTACAGTACTTAGGAGCAATATGAGCTAGACACCATATGCAACATGCAACCAGATATCACACTGCCAAGTTAGAGCAAGCACCTTGGATGGTGGAGTAGGGGAGCGGAGACTTGGACCTTGTAATGCACTATCAGTACAAGGAGAATCGGTACAGATGCTCTGTTTACGTTGCTGCAGAGGACCACCATCATCGCCTTCCTTACTCTTTTCCTTCCTCTTTCTTGATTTTGCCTTGTCAAGTCAAACCCACAAGAAAAAGGAATAAAATTTGCTCTTCAGAACTCATTGATGCATGATACTGACGAACACTACTTTCATGTAAGGCAGCCGCATGATAGGAGGATGGAATATGTATGAAAAACAGGACGGCGTGACATATTGACATGTGTGATTTATAAAGTGTAAACTAAGCACAAGGTGCTTGAACTTGTTAGAATCGATGCAAGCTAGAAACCATATGAAAGATGAAACCAATATCACTCTGCCAAATTAAAAGGGTGCCCTAACAAATGTATTTGACCAAATTAGAAGCAATACATGGCAACATGCTAGAAGTCATTAAATATAGCAATGAGTAAATGGCGGCTCCCACCCACCTCCTCCCCGGCGACACCAACCACCTCCGGCGATCTCCTCAACTGGCCATCTTTCTCTAGTTTCTCTGCAGCTGATCTCTTCGGCGTGTTGTGATCTACACGCTCATACCCATCTTTCATGGGTTCCAATGATGGATCCACCCTTGGCTTGGACTTCTCCAAGGGTTTGGTTTTTGCAGATAAGGTTTTTCAATCTACTGGTTTTTCTCTACTCACCCACAACTGCTGTTATTCTCCGGCGACGGCAGATGAACCAGTAAACCCTCATACAGTCGTACTCCCCTCCGTGTGGGAAACAACTGCCGAGTCTTCCCTGCCTCCGTGTCGTCCCCTTCCTAGGCCTCGCCGTCATCCACCGCCGTGGTGCTCTCGGCGCGGCGTGGTCAATGTGGTCAACGACCGACTTCCATCGGAAGAGTACTATGCGTGGAGACGCTGACAGCTGGGTCCACGGCCGCAGCAAGGAAGTGCCTCCTTATTACGCGCAAAATAATTATTCCTCCACCTGACAGCGGGACCCACCAGACGGGCCACCGTATTTCACAAAAAAACGTTTCCCCCCTGATTGCTGGCACCCACCAGCTACACCTTCGCACGCAAGGAAGTGCGTCCTGGCAAAAAAAAACAAAACGATTCGCCCCCCTGACTGCTGGGACCCACCCGCTACATCTTCGCACGCAAGGAAGTGCCTGACAGTCGGGACCCACCTAGTCGAAGCGTATGTAGCGTTGTCATTCTGGTCGCGAACGTGTACGTACATATATACTAGTGGATGTAGAGGCGCGCACGTGTCGTAGTAGAGGCGCACACGTAGCATGTACACGTACGTACAACGGCCAGGGTGCAAGAAAGAAAATACGGCCACGTATGTGTACATACGGGCGGGGTCTCGAACGCCTACTCGTGCATATGTACGGCGAGGGCTCGTTGACATGGCTGGGTCGGAACGGAGAAACAGCGTCGCCGTCGTGTTCATGGGGAGGCAACGGAATGCATCGTGTTCATGGGGAGGCAACGGAATGCGTCGTGTTCATCGGGAGGCAACGGAACGCGTGGGAGCCAACGGGCTGGGTCGGAACAGAATGCGTGGCCGTGTTCATCGGGAGGGCTTGGACGGAACAGGCGATGGAAACGAGGCATGGTGTACCGCAGAACGGAGGAAACGGCCTTGTGTTCGACCGGCCACGTTCGAAACGGGATCCTGTTCATCGGGAGGGGTCTGGCGTACCGCAAAACGGACGAAACGGACCTCCTACAGTCGAAACGGGGGTTCTGTTGATTGGGAGGGGTGTGGCGTACCGCAAAACGGATGCAACGGACCTCCTACGGTCGAAACGGGGGTCCTGTTGATCGGGAGGGGTGTGGCGTACCGCAAAACGGACGAAACGGACCTCCTACGGTCGAAACGGGGGTCCTGTTCATCGGGAGGGGTGTGGCGTACCGCAAAACGGGACTCCAAGGGATACTGTTTATCTCCACCGTCGACCTCCTTCAGCCTCCACGGGCTACCGTCGACCTCCTCCAGCCTCCACGGGCTCCTGTTCATCCAGCCTCCACCGCGCGCTACTCCACCGGCTACTGTTCAACCACCCCTCCACCGTCTACTGTTCATCCAGCCCTCCACACAACGGGGTCCTATTCAACCACCCCTCCATGGGCACCCCTCCACCGTCTACTGTTCATCCAGCCCTCCACACCACGGGGTCTTGTTCATCCAGAGGCAACGCCACCGCTCTCTGTTCATCCAACCCCTCCCCGCAGCGCTCACTGTTCATCCTAGAGGCAGCATCGATCGGCTTCAGTTAGCAGCAGTAGCGAAGGAATCGCTCGATCGGGTTCAGTTAACAGCCATCGATCGATCGCTCGGGTTCAGTAACGCATAGCCTGCAGTGCAATCGCTCGGGTTCAGTTAGAGCCCAACGCCTCGCTCGGGTTCAGTTAGAGCCAACGCCTCGCACACACGCGCGTATGTGTACGAGAGAAACGCGCATCGCTCGGCCCCCGACCTCCCACCATAACCGGGAACTCCCCGAAATTTTCCTCGCCCTCGCTTCTACCACGGTTTTTGCCGTCATGGACGGCCCAAGGAATGTCATGCAGCTGCGTCTCCGGCCCGCCCAGGACGAAAAGCCCATTTTCTGTCATGATTTTTTGTCATAGAAGTAGGAGCCCACCACATCTATGATGATACCGGGTTTTGTCACAATTATCGTCATAGAAGTGTCATATGTATGACAGATTTTTTTTCGTTCGGCCCAAAATGTCACGGGTGTGTCTTTTTTTGTAGTGAAGTTGGCTGGCTAGCTGCTATGCTGGAGAGGTGGCAGGGTCTTCACGAAGATCTGCATGCCACCACGCAGGTGCTTGCTAGGCTGGAAGGCCGGCCACTGTGCTGGAGCAGTGACGGGGTGGCGGAGTCTTGCCGCGGTCTTGCTGATGTCCCCGACAAGGATCTTGTCGGGGCCTCGCAGATGTCCTCGACAAGGGTCTTGCTAGGAACCGCTCCTCGTGGCCTTCACAAAGATCTGCACGCCACTACGCGCGCGCCCCTGGGTCTTGGCCTTAACATTGTCGATGGTGTCAGAGCTCTCAACCACAAGGGTGGTGCCTTTGTTAGTGATCTGCAAATCGTCCCGGCAAGGATCTTGCCGGGGTCTCGCTCCTCTGGTCTCTGGCTCGGCTGCTTCTCTTCGCCTTGTATCTTGTTTTTATCCTTGATTGACCTCTTCAAGCCTTGCCGTGCGTGGGGCTATGACTGCCCGTGCACAAGTATGGGGTGCTAAAGGGCCAAACTTTAGTACACCGACAGGAGCCCCCGGGCCTGGGCCACACACGAGCTTGAAGCGTCGTTGGGCCAGGCCCAAACAGTGCGCGGGCACGCGTGTCAGGGAATAACTGTCATAATCTTCTCGCCTGTCGTGCTCGCAGCAGCCCGTGAATAGCCTTTATTCATGGGATGGTAATCGCCGTTTCGTGCTTCCCACTATGCCTACCTTTCTCGCCACATACACCGCATGCATGGCACTGGGTAGGTGGCGGACGCACGGGATATGGGAAGGTGTGCCATGGCAGATACCCAAGCGCCTTCGATTGGCGCGGGGAGGGCGGTCGACGACCTCGCTCGTTTCCAATGGCGTTAATGAGCCAGACTCGAAAGGGCCCTTCAGAGAAGGTATAGCGCCAGCCCCCAGCCCTTCCTGCTTGGCTATAAAAGGGAAATCGAAAGGAGGAGGAGGGGCATCCTTTCGTGTCTTCTCTTCTTCTTGTTCTTCACCCACCACCATGCTGAGAGGGCGTGGCCGCGGTCGCCCCTGTGCAGAGGCGACCAGATCTTCCTCTCGCCAGAGAGCCGCGGCGGTTTAGGAAGAGCCAGATGCTCAGGACGGAGGCGCTGGACGGGATCGCGGTCGGTGAGGTGGTCGAGGTGGAGGTGGACACGGAAGGGGAGCACCTGCGGCGCCGCCGTCTCCTCCCGCTTCGTCATGTGGCCATGTCGGAGACACGGTGCTGGAGTTCATCTGGTAGCTGCACGAGCCGCCGTGTAGCCGTCTTTGCCTTCCCGAGCCGTTCATGAGGGTGCTGGAGGTTGACCAGCCGTCGAGGTTGAGGCTTCTCATGAAGGGATGTTGCAATGGTGATATGTGGGTGAACGTGGAGTTCCCCGTCCCTCATGTAATGCTTCTTCATCACAGTTGGAAAACCTTCGCACGCGCCCACTGCTTGATGAAGGGGCACATCCTTCGCTTCAAATTAGTGGAGGCCGACCTCCTCTCTTTCAAGGTCTTCGGGCGCTCGGGAATCCGGTTAGGGTGCTGCGCGGAGAGCTCGACCAACGACGAAAGCTCCTCCTCGAGCGATAGCAACGAGGAGGAGGCCGGTGGGGAGGACGACGGGGACGGGTCCGACTAGATGTCGGGCGCCTCGTCGCCAGGTGACGCCGGCAGCACCACCATCCGCATATGGCCTTCCCCCCGGTAGAGCGATTTGCCGGGGGTAGTTCTTGGCGGTGGCTCCTCAAGCCAGCTCCTTGAACTTCTCGGGGCTGTCGCTTCTTGCGGCTGGTGCTGGAAGGCCGGAGCAGACGAAGAAGGCGGGTGGCGGGCCGTCAAGTAGGAGTACGATGGCATCGATGCCTTCGTCGCGTATTGCCGGCCCGCTGCCTCATCTTTCGGCTTCTCTCCCGGCACCGTCATCACCAGCCTTCTTCTGGACGGCTGCTGGGATGTTTTCTTGGTGTCTTCTGCCGCGTGTACCTCACCTAGGCACTCTTTTTGCCATCCCGCTATCTTGATCCGCTTCCTGAGGAGAGGGACAAGAAAGGGATTACGGGCATCTTATCTTTTTTTAGATCTTAAGCCCGCAGGCACTTGCCGAATTTAAACTTTGTAACCCCTTGCTCATGCTTACATTTCATATGAATTGTACTTCTTAATCAACGTATTAATGAAAAAGGGTGATTGCCGGGTTCTTTTGTGCGTGAGCGAGGCTGACACCAAGGAATGAGTCCTTGTTATTATTTTTTAAGTAAACAACCCCACCCGGCAACAGGCCTTGCCGTCCTCCCGCTTTATACCATGATGCACTCACGCCCTTGGCGGAGGCAGGGGCAGAGTAGGATTAGGCCCTTCACCCATCCCCTTTCCACCGCAACTACAACCAAATCCCGGCCCAAAAGGGATTTTGGGCACAGGGAAGAGGGAGCACGGTGGCATGAGATAAAGCGAAGTGTCATACGTTCAAGTTTCACACGGAAGTACGTAGCTGGGGAAAAAGACTTATCTGAATATGCTGCCCCCGGCAGCCTTGGCTTGTCAGGGCCGGGGTGTCAGTTCATGTCCTTTCCTTCAAAAAGTTCCGCTGAAGCGCCCGTGCAGCCTGCGAACCAAAGAGGACTGGAAGGGACAAAAATACATGCACACTCGACCTCTATGCTAGGGGTTAGTTGCCGCTAAGCACTATCAGCCCTACCAGAGAGAGACTCAACCTAACATGCATGCTAATTCTTTAGGCGCCAGCGCTTCGTTTATTCATCTGTTGCTCAGGGTCTGCGCCTGGCTTTGTACAAAGGGTCACATGCCTTGCCGGCAAGGCTTGTACAAAAGGTGGTCTGCTCGGGGGCTCGGCAACTGCGCCTTATGGGTAAAACTTACAAAGATGTTCGATGTTCTAGGAGTTGCTCACTGGGATACCATCTTCGGTCTTTAGGCGCACTGCGCCGGGCCTGGTGACTCGTATTACCCGATAAGGGCCTTGCCACTTTGGTGTCAACTTGTTGGAATTCTTGGCCGACTGAACGTGCCGAAGAACAAGGTCGCCTTCCTCAAAGCTTCGGGCATAAACCCTGCGGCTATGGTAGCGGCGCAAGGCTTGCTGGTAGCACGCAGCTCGCACAGCAGCCTCAAGACGATCTTCCTCAAGGAGCATAGCGTCATCTTGCCGCAACTGCTCTTGCTCAAGGTCATCGTAAGCGACCACTCGAGGTGACCCGTATGTGAGGTCCGTGGGGAGAACTAATTCTGCCCCATACACGAGGGAGAAGGGTGTCTGGCCGGTGGCTCGATTTGGCATTGTTCTAATTGACCAAGGAACCGCTGGCAACTCGTCAATCCAGCGTGTTCCGCACTTGTGTAGCCTGTCAAAAGTCCTCATCCTGAGGCCCCGCAACACTTCAACATTTGCACTTTCTGCTTGGCCGTTGCTTCGTGGATGTGCAATAGAAGCAAAACATATCTTGCGGCCGAGGTCTTGTACGTATTGCATGAAGGTGCGGCTTGTGAACTGCGTGCCGTTGTCGGTGACGGCTCTGTTTGGAACAACAAAATGGCAAATTAGTCCCTTGAAGAACTTGACGGCTGATTGTGCTGTCACCTTTCTCACCGGTTCCACTTCTGGCCACTTTGTGAACTTGTCGATCGCAACGTACAGGTACTCAAAGCCCCCGACAGCACGGGGAAAGGGGCCCAGTATGTGAGCCCCTAGACTGAAAATGGCCAGGAAAGAGGGATCGTGTGAAGAGCTTGAGCTGGTTGATGGAGTTTCTTTGAATGGAACTGACATGCTTCACACTTGGTTACTAGTGCAGTTGCATCCTGGAGAGCAGTGGGCCAAAAGAAACCTTGCTGGCAAGGGCTCTTGATCCTATGCGAGAGCCACATATGCCTCCATGTATCTCTGCCAACAGCTCCAGTCTGTCCTCCCGGGGAATGCACTTCAATTTCACACCGTTTGGTCTTTTCCTGTACAGGACATCGTCCACAAACTGGTACATGGCAGACCGACGGGCTACTTTCTCCGCTTCTTCCTGTTCCTAAGGGAGTTCCCCTGGTTGGAGGAACTGAACGGTGTGTCGCGCCCATGCCGGAGCCTGAGGCTCGACGGCAAGGACTAGAGGCATGTCTTCTGCCGTGGGAGCGGTTGTCTCTACGGCAAAGGCTTGAGGCCCTGCCAGAGCCTGTCGCTCCCCAGCAAGCTTGGCATCCCCGGCAACATCCTTGCCGGCAGCTCCTGGGAGCTCGGCGGGAAAGTACTTGCCGGGGCCTGATTTTCTTTGCTTATTCTGTCCTGCCGATGGTTCAACGGATGGCTGAGTCAATTGGAGCACAAAGGTCCCTGGTTCCACAGACTGAGGGCAGCACGTTTTGACAGGTCGTCAGCAATGCTGTTCTCTGCTCGAGGAACATGATCTGCTTGTAGGCCATCAAAACGCTCTTCCAACTTCCTCACTTTAGCTACATAAGCTTCCATCAGCGGGCTATGATAATCCTTGTTCATCTACTTCACTACGAGTTGTGAATCCCCACGGACGATCAACTTTCTGATCCCATGGTCTGCCACGATCCTGAGACCGGCAAGCATCCCCTCATACTCCATGGTGTTGTTCGTCGATCTCTCCTGGGGAAAATGCATTTGGACTACGTACTTGAGGTGCTCTCCGGTGGGCGCGACAAGCAGCACGCCAGCACCGGTGCCTTGTAGCGAGAAAGCCCCATCAAAGTACATAATCCAGTTGCAACTTGTTTCCTTGCCAGGGAGAGTGGTCTCTTGAATTTCTTCGTCAGGCGTTGAGGTCCATTCTGCAATGAACTCCACCAAAACCCTGCTCTGGATTGTCGAAGTGCTTTCAAAACTGAGACCAAAGCTTGACAGTTCCAACGCCCATTCCACAATCCTTCCAGTTGCATCTGGGTTATGCAAGATCCGTTGCAATGGGAAGCGAGTGATGACGGTGATCGATGTGCTTGAAAATAATGACGCAGCTTCCTCGAGGCCATAAGGAGGCCGAAGAGCAGCTTCTGCATACCAGAGTATCTTGATCTAGCCCCCTGCAAGAGGGAGCTGACAAAGTAAATTGGGCGCTGCACCATCTTCTTCCTCGGTACCACTTTGTTTGCTTGTGCAGATCCTGCCTTGCTGGTGCCAGACTTTGTCGGGGCTCTTGCCTTGCCGATGCCAGACTCCGCCGGGGGTGTTGCCTTGCCGGCACCAGAACCTGCCGGGGGGAGCTCTGGCTCGTCATCTGACAGTCTTGCCACTGCTACCACTTCTTTGTCAACTTCCCTCTACACCACTAGCGCGGCACTGACCACTTGATTCGTTGCCGCTAGATATAGCAGCAATGGCTCTTGCGGTTTAGGCGCAACTAGTATTGGCGTAGAGGAGAGGTACCTCTTCAAATCCTGCAGTGTTGCCTTGGCCTCCGGGGTCCATTTCATGGGCCCTGCCGTCTTCAAAATCTTGAAGAAGGGGAGGGCGCGCTCAACAGATTTGGAGATGAACCTACTTAACGCAGCAACACAGCCAGCAAGCCGACGCACATCTTTGACCTGCCTTGGCACTTCAATCTGCTCAATTGCCTTGATCTTGTCGGGGTTTTCTTCGATCCCACGCTGAGACACAAAGAACCCGAGAAGTTTGCCGGATGGAACACCGAACACACACTTCTCAGGGTTGAGCTTGAGATTGATCTTGCGCAAATTTGCAAATGTTTCTTCCAAATCTTGCACAAGTGTTGCCCTGTCCTTAGTTTTGAGCACTATCTCATCCATGTAAGCCTCCATATTTCTATGGAGCTGGGGCTTAAAACCAATCTGAACTGCTCTTGCAAATGTCGAACTAGCACTTTTCAACCAGAAAGGCATTCGTATAAAACAATACGTACCACATGGGGTGATAAAGGCGGTCTTCTCTTCATCTTCCTTCGTCATAAAGATTTGGTGGTATCCTGAATAGGCGTCAAGGAACGACAACAGGTCGCACTTGGCAGTAGAGTCCACTATCTTGTCAATGCGTGGCAAAGGGAAAGGATCCTTCGGGCAGGCTTTATTGTGTCGGATGTGGGTTTCCGGCAAAACCCTCAAGGTTTGAACTCTGGGGTGCGCGCGAAGTTCTTTCCCTCCTACCGATCTACGCCCTAGCTCGCTAAGATCTTGCGGACGAACTCAACCAACTAGCAACACAGCAAGACACGAGATTTATACTGGTTCGGGCCACCGTTGTGGTGTAATACCCTACTCCAGTGTGTGGTGGTGGATTGCCTCTTGGGCTGATGATGAACAGTACAAGGGGAAGAACAACCTCCTGAGGTTGAGGTGTTCTTGTGCTCGGCTAACTTGTGTGGGTGAGATGCCTCTCAATCAGCTCTGGATGAGATGCCTCTACTTTGGTGGCTAGTTCTACTTATATAGGCCCTGGTCCTCTCCCCAAATGTTGAGCGGGAAGGGAGCTAACAATGGCGGGCCAATTTGAAAGGGGACAGCTAGTACAAGCTATCCTGACAAAAGTGGTCTTCGCGTGCAAAAGGCTCTAGTGGTGACGCCGTCTTGGGCTCCATGGTGACCTCCGTCTTGCCGTCCTGCTGGTCTTGGTCTCGTTGCACCGATATGGAAACCTTTGCCTGATGCCTTGGTACTCCGCGCCTGCGCCTGCCTCCTTAGCACCAAAGAGGAAACAAGGACGCTACGTGCGCTGGCGCCCGCCTGGCGGCCGCCTAGCGTCGATCGTCATGGCTCACGTCACGAGAGCCTCGCGAGGTTTGCCCCGCCTTGATATCTCCGCTCCTCGCGAGGCAGTCTGGTGAGGCCGCTCCTGAGGAGGTCTTGTGTCGTCCACATCGGGAGGCTTGGCCCCTCGCGAGGGTCTTGAATGCTTTGTCGATGAAGATGGGCCGTACAGGCCTGCTCGCATAGCCACGCCATGGGCCGCAGGCAGGCAAGTCTGGGGACCCTCATTCCCAGAACGCCGACAGTAGGCCCCGGGCCCAAGGTGCACTCGGGCTTGGCGTCGAGGCGAAGCCAAAGGTCAAGTACGGAGCACCGCGGGCCCCAGAAGCCTGCGGCCTCGGTCGACGCGTGGCGGTTGATTGGACGTGGGCGTCTCAACTTCCCCATGCTGCCTCGGCAACTGCTTGATTTGACAAGTCCCTGCGACATGCAAGGGGAATCATCATTACCTGCGATCGTGGGGGCGCCGGTTGGCCTTCTTCCGCCATAAATGGGGAGGGGGGCGGAGCCCCCGTCGCCCATCTCTTCTTGGTTCATTTGCTCCTTCCTCCTTGCTCCACCGCTAGCAGCAATGGCGCCGTCGAAGAGGTTCTCCGCCGCGGAGAAAGGCAAGGCCCCTCGGGAGGGACCTGGCTCCCCGGCACCCAAGCGAGGACGTGGCCGTCCCCGCATGCATGCCGTGACCCCCACCGTGGCTCCCGGCTCTCAGGGTGGCGCCGCAGCGCGCGCCAGGAGTCGCCCTGGTCGCAGTAGTCCTGTCGACGAGAGGAGGCGCGTCGTGGTTGCGCGGCCTCCCTGACCGTGGTTCCACACATCAGAGGTGCTGCCGGAGTTCGTTGTCTGGTCGGAGGATCCGGCCGGCAGCTGGCTCCAGCTCCCCCGCTTCTTCGCCGACGAGCTGCCGGCCTCCGGTCCTGGCGGGCTCTGGCTGCAGGCAGACGGTTGCTGCAGCCGGGCTTCTTGGGTCGCGGTCGAGGTCTCCGTCGAGGGCAACATTGCTCTGGCCCGTGGCTGGCAGACATTCGCCCGCGTGCGCGGCCTGGGCAGGCGGTGCACCCTCCACTTCAAGTTCGACAGCGACGCGACCCTCTTCGTGAGGGTGTTCAGGGAAGACGGTCGCTGCGCCGGATGCTCCCCCGAGGTGAACGACGGCGAGGAGGTGTTCGGCCTTGGCGATGGTCGAGGCCAGGAGAGCGAATCCGCCGGCCGTGTCTCGTCTGGCTATGGTGGCTCCTCCCTTGGTGACAGCTCCAGCAGCGGCGGCCTTGATCAGCCGCCACACCGCCACGCCCGCTTTGAGGGTGGTAGCGGGTCGTCTCGCCGCCGCGCATCGGTGAAGCGCGAGGAGGGGTCCGGCTAGAACCGGGACATCGCCAAGGCCCTGCCCTCGTCAGCTGCTGCAGGGGCGAGCGCCGCTTTTGTTATGTTTCCCTTTTTCTTCCTGCATCAAAGTGAAACCAGCATGGGCCCGGAGGGGCATGTATCGAACCATAACCTTCTACGCTTGTTGTTTCAGTGTTGTGTGGCTATTTTGCGCAAAGATAACTTAGCCTGGTGCATTCGGGGCGCCCTCCTCCTTATGAGGCATTTGCCTCCTTGTGTCCATCTTGACCTTGTGATCTGCGATTGCTTAGGAACTGCAAAAATTCGTTGGGGAGTTTGCCAGTAGATTCGTCGTCCGCCCAAGCTTTGACCCGGCGCTTTGTATCGCGGTACCCGTGAGGCACGGATTGGGAGAGATGCGCCAGCTTTCGGGCTCGAACGAGGGTGGCTCGCGAGAAGGCAGAGAGAAGAAAAACGCTCATGAGGGCACCTACCTAGCCAGGTATGCGAGAGAGAGAACACGAGTGAACCAGAGACGGAAAATGCGGTAAGAAGCAAGGGAATCGAATCAGCTGGGAATACCAGAAGCAAACTTCAATTAAGGAAAAGCGAACCAACTACGGAAAGCAAATGAAAAGCTGCGTCTGGCACCTAATCTAGTCTTCAAGTCTTCTCACCAGCGCGGAGCTAAGTGCTGCCACTAGGCGTGGGAGGGAGCCCCAGGGCCTGAGGCCGGCGCTCCTGAGACTCCGGGGCGTGTACAGCCCCACTCATTATTACGTGAGAGTATCACGGGCGGCGATTCTTCACAGGCACCGGGCCTTCTTCACAGGCTCTAGGCCTTTCTTCACAGGCTCTGGGCCTTGCTTCATGGGTAGAACTTCCGGAGGTGCTGGATATTCCAGGTGTTCTCGATGGGTACCCCGTCTTGGGTCTCCAGGTGCACGGTGCCAGGCCTGGAGATGTGGACGACCTTGAACGGACCCTCCCACATGGGTGAAAGCTTATGCAGCCCTTCCTTGGAGAGGACCCACCTCAGGACGAGGTCACCCGTCTCGGCGTCCTGGAGCGGATGTTGTGGCAATGGTATCGCCGCAGCGCTTGCTGGTACCTTGCCGCCCTCAGTGCAGCTTTGCGACGACGTTCCTCCCCCAGCACGAGGTCCATCCCTCGCGTGGCGTCCTGCTGCGTTTTATCGAACGCCAGGACCCGTGCGGAGCGATGCTTGACCTCGTGAGGGAGGACCGCTTCAGCTCCGTAGACGAGGAAGAATGGGGTCTCGCCCGTTGGCTTGGTGTCGGTGGTGCGGATGGACCACAGCAAGGACTGGAGCTCGTCGTGCCAGCCCCTGCCACAGGCCTTGAGCTTCTTCTTGAAGGTCCTGGTCTTAAGGCACCTCAGGACCTCCGCGTTGGCGCGTTCGGCCTGACCATTGCTCCTGGGGTGCGCCACCGAAGCATAGCAAATCTGCATTCCAAGGTTAGCACAGTAGGTTTTGAAGAGGTTACTGGTGAACTGCGAACCGTTATCGGTGATGATGCAGTTGGGGACTCCGAATCGGCTAACGATGCCCCTGATGAACTTGACCGTGGACCCGGCTGGGATAGTGCGAACAGCTTCTACTTCCGCCCATTTGGTGAACTTGTCGATGGCGACGTACAGGTAGCGGTAGCCCCCTGGCGCCCGAGGGAAGGGGCCCAAGATATCCAGTCCCCAGACTGCGAACGACCACGTGAGTGGTATGGTTTGGAGGCCCTGTGCTGGCTGATGTATCTGCTTGGCGTGGAACTGGCAAGCTTCACAGGACTTCACCAGCCGGCTGTGTCGTTAAGCGTCGTGGGCTAGTAGAATCCACTGTGGAACACCTTGCCGACGAGAATTCGTGACGACGAGTGGTGTCCGCAGTCCCCACCATGTATGTCAACCAGCAACTCCTTTCCTTGGTCACTGGAAATGCAGTGCAGCGAAACATCATTCGGTCGCTTTCTGTACAACTCACCGTCCTGGATACAGTATGTCGTGGCTTGCCGGGCCACACGCTCTGCGTCCTCTTCCTTCTCCGGCAACATCCCTTGCATCAGGTACTCCTTGAATTCCTTGGTCCAGCATTCCTCTTGGGGCTCGAGCGCCAAGAGCAGACGAGCTCCTGAAGCGGGCCACAGGCTGGGGCTCCCGTGGCAGGTGGTTGTGGGAGCTCCTCCCGAGGCTGAACTACGCTTGAAAGCGCTGGCGTCACCGATGGCTTGAAGAGCCATTCCTCGAAGATGCCAGGCTCCTGGGGCTGCCGCTTTGACGCCCTCCTGGCGATGTCATCGGCTTCCTTGTTGGTGCCCCGGGGCACATGCTGCACCTCCAGTCCCATAAACTGTTTTTCCATCTTACGCACTTCTGTGAGGTAAGCCTCCATGTGCTCGTCCTTCGGCTCGTACACCTTGTTGGAGAAGTTGACGAGGAGTTGTGAGTCGCCCCTAACGACAAGGCGCTTCACCCCCAGGGCTGCTGCGGCCTTCAGGCCAGCAATGAGGCCCTCATATTCTGTGATGTTGTTGGAGACCTTCTCGCCCTGCTGAAAGCAGAGCTGCACGGCGTAGTAGAGCTTGTCCTGAGTGGGCGAGATGAGTACCGCCCCAGCCCCCGCGCCCTGATGCGCGAAGGCGCCGTCGAAATACATGACCCAACCATCCGGCGCCTCGCTTCCCGGCGAGGTGGACCGGTCTTCGCCTACTTCAAGTGTTGGGGCATCAGCACATTCTGCCACGAAATCAGCAAGCGCGGCTCCCTTGATGACCCGGGTAGTGCTGAACTCCAACTGGAATGCTTGCAGCTCGATGTTCCATTCAGCGACCCTTCCAGCAGAGTTCGGGCTCCTGAGCACTCTCTCCAACGGGTAGGCTGAGACGACCTTGATGGGGTGGCCCTGGAAGTAGTGCCGCAGCTTGCGCGAGGCCACCAAGAGCGCGAGCAGGAGCTTTTGAGGCATGGGATATCGTGCCCTTGTGTCCCGCAACACCGTGCTGCCGAAATATACCGGGTGCTCGACGAGGGCTGGCGCGCTGGTGAGGCTTGTCTCTTGCAGGGGCCCGGACGTCTCCTGAGGTGGTGAAACTCCTGGTGCCTGGTTGCTTGCAGGGGTCTCCGTGACGTCGTCCTGGCGAGCTTGGTCTTCTGTTGACGTCGCTGCGACCTCCGTGGCGCCTTCCTGATCTTGCGTCATTTCAGCTGTAGCTTGCGCAGCGCGCCCTTGGCTTGATGCTCCTCCCGAACCGCCACCAGTGCTGCGCTGGCAGAGTACGGGGTAGCGGCCAGGTAGATCACCAGGGGCTCGAGAGGCCGTGGCGACACCATCACCGGTGGGCTAGTCAAGTATCTCTTGAGGTCTTGGAAGGCTTGGTCGGCCTCCGGGGTCCACTCAAACGGGCCTTTCTTCTTCATTAGTTTGAAGAAGGGCAAGGCGCGTTCTCCTAGCGTGGAGATGAAGCGTCCCAACGCAGTCACCCGTCCGGCCAGCTTCTGCATCTCTCTGAGGGTCTGCGGTGGGCTCATGTCCTGAATGGCCTTGATATTCTCCGGGTTCGCCTTGATCCCTCTGTGGGACACGAGGAATCCCAGCAACTTGCCGGAAGGGAGACCGAACACGCACTTATCAAGCCGCAAGTTCACCTGGCGCAGGCTCTCGAAGGTTTCTTCCAGGTCTTGGATCAGGGTCCTTGCCTCCCGAGATTTCACCACGATGTCGTCGACGTAGGCCTCTATGTTTCTCCCGAGCTGTCGCCCTAGGGCGATGTGCATCAGCCGCTGGAAGGTCGCGCCCACGTTGCGCAGCCCGAAGGGCATGCAGGTGTAGCAGTACACCCCACACGGGGTCAGGAAGGCTGTCTTCTCTACATCTTCCACCGCCATCTTGATCTGGTGATACCCTGAGAACGCATCCAAGAAGCACAGCAAGTCGCACTCGGCGGTGGAGTCGACGATCTGGTCGATGCGTGGGAGGGGGAATGGGTCTTGCGGGCACGCCTTGTTGAGGTTGGTGAAGTCGACGCACATTCGTTCCTTCCCGCCTTTCTCAGGCACTATGACGGGGTTCGCCAGCCATGTGGGGTACCGAACCTCGCAATGGTACCCACGGCCTCCAACTTGCGGGTCTCTTGGACGATGAAGGCTTGCTTCTCCGTGGATTGCTGTCTCGCCCGTTGCTTGACAGGGCGCGCGTTGGGGCACACCCTCAAGTGATGCTTAATCACCTCTCTCGGAACTCCCACCAGCTGATTGGGCTCCCACGCGAATATATCCTTGTTTGCGCGCAAGAACTTCACCAACGCCTCCTCTTGGATGGAATTGAGTCCGGCACCTATGGTGAAGGTGGCTCCTGAGGACCCATCCTCGTCGATCGGCACATGCTTGGTTTCCGCCTTGTCTTGGGTGAACAGCTTCTTCTTCTTGGTAGGTGCGGCCTCCTTGGCCTCGAGGGTCCCGACGTCGGTGGGCTGCGCCGCCGCTGCGGTCTTGAAGGCAAGCTTGAGTGCTGTCACGGCCTCCTTGGTGTCCCCCTTGATGGTGAGGACTCCTTTGCTTCCAGGTATCTTCAGGAGGTTATAGGCCGGATGAGTCGCTCCCATGAACTGGGCCAGAGCTGGGTACCCAAGGATGGCGTTGTACGGGAGGCCGATGTGGGCGACGTCGAAGTCGACCAACTCGGTGCGGTAGTTGTCACACATGCGGAAGGTGACGGGGAGGCGGATCTGCCCCAGGGAGTGGGCAGCGCCGCCACCAACCCCTAAGAAAGGCTTGCTGAGGCTGAGCCGCTCGGGCGGCACGTGAAGGAGGCCGAAGGTTTCCATGGAAAGCAAATTGAGGCCAGCGCCGCCGTCGATGAGGGTCTTGGTGACGGCCACGTGGCAGATGGTGGGCGTGCAGAGCATCGGGAGCATGCCCGAGCCGGCGGTGGAGTCAGAGTGGTCCTCTGAGCCGAAGGTGAGGTCGGTCTCTGGCGCAGCCCAACCCGGCAGAGCCCCGGGCGCTTGGAAGCGGCACCAATCTGGCGGAGGAATGGCTTGATGTGGCGATCTGAAGGCGGCACTTGGGAGCCGCCCAGCAGGGCCGCAACTGCATGGTGCGCCGGTACCGCGTAGCGAGCGGTGAAGAGGTCGCTGAGTTCCTCCTAGGAAGCCAAAGTGGATCCGGGGAGATTGAGCAGCCAGGCGCGTGGCTGGCCGGCGAGGGCCATGGGGAGCCAGTTGGCCATGACCTTGTCGTCGCCCCCGGCCTCGAGGACGGCCTCCTCGTAGGCTATCAGGAAAGCCGTCAGGTCCTCCGCACCGTCATAGCGCGGCGGCATCTATGGCTTGAACTTGGTTGGCCATCGCACGCGCCGCAAGGCGGGGGCCAGGGCTCGGAGCCCCCTGGCCTCGTCGTCGAAGCTGGCTGTCGGAGTCGACGGCGGGGCGTTGGCCATGAGGGCAAAGCGCAGATCGACTGGAGAGAAGCTACGGCGCACCCCTAGCTGGCGCGCCACATGTCGGATGTGGGGTTCCGGCAAAACCCTCAAGGTTCGAACTCTGGGGTGCGCGCGAAGCTCGCTAAGATCTTGCGGACGAAATCAACCAACTAGCAACACAGCAAGACACGAGATTTATACTGGTTCAGGCCACCGTTGTGGTGTAATACCCTACTCTAGTGTGTGGTGGTAGATTGCCTCTTGGGCTGATGATGAACAGTACAAGGGGAACAAAGTGAAACACATGCTGGCCAGTCAAGTGTTCCGGAGCAGTAGTGCTGGGCTAGCAGGACTGCGGTGAACCGGGCTGTAGCGGACTACTATGGCTCATGGAAGCACTAGACTACATTTCCCCATAAGAGAGGTTGCCAAGGATACACAACTAGATTGTCGGATGCCACACATACCAAGCATTTCAATCATACACACAGTATGCTCGATATGTGTAAATACAACATGGCATCACAACAAAACTCTACAACTCAAGTACTTTATTTAAAGGCTCCGGAGAGTCATACATAACATGTTCATACAGATAGGGGTCACATGACCCGACACTCAAGTCATACAAACATACAAGCACATGCGGAAGCAAACTTGTCTGAGTACAGACAACAAGAAAGAAAGAAGGCTTGACGAAGCCTGTCTATCTACATAGGGCCCTTCACAAGCTCAGACCACCACCTGGGTGGCAAGTCACTCATCAACGTCGAGATCTACATAGAACCCATCAGAGGGGGCGGTGTTGTCGTCTGAAAACAGTAATTAAAGCAACATGAGTACAAAGGTACTCAGCAAGTCTTACAACATAACCTACTATACATGCACATTCTCAAGAAGGTGGTGGAGTTATTGCAGCAAGCTAGCTTTGACTCTTGGCTAAGCTATCCTACGAGACACCACTTGTAAAATAGTTTTCGCACACGAGTCCACTAATCACCATCACAATACTCCACCGTGGATCCTCCCTCATCATCCTACGAGAGGGCCATCTGCGGTACTCACACTTATCTTGAGTCTTTTAGTAGTAACCATTAACTTGTCTATGAACTGCATAAGCGACAAAGTAGTCCTTTACCGCGTACGCGGCTATTCGAATAGTTTTATACCCTGCAGGGGTGTACTTCTTCACACACGCTTTCACCTCTTATCGCCGCTTACACAACATGTACTCGGCAACCTTCAACCGGAAGCCCAGCGAGGGTGTCGGCCACGACCTGACTAAACACACGAGTCCCTAGTCCAGGTTTATCGCCTATTTGGGTTCCATCCGCAAGGAAATCCGGCCGGGGTGTCCTCAACGGCCCCAAACGATGTGTGCAGGGTTCCCGAGACACCAAACGGGTGACTCGGTACACCGTGCCACAAGCCTACCGCATCACAGCCCACCCCTAAGGTCAGCACTGCGCACGGCCTCCAGCATACTACAAACAACAGAAACTACTCGCAACTCCTGGACAGAGGACAAGAGTGGTTAATAAGTCGAGAGGGTCCATTTGTTTCGGGCCCAACGCGTGGTAGTAGCTGATCTTAAATCACACATACAGATCTCAGTTCTTAAGGACGGCCTCAATGAAACAACCCACCATGTACTCCTACCTGGCCTCTCATCGATACCTTTACCAAATCATATTCAACACTTCACTCTCATTACCGACACAACCATTCACTCTAGTTCATCACCCCGATGAGCCAGACCTGACACGACTCTAAGCATAGCAAGCATAACATGGTAGGAAACACAAACATGGCTCAATCAACTCCTACACATGCTAGTGGGTTTCATCTAGTTACTGTGGCAGTGACAGGTCATGCAGAGGAAGTGGGTTCAACTACCGCAACACACAACCGTTTGAAACGCGTTGTCTTAATGCAATAAACGAGAGCAGAAGCGAGAAGATGGGTTTGTATCGAAATGATCAATGGGGTTGCTTGCCTGACAGAGTGGTAGTGGGATACTGCCCTTCAGTTGGATACTCGTGAATATCCTCGGAGGCAACCTACCACGAAGAACACATCGAAACACAATCATCACAAGGCAATATGCAACAATATGATGCATGCAATGACATGGCAAAATGAGTGTGTTTGGGCTAATGCAACTTAGAACAGATTAGTTTGAGTTCATTTGAATCAAGGGTTCAAATGCTAACCTAAAGTAAGAGGTGATATAAGTGCATTAACTTGTTTCATCTAAACAGCAAGGTTAAAGTGTTCTGACATGCATGAAGCCAGTACGAAAGATTGAATTTTTCTGATCAATTTTCATATATAAATCTTTGCATTTGGAGTTACAGATTAATTTCTATGATTTTTAGAAGTTTATAGTATTTTCTGGAGTTTCCTGTATAAAAATAAATCCAGAAAATACTTATTGCGTCAGCAGTGCATCATGGTGACGTCAGCGGTCAACAGAGACGGTCCAGGTCAACCCTGACCTGTGGGTCCCGTCTGTCAGTGGTTAGTTAAACTAACTAAATTTAGTTAGCGCTAAACCTGGGTTAATTAGCAAGGCGGGCCCCACTTGTCATAGACCCAGAGGGTCAAACTGGGCCCAGCCGGTCAACGGTCAGCAGGGTCAACTCTCCGGTGTTCAGCCGCCGGCGAGGCCAGACGCGGCGGGGCGATGCGGGTTTCGTGCTCCGGCGACCAAAACGACGGCGGAGCACGTCTACGTGATGCGGGGTGTGAGCCGCGTCGAGTGGGGGCGGTGGTTGGGCTCGGGGTCACCGGAAACGACGCCGGCGATGAGCTGTGCAGCTGTCGGAGTTCGGGCGAAGTCGAACCCGTCGCTAGGGGGCACGGCAAGGGGCGTGCGGTGGTGCTACGGGCTCCTGGCGAAGCGGTGAGTGTAGTGGACGTGGTGGTGTGGCTGTTGGGTGGCGATGAGCTCGGCGGCGGCGCGTGCGGTGAAGCTTCGTGCGGTCGCTATGGTGCTCGAGAGAGAGAACGGGAAGGATGGAGAGGTGGCTGAGCTCACGGCGATCACGTCGGAGCAGTCGGCGAGGTCGGGGACGAGCTGGTGCGGCGGTGACGGCGAAGGGATCTCCGGCGGTGGCGGAGTCGGGCGAGGTCGTTGCAGCCGCTTCGGGGCAAGCGAGCACTCGAGGCTCGGCCTGCTCGACGGAGAGGAGGGCGGCGGAGCTTATGAACACGGTGGCGCGGCGTGGGGACGACGGTGGACGCGTCTACGTCGGCGGTGCGACTGCGACAGCGTCGACCATGGTGAGGAGAGGGCGAGGGAGAGAGGCAGGGGAGAATGGATGTGTCCAGGCGGTCGGGGCGACGATGTGGGGCTCGCCGAGGTGTCCACGGGCGCGGGCGGCAAGCAGGTGGCGCCATGGCGAGCTCGCGCACGCCGGCGTCACCTCCCTGCCTGCCTGGCGGGGAAGAAGCAGCTGGCTGGCACGGGCCAGCACAGTGCTGGGCCGCCAGGTGGGCTGGGTGGTGGGTTGCGGCCTGGTAAGTATGTTTTTCTTTTATTTTCTGTTTTCTTTTATTTCTGCAAGTTTGTGGCATTTCTAAAAATACTTAGGCATCTTCAAAAATCACCAAACTGCACATGCTCACTGTATGGAACATATCCAACATGGAACATTTCAGTTTGGAATTATTTGGACATTTAAAATATTTACTAGCATTTAAATGCCCAAATGCAAGTTACATATGATTTAATTCAATGATCTTGTGATGACCTAGAAAATTGTGAACCCATTTTGTCAGAGGTTCTAACCCAACACAAAAAGGGTGGACTTTTTAGAAGGGCATTTCAGGTTCATTGAAAATGATTTTAGTAAACCCTAGTTGTTTTCAGGGGGGTGCTGGGGGTTCTCTCATCCCCATTTCAAGTTTCTGGAAAAGTAAACATGATGCAACACTCTAATGCATGAACTAGCTAGGATGTGACAACTCACCCCCACTCAAAAGAATCTCGTCCCGAGATTTAGAATCCGTCGGGAAGAAGGTGGGGTACTCAAGTCGAAGACGATCCTCCCTTTCCCAAGTAGCTTCTTTCTCGTAATGGTGTGACCATTGAACCTTGAGAAACTTGATATTCTGGCATCGAGTGGTATGCTCGGCTTGATCAAGGATGCGAACGGGATATTCCCGATATGTGAGATTATCTTGGAGATCAAGCGTTTCGTGGTCCACTCCACGGATAGGATCCGCGAAGCAACGCCTGAGTTGAGAAACATGGAAGACATCATGAACTCTGGAAAGATGCGGAGGTAGTTCCAATTGCTAGGCAACTTCTCGTCGTTTGGCAAGAATGCGAAAGGGTCCAATGTAACGAGGAGCCAATTTGCCTTTGATACCGAAACGATGGGTTCCCTTCAAAGGAGTAACCCGAAGGCAAGCCTTCTCGCCGACTTCATAAGTCATGAGCTTATGTTTGCGGTCATATTGGCTCTTTTGACGAGATTGGGCTGTTTTCAATTTCTCACGAATAATGCGAACCTGCTCTTCTGCTTCCTAAATCATATCCGGGCCAAAGAGTTGTCTTTCCCCGGTTTCTGACCAGTTAAGAGGCGTTCGGCATTTTCGTCCATAGAGAACTTCGAAAGGAGCTTTGCCCAAGCTAGCTTGATAACTATTGTTATAAGTGAACTCGGCGAACGGAAGGCATTTCTCCCAATCCATACCGAAAGAGATGACAGAAGCTCGGAGGATATCCTCCAAAATTTGATTGACTCGTTCTACTTGACCACTTGATTGGGGGTGGAAGGCGGTGCTAAAGGAGAGACGAGTTCCCATAGCATTTTGGAAACTCTCCCAAAATCGAGGGGTGAAAAGACTCCCACGGTCTGAGTTAATCTCCAATGAAACACCATGAAGAGACACTATTCGGGAGATGTACAAGTCAGCTAGCTGACTAGCGGTTATACTCTCACGAACAGGTAGGAAATGGGCTACTTTGGAAAGACGATCGACAACAACGAAGATAGCATTATTCCCTCTCTTGGTCCTGGGAAACCCGGTAATGAAATGCATACCGATTTTATCCCATTTCCATTCAGGAATAGCCAAAGGTTGAAGGGTGCCAGCAGGCCGTTGATGCTCTGCTTTAACACGACGACAAACGTCACAACTAGCAATGTATTGAGCAATTTCTCTCTTCATCCTAGTCCACCAAAACCTCTGCGTAGGTCTTGATACATTTTAGTACTACCGGGATGAATGGTGAGAGGGGATTCATGAGCTTCCTTAAGGATCAACCGCCTCAGGTTGCGTACCTTGGGAACCACTAGGCGGTCTCCAAAGAACACAACACCTTGATCATCAACGGAGAAACAATCCGCGACTCCTTTCTTGATGTTTCTCTTGATACGGGAGATTCCCGGATCTACCTTCTGTGCTTTAATGATCTGATCCGTAAGGGTAGGTTTCACCACCAAGGTGGAAAGGAATCCTCGAGGAACTATGTGAAGGTTGAGCTTACGGAATTCCTCGTGGAGAAGTGGTTGACTTTGTTGTAACATCAAGTTGTTATAATAAGATTTACGACTTAGCGCATCAGCCATGACATTGGCTTTGCCCGGGGTGTAAGTTATTCCTAAGTCATAATCCGTGATCAACTCGATCCAACGTCTTTGCCTGAGATTCAAATCCATTTGGGTGAAGATGTATTTCAGACTTTGGTGATCGGTGTAAATCTCGCAACGATTACCGAGAAGGTAATGTCGCCATGTTTTGAGTGCATGGACCACAGCTGCAAGCTCTAGATCATGTGTGGGATAGTTATCCTCATGTGGACGCAACTGTCGAGAAGCGTAGGCAATCACATGACGATCTTGCATGAGTATGCAACATAGTCCTTGTCGCGAGGCGTCGCAATAGATAACAAAGTCCTTTGAAAAATCTGGTGGCACGAGTACGGGAGCAGATGTCAGGCGTGTTTTCAGTTCCTGAAAGCTGAACTCGCACTGTGGGGTCCACTCGAACTTTTTATCTTTCTTGAGGAGTTCAGTTAGAGGTTTAGCAACCTTGGAGAAATTCTCGACGAAGCGGCGACAGTAGCTCGCTAAGCCAAGGAAACTCCAAACTTGCTTGACCGTTTCAGGTGGAGTCCAATCAAGGACGTCTTGAACTCGCTCGGGATTGACAGCAATACCCTTACCAGAGATTACGTGGCCTAGATAGGTCACTTCTGGCAACCAAAATTCACACTTGGAGAATTTGGCATAAAGGCGATGCTCTCGAAGTTTCATCAATACTAGCCTTAGATGCTCGGCGTGTTCTTCCTCATTCTTGGAGTAGATGAGTATATCATCGAGTTATACCACGATGAATTTATCCAAATACTCCATGAAGATCGAGTTCATTAACCGAGAGAAAGTGGCTGGAGCATTGGTTAAACCGAAGGACATGACGGTGTACTCGTATTGGCCATAACGAGTGACAAAGGCCGTTTTAGGAATGTCCCCGTTCTTGATTTTGATTTGATGGTAGCCCAACCTCAAATCCATTTTGGAAAAGACTGAGGATCCTGCGAGCTGATCATACAGATCGTTGATCCTGGGGAGCGGATACTTGTTCTTGATAGTGACCAAGTTGACAGGTCGGTAATCTACAACCATCCGATCCGTTCCATCCTTCTTCTTGACGAAGAGGACAGGGCAAGCCCATGGAGAAGAACTAGGACGGATGAAACCCTTTTTCAAGGACTCATCGAGTTGTTTCTTAAGCTCGGCTAGTTCTAGGGGTGCCATCTTATAGGGTCTTCTAGAGATTGGGATGGTTCCTGGAACAAGGTCTATCACGAACTCGACATCCCTGTCATGTGGAATACCTGGCAGTTCTTCTGGAAAGACATCTGGGAAGTCACGGACTACCGGAATATCTTCAAGGTCTGGAAGAGGGTTGGCATTTAGGGAGTAGAGCTGACGCTCAGACACTCGGGTCAAAACATTGACTGTCTTGCCCGATGGATGAGTAAGTTGAACAGTTCTAGTAGAGCAATCAATCTTAGCATAGTGGGATGACATCCAATCCATACCCAAGATGATGTTTATGTCCGAGGACTTGAGAGCTATTAGTGATGCAAGGAAGACCAATCTATCGACAAGAATTTCATTTCCATGGCTTATCCTAGAGGTTTGCCACTTAGAACCAGGGGTTTGAATTACCATGGAGGTGGGCATGTCACAAAATGTGGTGTTGTGCAATCGAGCATAGCTCTCAGAGATAAATGAATGAGATGCTCCAGTATCGAAAAGAACAGTTACCGGATGGCAATTAACAAGGAGCGTACCGAGGACGACGTTGGGATCCTCATGAGTTTCTTCAGCTGAGACATAGTTGACATGACCACGTGCAGTGGTGGCTGGCTTGGCATAGTAAGTCTTTCCCGCTGGCTTACCACGGCCAACGGACTTTCCAGGCTGATTGGGGTTGTTCTGGGGGCACTCGCGCAGGTAGTGACCCGTCTCTCCACACTTGAAGCATGTCACAACATTGGGGCGTGGAGCAGCATTAGCAGCGGGACCACCATAGGCCTTGGGCGGTGCAAACTGCTGGTTGGGGCGAGGCGCCTCAAAGGATGGCCTCGGAGTGAACCTGGGTGGCAGAGCTGTGTTTGGAATCCACACCCGGCGCTTCTGAGGTCCAGAGCCGGATGAAGAACCAAATCGCGGGAGTGCTTGCGTGAAGCATCATAGTCAGTCTGACCTGTCTCAGCACTGATGGCCTTATTCACCAACTTCTGGAAGGAGGTGCACTCATGCAGACGGAGATCACGGTGAAGCTCGGGGCTAAGTCCCTTGCGGAACCTTGCCTGCTTCTTGGCATCGGTGGATACCTCTTCAGGAGCATAGCGTGCCAGGTTCCCAAACTCACGGCTGTATGCATCCACGGTCAGTCTGCCTTGGGTGAAATTGCAGAACTCTTCCCTCTTACGATCCATGGGACCTTCCGGGATGTGATGCTCACGGAAAGCCTCACTGAATTCAGCCCAAGTAGTGATTTGGCCAGCCGAGCGCATAGCCTCAAAGTTTTCCCACCAAAGGCTAGCAGGGCCTTCGAGGTGATAGGCAGCGTAGGTAACCTTATCAGCCTCGGCTACGTTGGCAGAACGGAGCTTATGGGTGATGCTGCGAAGCCAATCATCCGCATCGAGGGGCTCGACGGAATGATGAAACTTCGGTGGGTACAACTTGACAAAGTCGTTGATTGACACCAAGTCGTTCCTCTGACGAAGTGCAGTATTCTGCTCAATCCGCTCTAGCAAGCGGTTAGTCTCACGCTTGTTTCTTTCCGCCTCCAGCATAACTTCGGCCAGAGAAGGCGGGTGAGGCAGATTCTCATCCCTAGCTGCACTGGCTTCACCCTGCGCCTAGACAACATGTTGTTGCGGGTGTTGACCATCCTAGGAAAACAAGACAACGGTTTAGACAAGGATGGCAAAATCTTGGCAAGGAAGTGCGGAATGTAATGGATAACATGGAATGCAGAGATGTTCATCCGTATGACATGGTAATATAGAAACTGCCATATATATACCAACGGTCATACACACCATACATAGTTTAGTACAAGCCCAGGCTAGAGTACAACTACGATGAAAGACGATACATCTCATCAGAGGCATTCCAAGCTCCTATACATTATTTTTCTACACCTCCGGAACATGATACACACCAAGTCGTATCCCACGAGTCATGCAGGACTGTGGAGAATACAACTGTTACAATACTAGTGAAGCTACTACCAACTCAGACGTCTCCATAGTAATCTTCATAGAGATTACCACCATGTCCTGGGAGCTGAACATGATCATCTAGAAACAGTCGGTCCTGTGGAGCTTGCGGTCCATAAGGAATCAGATGTGGCCTTGGTCCAATAAACGTTGGCAGACGGGGTCCACGGGGAGGGGTGATGCCTCCTACATCACGCCAGTCAATACAATCTGGCAGACCAGACCGCACGGGGTACAAGTCCCTCATGTCCATATACCCAGCCTGCATGGCAGGTGCAAACCGTGTCAGAGTGGCCCAGTGATCAGAACGAGCGTTGAAGAGCTCCATTCGCAAGGCACGATTCTCACGGTCCTTGTCCTCAAGCATCTCGGTGGTGGTGCGGAGTAGTGAATCCTCATGGGTAGAGTCACAGTAAATAGCCTGATAGTACCCTTGTGCCCCAGGGAGTGATGCTGGCATATAGCGGAAATCAGTGTTCCGAAGCAAGGCAGTTCTGGCTCGTATGATAGTCATCATCGAGTAAGCTGCGTCCTGCACGGACATCTCGATGGTAACCCCAAGTCCATAAGAGCAATGGAGGGGTTCAGTAGCTCCAGGATAGGAAGGGTATATCCTGACCGTGCAAAGGTATTGGCTCTGATTAAAGTCTCGAAACTGCTCCTCGACGGTATACTTAGGATACCATCAATAGACTCTCTCGATCATCACTCGGACCAGCATGGCCGTGTGACCAGGTACATCGAGGCACCGAGTCAGACGAACCACTTGATTCTGGGAATGGGTGGCCATCTGAAAGCACGAAGTAATGCAAAGGCATTAGAATTTTCTAGGAGAAATCGGACAGCATAACGGCTGTAAATGCTTAGAAAAAGATTTGAGACATTCACAACAGTTTGCATAGACACTCAACAACATCATATCAAGGTTCTGGTTCAACTGATGACATACTAAAAGTAGTAGAAACTAAACTGGGTTTGGAACCAACAATCCTATAAGAGTCTACGGATTAGTAACACGTGAACCTGATAGAGAGAAGAGAGCCTAGTCCTTAACCCACATAGAATGAGAAGAGAATGACTCAGATTAGAGGGCATAAGGTAAAGGAGTAAAAGAGCCTTACGTTCCCTCCCACAATCAATTCCCCTACATATAATTAAAGCATTTCTAGACTCGACATCGACCAGTTTGGCTTGACGAACCTACAGGCAGTCCGGCTCTGATGCCAACGCTGTCAGGACCCCGATTCTAAGTCACACCGATCTAGCCTGTGACACCTCATATCACTTTGCGGCCTCACGCACGGTATTCCCACGGGTGTCACCTTACCATGGCCTGGGACCGTTTGCGCCTTTTGGCTCACGTATATGATAGTGTCGCTAGCATCCATATGACAGAGAACCAGAGCCAACATGGCTAGTCGTGAACCCAAAGCGGCACTAACTTATGGGGACAGGCATACATGAATCAACATCGAGCATGTCGGTCAGCAGCGTGTGAATCCGGGCTGCAGCACTGGGCTAACAGGACTCCGGGAACCCGGGCTGTAGCAGGCTAGGCAGGACTCCGGATGTCACCGCGTGACATTTCCCCGAAGGGACAGACACAGGAACGAAGTGAAACACATGCCGACCAGTCAAGTGTTCCAGAGCAGTAGTGCTGGGCTAGCAGGACTCCGGTGAACCGGGCTGTAGCGGACTACTATGGCTCATGGAAGCACTAGACTACATTTCCCCATAAGAGAGGCTGCCAAGGATAAACAACTAGATTGTCGGATGCCACACATACCAAGCATTTCAATCATACACACAATATGCTTGATATGTGTAAATACAACATGGCATCACAACAAAACTCTACAACTCAAGTACTTTATTTAAAGGCTTCGGAGAGCCATACATAACATGTTCATACAGATAGGGGTCACATGACCCAACACTCAAGTCATACAAACATACAAGCACATGCGGAAGCAAACTTGTCTAAGTACAGACAACTAGAAAGAAAGAAGGCTTGATGAAGCCTGTCTATCTACATAGGGCCCTTCACAAGCTCAGACCAGCACCTGGGTGGCAAGTCACTCATTAACGTCGAGATCTACATAGAACCCATCGGAGGGGGCGGTGTTGTTGTCTGAAAACAGTAATTAGAGCAACATGAGTACAAAGGTACTCAGCAAGTCTTACAACAGATCCTACTATACATGCACATTCTCAAGAAGGTGGTGGAGTTATTGCAGCAAGCCAGCTTTGACTCTTGGCTAAGCTATCCTATGAGACACCACTTGTAAAATAGTTTTCGCACACGAGTCCACTAATCACCATCACAATACTCCACCGTGGATCCTCCCTCGTCATCCTACGAGAGGGCCATCCGCGGTACTCACACTTATCTTGAGTCTTTTAGTAGTAACCATTAACTTGTCTATGAACTGCATAAGCGACCAAGTTGTCCTTTACCGCGGATGCGGCTATTCGAATAGTTTTATACCCTGCAGGGGTGTACTTCTTCACACACGCTTTCACCACTTATCGCCGCTTACACGACATTTACTTGGCAACCTTCAAGCGGAAGCCCATCGAGGGTGTCGGCCACGACCTGACTAAACACACGAGTCCCTAGTCCAGGTTTATCGCCTATTCGGGTTCCATCCGCAAGGAAATCTGGCCGGGGTGTCCTCAACGGCCCCAAACAATGTGTGCAGGATTCCCGAGACACCAAACAGGCAACTCGGTACACCATGCCACGAGCCTACCGCATCACAGCCCACCCCTAAGGTCAGCGCTGCGCACGGCCTCCAGCATACTACAAACACCAGAAACTACTTGCAACTCCTGGACAGAGGACAAGAGTGGTTAATAAGTCGAGAGGGTCCATTGGTTTCGGGCCCAACGCGTGGTAGTAGCTGATCTTAAATCACACATACAGATCTTAGTTCTTAAGGACAACCTCAATGAAACAACCCACCATGTACTCCTACCTGGCCTCTCATCGATACCTTTACCAAATCATATTCAACACTTCACTCTCATTACCGACACAACCATTCACTCTAGTTCATCACCCCGATGAGCCAGACCTGACATGACTCTAAGCATAGCATGGTAGGAAACACAAACATGGCTCAATCAACTCCTACACATGCTAGTGGGTTTCATCTAGTTACTGTGGCAATGACATGTCATGTAGAGGAAGTGGGTTCAACTACCGCAACACACAGCAGTTTGAAACGCGTTGTCTTAATGCAGTAAACGAGAGCAGAAGCGAGAAGATGGGTTTGTATCGAAATGATCAATGGGGCTGCTTGCCTGACAGAGTGGTAGTGGGATACTGCCCTTCAGTTGGATATTCGTGAATATCCTCGGAGGCAGAACCTACGACGAAGAACACATCGAAACACAATCATCACAAGGCAATATACAACAATATGATGCATGCAATGACATGGCAAAATGAGTGTGTTTGGGCTAATGCAACTTAGAACAGATTAGTTGAGTTCATTAGAATCAAGGATTCAAATGCTAACCCAAAGTAAGAGGTGATATAAGTGCATTAATTGTTTCATCTGAACACCAAGGTTAAAGTGTTCTGACATGCATGAAACCAGTACAGATGGAAAGATTGAATTTTTCTGATCAATTTTCATATATAAATCTTTGCATTTGGAGTTACAGATTAATTTCTATGATTTTTCGATGGTTGTAGTATTTTCTGGAGTTTCCTGTATAAAAATAAATCCAGAAAATACTTATTGCATCAGCAGTGCGTCATGGTGACGTCAGCGGTCAACAGAGACGGTCCAGGTCAACCATGACCTGTGGGTCCCGTCTGTCAGTGGTTAGTTAAACTAACTAAATTTAGTTAGCGCTAAACCTGGGTTAATTAGCAAGGCGGGCCCCACTTGTCATAGACCTAGAGGGTCAAACTGGGCCCACCCGGTCAACGGTCAGCGGGGTCAACTCGCCGGCGTTTAGCCGCCGGCGAGGCCAGACGCGGCAGGGCGATGCAGGTTTCGTGCTCCGGCGACCAAAACGACGGCGGAGCACGTCTACGCGATGCGGGGTGTGAGCCGCGTCGAGTGGTGGTTGTGGTTGGGCTCGGGGTCGCCGGAAACGACGCCGGCGATGAGCTGTGCGGCTGCCGGAGTTCGGGCGAAGTCGAACCCATCGCTAGGGGGCACGGCAAGGGGCGTGCGGTGGTGCTACGGGCTCCTTGCGAAGCGGTGAGTGTAGTGGACGTGGTGGTGTGGCCGTTGGGTGGCCGGAGCATCGTCGGCGACAAGCTTGGCGGCGGCGCGTGCGGTGAAGCTTTGTGCGGTTGCTATGGTGCTCGAGAGAGAGAACGGGAAGGATGGAGAGGTGGCTGAGCTCATAGCGATCACGTCGGCGCAGTCGGCGAGGTCGGGGACGAGCTGGTGCGGCGGTGACGGCGAAGGGGATCTCCAGCTGTGGCGGAGTCAGGCGAGGTCGTTGCAGTGGCTTCGGGGCAAGCGAGCGCTCGGGTCTCGGCCTGCTCGACGGAGAGGAGGGCGGCGGAGCTTATGGACACGGTGGCACGGCACGGGGACAACGGTGGACGCGTCTACGTCGGTGGTGCGGTTGCGGCAGCGTCGGCCATGGTCACGAGAGGGCGAGGGAGAGAGGCAGGGGAGAATGGATGTGTCCAGGCGGTCGGGGCGACGACGTGGGGCTCGCCCAGGTGTCCACGGGCGCAGGCGGCAAGCAGGTGGCGCCGTGGCGAGCTCGCGCACACCGGCGTCACCTCCCTGCCTGCCTGGCGGGGAAGAAGCAGCTGGCTGGCACGGGCCAACACAGTGCTGGGCCGCCAGGTGGGCTGGGTGGTGGGTTGCGGCCAGGTAAGTATGTTTTTTTATTTTCTATTTTCTTTTATTTCTACAAGTTTGTGGCATTTCTAAAAATACTTAGGCATCTTCAAAAATCACCAAACTGCACATGCTCACTGTATGGAACATATCCAACATGGAACATTTCAGTTTGGAATTATTTGGACATTTAAAATATTTACTAGCATTTAAATGCCCAAATGCAAGTTACATATGATTTAATTCAATGATCTTGTGATGACCTAGAAAATTGTGAACCCATTTTGTCAGAGGTTCTAACCCAAGACAAAAAGGGTGGACTTTTTAGAAGGGCATTTCAGGTTCATTGAAAATGATTTTAGTAAACCCTAGTTGTTTTTAGGGGGGTTGCTGGGGGTTCTGTCATCCCCATTTCAAGTTTCTGGAAAAGTAAACATGATGCAACACTCTAATGCATGAACTAGCTAGGATGTGACAGTTTGAGGCCGATGCGGAGGTGATGTTTGGCGATTGTAGGGGCCGATGTTGGCTTAACGGTCGTGCATGCGCCCATGGAAAAACGGGCGAGCAGGAGGACCTGTCCTGTAGTTAGGTTCCTTCCAGAAGTGATATCATCGTTGATGATAAGGTGAGCCATCGATCCTTATATCGACAACACAATGGAACTCACAATGAAAGCACCAATGTCCACCGTCTGATCTCGGGTAGGGGGTCCCGAACTATGTGTCTGAGGATCGAGGGTAACAAGGGACAAGTGGGACACAATGTTTACCCAGGTTCAAGCCCTCTTAATGGAGGTAAACCGTACGTCCTACTTGATTGTATTTGATGAGTATAGGGGTTACAAGAGTTGATCTATATCGAGATTGTAATGGCTAAACCCTAGCAGTCTAGCCAATGAGAATTCTGATAGCCTCTACGGACTAAACCCTTTGGTTTATATACACACCGGAGGGGCCTAGGGTTGAATAGGGTCGGTTTGTGGGGGAAGGAAACAACATATCCGGACACCAATCTTGTCGTCCACGGATACAGGAGTCCTACACGGACACGGGGGAAAAGTCTTCTACTTGTATCTTCATGGCCCATCAGTCCGGCCCATATCAAATAGCCTGGACACCCGAGGACCCCCTAGTCCAGGACTCCCTCAGTTGTGACCACCCGGAGTCATCCAAGGGCAACCGCCCGTTCTGCGTCTTCCACAATGTGCACAACCACAAGACCAATGATTGCCAAGAGCTTAGGGCCATCCGCGACGGGCGCATTGGTCGCTGCCTGGAGCGCAATGGCAGAGGCTACGACCGTGGAGGAGGCCGAGGCAGAGGATACTGGGACAACCGAGACCCCCGCCAGGACTGGCGTGACCAGCCTCGCGAGGGCCCCTCGAGAGATCAGCCGCACGTGGACCGTCCTCAGGGAAACGCTGGCCTTCCTCCGCTGCCGCCACCACTGGGACAACCGAGACCCCTGCCAGGACTGGCGTGACCAGCCTCGCGAGGGCCCCTCGAGAGATCAGCCACACGTGGACCGTCCTCAGGGAAACGCTGGCCTTCCTCCGCTGCCGCCACCGCCAAGAAGGAATGACAAACACCACCAGGAAAAGGGGGCTGGGGGCTTCTAAGAGCCTCATGCCATTGCTTGCATCCTGGGCGGCTCTCAGGCCCCAGCCTCCCATCGCATCTTCAAGCAGTTAGCTCGCGAGGTGAACGCGGCCCTCCCCAAGCTCGAGGCGACACGTCCGCTCAGGTGGTCCAAGTACACCATCACCTTCGACTCTTCTAACCAGCTCAAGTGCGCAGCCACTGTCGGCGCCCTCCTGATGCGGCTTGAAGCACTACAAAAAAAATACACTTCCGTGATGATACGTGTTTGTCACAGTAGGTCGCGTTTTTTGTCATGCATGTACATCCATGACAATTTTATGACAGAATCAAGATAGTCATACTTGTGCTGTCGTAGAAGTGTTCCATGACATTACCAAAATTATCATCACGGAAGTGTCCACTTCCATGATGATAAATCGCGCGTCACAGAAGTGCTTTTCGTCAAGGGTGACCGACACGTGGCATCCACCGTAACGGAACGCTGTTAAGCTATCGGGTCCAGTTTTGGATCCGATAACCCGCTAACAGCCCCGACCAATGGGGATTTTCCACGTGTAAAATCATCATTGGCTGGAGGAAACACGTGGTGGCTCACCGTTGGGACAGATGTCATCCACTCATTAGACCGAAGGCGCCTATGATATGTCGACACGTGGCACGGCTGAATAGAAGCACATTCCTGTGAAAAGGCCGGCCTGTTTGACTTGGTCAAAAGGTGGCAGGCTGGCCCACGGAAAGCCTGTTAACGGCATGTTCGCATATAGCCCATTTACAGTCCGCTAACCCAGGGCCCGTTATGACCTATCCGAATTAGGCCCAGTAGCGTCATCTAGGCCGTCCAATATGATTCCAGCCCATTTTAAGTTCCGGCCCATGTATGGCCCATGACGTCTTTCGGCCCATATGAGGCCCTTTGTAACTCTTGGCCCAATAACGGCCCGTGGTGAAACTGGCCCGTAATGAATAGTGTATCACTTTATACCCATTAACGGCCCATTAATTCATTGGGCCATTTGCAACCCATGTTATCTTTCGGCCTTCTTAGGGCACATTTATTGTTGGGCTCATTTCCAGCATTCGGTTACTTACGGCCTGTTACTGCCATTTTCTGCTTGTGGGCCAAATTCAGCCCGTGGTTACAGTCGGCCCGTTTGTGGCCCGTTAATACGTTGGGCCGTTTTCATAGCGTCATCAAATACGGCCTATTAATGACGGCCCGTTATGGTCGGCCCATGAACGGACTACTCCAACTCTAGCCCGTTTACAGCCATCACGCGGTCTGTTTTTGGCCCATGTTTGGCCAATCGATCATATGACCCGTATAAGGCCCATTGGTGATACGGCCCGTAGAAGGCCCATTGTTTCTACGGACCGTAGAAGGCCCATTGTTTGTACGGCCCGTAGGAGGCTCAGTGTCACTACAGTAAATATGTAGCCCATGGTTATTGTGGCCTAGTTTTAAAAAATAGGTTATTGCGGCCACTAGCAAACCGCGGAAAAAGAACTGCACTGACTACAAGCAAACAAATAAACAAGACAACAAGGAAATAAATAAGCAGCAAACTTACGCTAGGCTATCATGACTATTACACATATTACATCCACTAGGCATCAAAGTTCGCCACCAGTGCAAATAAACGCGCCGACAAAAGAATATACAAAACTGAGAGCACTTCAGAAGGCACTAGGCCTGGCCAGGTCGGGCCCCCCAAATAGCCGAACAAGCTGATTAGACCTCACTTGTGTCAATGATAGATGCATCACCCGTAGCTGTATGGCATGATGGTGCGCAAGGCAGTCCTCTGACATCTTCATTACATCTTTGACTTAAAGTCGGAGCTGAGCTGAAGCAAGCCTTTCCACCTTAAGTTGAGACTGAAGAAGTCGAACTGATTGAGGCAGCGACTGCATAGAGGTTGTCTCACACCTGCTGGTGAGTAGCTTCAACTCACGGTCTTCATCAAGACAGGACCTTGGGGTCATCTTGCTGTCCTCAAGATGGTTTGGCTCACTATCTTCCCTAAAGTTCTGCCTGGCATAAGAGATACGACTCTGAAAGAGAAACAAGGAGACACGTAACATGTTTCACAATTATATAAGCAAATAAATGGATCTTTTCTGCATAAGGAACATGTTTTTACAACTACAATTTGAAACTGGTAGTTGTTGCAAACATCCAATCAGATGTAAACAACAAAGCAAATAGCAGTGGAGGAAATGATGCCTATCCAAATCTATACTAGAACAAAGTTTGAAGGCTTGAGAAGGCTGAATTTACATTACATGTTAACACGGGCTGGACAAAGCCCTTCTCCATGTTGATGGAAGGATAATTCAATAAATTCCCCAAAGAAAATTCTTTATAAGCGTTGCCATTATTCTACATTTTGCAAAGAGTAAATATAGATCAAATAATATTGGAAGAAACAGAGGACAATGAAGCTCAGGTGCAGACTGATGATACATAATCAAATAGCAATTAATTAAGTACAGCGTTACAAGGCAAAAGGGAGAGAGGTACTGACAAGAGCAATGCAAAGCCCAGTATTGTTGTGAGATCGTATGATCCTTTGAGCAAGGAGATTCATCTGAAATTAGTTTTCATACAAGAGAGAACGTAAGGCACATGCAGAAATTTAGGAGTTCAAATTTTCAATTGATACCATAGACAGTACCTGATGCTGGGCTCCCAGCAGTTCTAATAGGGGTTTGGCCACTAGAGTAGGGGTAAAGTGTGGTACAGTTGGGCCTGTGTTTTTTGTGGCTGCTGATCTATCTGATTTAACAGGTATCACTACCTTTTCAAAATACCTAGTTTGTACTCCTTGAGAATGTGCACCCACCTTCTTCCTTTTGGACATCTGTTACGAAAGAACAATATTTGACTGGAAAAACATAGTATGACAACACATGGAATAGGTACAGAAAATGGATAGGTATGGCATATACTCATATATGATGCTTAAACTAAGCAGATGGTGTAACAAAGTAGAAGTAATGCAAGAGGTCAGATGCAAAATATGTGCGACCAATACAACCTTGCCAAGTTAGAGCAAGCACCTTGATGGGTGAATAAGGTAGGCCATCCTCCACCATGCCAATTTTGTTAGCCAGTGGATTGTTCCGCAATATTCCTCTCGTGTGCCCATTCTCATATTCATTTTGATAATGTTCAATATCTGACATGCATGAAAACATAAAACAAGTGAGATTATGTTTGTAATGCAGAAGTGATTCTAATCCAATACTGCGTCCCTGTAAACCCCTTTGTGCTATCTCTGCAATTCTTTTAAGAGATGCCATGCATGCTGTAATTTGGTGTGTGCATTAATATAATGTGGCCTACTACTCAAGATATGAGAGCTCCAGAAGTGATGACACTTCGCAGATGACAGCTTTAACATATAGTAAAGAAGAACAAGTCGACCTGACCTGACAGATTCAAAATATACTAAGGGAGAACAAATCGACCTGACCAGTCGACCGCAAGAGAAGAGGATCATCTTCAAGAAGATCAGAAGAGCAAGCAGATTGAAGATATTACAAGTCTTTCAATATAATGTCGGTTGGCCACCCATGATGAACCAGAGCGCATAGAGAAATACTATTCTTTCCGGTCTCTCCATATGTGGCTCACATGCATTTTGAAACTAAAGTAGGAACATTTAGCTGACCAATTAAACATCTCTCAGTTTTACTAATATCAGCATAATATCAGATATGAATTTGTACAACTAAGCTTGTTTAGCTCGATGGGTGGAGCAGTGCCATTACGACACGAACCACGTAGGCTGATCGTGGTCATCATAAAATGGGGAAACCATAAGCATGATGAGTACAGTGTTGACCGTGGCAGTGGGATGGCAGATCTGAAGCTGCAAACCACGCAAAGGGTAGTTAGCAACCGATGTTTGCTTTGAAATAACAACTAAGATTTGGTATGGACAAGAAAGTACAGTCAACAAGTGACAAACAAATGCAATTCTGCTGTCTCTCTATATGTCGCGACATGCATTTGGAAACTCAAGTGGGACCTTTAGCTAACCAATTAAATGTGTCTGTTAACTAATATCAGTATCATATCACAATCATATTTGAACAACTAAGCTTTTGAATTTTGAGTGTTGTGTTGTTTAGCTTGAAGGGTGGAGTAATGCTAGTACGACAGAAAGCACCTACACAGATCATATAGAGTAGATAAAAGGGGAAAACCCTAAGCATCAAGAGAAAAATCAGGAAAGTGGAACTAGCTGGACCAGTGGGTGGCGCACATGCTTTTCGAAACGAATATAGGAACATTAGGTGACCAATTAAACATTCTCTGTTTTAGTGATATGAGCATCATATCAGATTCGTATTTCAACATGTAAGCCACTATGATTTGGTACGGACAAGAAAAGTAAAGTAAACAAATTACGATCTATTTTCCGGGTGAGATCAATAACTTAAGGACATCTGGAAGAGTACCACCTCTCTTGCGACGCTGTGTAGGCCTCTGCTGATACTTGAGGGTGCTGCGGGTGCGATGGCTGTCGGCGGCGGGGAAGAAGACTTTAGACGACAGGCGGCCGGGTCGGGGGATAAATCCTGTTGCCGTGGATGAGGCGGTCGTAGGAGCGGCAACGGCAAGGTGGACGACAGCGCCGATGAAGTGAGAGGACACGATGAAAGGATCCTGGTCCAGCGCCGTGGATGAGAGACGTCCATCTCTTGCAGTGGACGACGGGGTAGGGGTAGTGGCTCCGGCAAGGTGGAGGGTGGGATGGCGGACGGAGGAGGCTGGCCGTAGTGGGGAGGTTGTCGTGGCGCCGATGGTGTATGAATGGGGAAATGGAGGGGAGGGGGGTCTCAAACTTTGGGACGCGCTTCTCTGAAATGTGGGAAAGTTACAAACTTATCCCCCGTTAAAAATTTCGGACATCGCGTCGGTTGGGGATAGGACGGTAATCTCCCATCTCTCAAATATTTGCCGGTAACTATTTCGGGCGAGGAGAGGGCGTTTTGCCGCCCACGGTTGGCACCCACGATGTATGAACGGGGCTGACAGGTAGGGCGGTTGTGTCACGTCTGAGGGAAGTTACACATCTGCCCCTATTTAAAATATTAGCCTACATCGATTTCGGACGAGGAGAGTTTGTTTTGCCGCCCACCGTGTATGAATGGGGAAATGGAGGGAGAGACACATGTCTTTCGGACGAGCTTGAATCAAATGTGTTTTGCCACCCACGTTTGGTGCCCACCGTGTCTGAATGGGCTCAGAGGCCGTCGTGTCACGTCTGATTGAAGTTACTAGTCTACCCCTATCGACAGCAGTGTAAATCCGGTCGATAAGGATGTAAGTGTCAGGGGTAGATAGTAATTTCCATCTCGCAAACACTTGCTTCAGGCAGCCCACAAATTATAGTGGGTGTTTAGCCGCTTCGTTCAAAACTTGGGAGAATTAGCATTCACGTTTGCCCTGGGCCCTGGCAAACTAAATTCAAATCCAATTTGTATTCGATTACAAATATCCACAGATAATTCTACATTTTGTTATTTATTTCTTCAAAACCACAACAAAGATTTATTCCACCTTTATATATGATTATGATTTAGAAATGCCGTGATCTTCGAATTCAGTAGGTTGGATACACTTTGAGTCAAACAGTTATTTCATCCAATACAATATGCTCACACGAAAAATAGTTCACCTTATGTCAATCATACAAGTACTAAGGATTACCTCGCCTAAAAAATTCGGATCATTACAACACATGGAGAACATATGGTGTCTTACAACATAATCCATTCAGAGACATGACACAACATGCAAGTACAGTAATCTAATGACAATTTCAACTGGTATCTAAAGAAGAACCGGGATTACCCTGGGCTTCAGATAGCAGGAACAGCAGGACCTCCTCCGTCTTCAAATGCAACATTCTTACTTCCTCCAATTCTTGGGTTGCTTGCATAATGCGTGCCGCTAATTCCATAATTTCCAGCCTCAAGATAAAGATTACCTCATTCATGGCAGCCACACGATCTCTTTCTGCCTCTAGTAGAGCCTCAAGAACTATAATATATGTGCTCAGACTGCTCTCTGGCGGTGTTGCCTCTGAACTGCTACCATCTGGTAACATGGATGGCGCCCTGCTTCCACAAAACGATTCTGGGGTTGTACGTGTCCTAGTGTGAACGGCATCCTGAAAGGTTTCCACTGGACATAAGTAAGAGATAGTTATCGCATGATCCAGGCAGTAAGCTTACATGGTAAACGACATACGAATTATTGCTGAGCATGGCAAGCTATATTTAAATGGTTCGAAGCAGCATTAGCCGAAAAGAAATTCAAATGGTAAGATGAAAGTTGAAAGGGAGTGTACCACCGCTATATTTAAGTTGCCAAGGCATCTAAGCAGTTGAAATAATCTGAGAAAGCACTTAACAGTGTGGCCTCATATAAACTACGAAGACAGTCTTGTGGTGAAGTTCAGAGGAAAAGTTAAGGACTCAAATGAACTAGGCATGCATTTCTTTACGATAGTACAGCAGGCACTGCTGACATATTGGCCAACTCAGGTATAGCGTAACAACAAACAAGCATTCAAATCAAGCAATACAGCAAAGCAAACAACTGAACTATTTGTAATTCTGTAGGATTACATGTTGAGGGCACAAGCCAAGAAAGCAGCCCACTCGCATTACATTTCACATGTACTAAAACACACTGGCTCACCATATGTTGTTGTGAAGCCTCGCTGCTGTTGCAATGTTCTTTGAAGATATCGTTAGCATTCCGTGGTTGCAAATCTAGTTGTTGTAGTTTATTCTGCACCCTCTATTTAGGTAAAATTAATTTTAATCGCATGCACTGGTCCGAATTGATCATCAATGGTTCATCTAAACTAATGAAAGAAGAGTGTGTGCATACATGGCAATATATCTGCTTCCCTCTATTTGTATGCTTGTTCGAGGTGCCGGCCCCAAAAGAACAAATATTTTGCTTGATGGGGTTGGCAGCTCCATAATTAATAGAAGCATCAAATTAGTCATGCAACTTGGGAAGATCAAGAACACACAAACAAGTAATGAACAGAGGCTCGGAGCAGTGATGTAATAGCTAGCATCAGAAAATGTAGGGTAAAACGAACAAAAAGCAGCGGAACCACATGCTAGTTTGCTGATGTGTAATTAAGCATAGAGAACATTAAGCAGTCTGATGGAACCAACAGGTGGCATCAGAACAACACCATTATCATAAATATAGCATTCAAGAAGTAAAATAGTAGGCAGTGATATCTAGGAAGTACAGTAATACTTTGGACAAAACTAAAGCATATTAACTATATGTGCACTGGTATGTAAAATAGCACATGTAACATGTTCACTGCCAGAAGTATGGCCCTACAGGTGCAAGCAGAATTACGTGTCTCATGAAAAATTGAATGATGCCCTGAAGAAATTCAAAGGTGCGGTGCTTATGCTAAGAAAGTGAACGTAGGCGCCGGCCGTTGGATAATAGTACCTGATTCTCGGCGGCGTATGGGTATCGTTGTCATACTTGATAGCTAAGGATCGTTGATGGTGCTCGTGTTGCGGTTGAGTTTGGGCCGGCTATCGCCGTCGCTGAAGCGGCTCCGGTGCTACGGTTGCGGCGCCTGTTGACATACAAGAAAGCTCATCTGTGGTAAGTGAACAGTTGCAAGATAAAGGGAAAAACCGAAGGAGTACAAATCGAAATAACCTGATGAGGCTGCGGCGTCAGTAAAGCAGGGTTAGTGGAGTTTAATATGGCGTCCGTGGAGCGGGTCCGGTGCAGTGGACGAAGGCTTCGGCGGGTGCATTGTACAGTGCTTTCGGTGAGGCGGATCTGTTGCGGCGGACGAGGGCTTGTATGAAGGGCCAGCGAAGGGGCGGACAAGGGAGTCAGTGAAGGGTCTACACTGTGGTGGACGAGGGCGCCGGTTAAGCAGATCCGGTGCGGTGGACCATGATGGCGGTCAAGGAGATCTGGAGCGGTGGACAAGCCAGTCGCTGAAGCGGCTCCGGTGAAGTGGTGAGTTGGCAGTTAGGGGTTCCAAGGTGCGGAAGGTAGATCCGTCGGGGTGTGATGTCCACCGCTGCGGCGGAGGACTAGATTCGGCGGCTTGCCGTGGTTGGGGGTCGGGGAGGGGAAGGGGAGGGGCTCTGGGGAAGAATGTTGGGGGCAAAGAGTGGAAAACAATGGAGTTACCAAAGCAGCCCTTTTCCGTTCATGTGGCAGGGGTAAAACAGGAATATCGCAGGGCTAAACTTTCGGGCGCGAGATATTTCGATGTGAGCGGGAAGTTTGAAAGCTTTTGGCGCTTGAAATTATATTCTGCTCTTGTACGGCCGACTATGATATCATGGCCGAGAATTTGTTTGTTTTGCACGCAAAAAATGCAAGTTTTGAAAATCAATGTCTCCAACTCGAAACTTAGATTGTCCATTCAATTCAAATATGGATCATTGAGCTACTACAAGCAAATACCATCATACGGTCCAATTCAAATGAAATTCCAAATGTGTTTATCCTAAATATGATGACAAAAGCAAAAATGTGTATGTGTATGAATAAAGTGGATGATTATAAAGTTTGAACATGCCCGTATGTGTATATCTCTAGGTTTAATATATGAATTTGAAATCACAAAATCCTGGCTTAAAAAATGTACCTCCGTTTAAATGACTTACAAAAGCTAATGATGGAGTCGAATTCCAAAATTCCAATATTAGGTTTGTAATTCTGGTACATCAAGGTATATCACGCATGTTCAAAAGTATCGTTATCTCATAGTCCAAACTGTGAAACAAATTGATCAACCATGAGTGCACACACTATTGACCATGTATATCTCAATTACGCTAAAGTCCCTCAAATATAGACACCTCACTCTTTATCTGAAGCCAACCCCCCCCCCCCCCCCCCGCACACACACACAGAGAAGTCGTTCTCTCCCCCAAACACCAACACACGAGCACATTAACACCCCTCTCTCTCTTCTAAAGTCCGCACCCCAATATAGGTCTCTGTCACTTTGTCTCTTGGGCATGCACACATCTCTTCCCCCACTCTCTAGCTAGGTCTCCCGGCATCTCTCTTTCCCAAGCACACACACTATGTAGAGTGTATTTTTCCCATAGACACAAAACCTCGCCCCCAAACGTCTATCTACCTAGTTATGTGGTTCTCGCACACTCACCTAACACACCACCCCCACTGCAAACAAGCACACTTTGTCTCCTTGTGCACCACTCACCTCTTTCTATCTCTCCCACATGCGGACCCGCCCCAGCTCCTTCCCTGTAGACATATATGTCGTGACTCTTTCCATAGCTCCCTCATGTATCATTGTTCTCGATCTCGCACATTGTTCTCTACACCATCTATTCTAGATCTCTCATCAAGTCCCTATCACACACACGATGACTCGCTTCCCTTGCGTCTCCGTACATAGGCCAATTTCAAACAACATCAACATTGTCTCCCTATCTATACGCCATTTATGGACACAAACGCCCCCTCTCTCGCCCCCTCTCTTCCTCTCTCTCTCTCTCTCCGTTGCTAGCTCTCTGAAAGGATCGAGAAGAGGTGTCTAGAGGGGGGTGAATAGACTCTAATCAAGAAAAGTAGCAGTTTTTAATTTCCTTAGGTTGATGTGGAGTTTGGGCACAAGTTTAAGCATTCACAATACATATCAAGCAAGCATGACAAGAGTATATGAGCAGCGGAAAGTAAAGCATGCAAGTTGCAAGAATGTAAAGGGATGAGATTGGAGTGTGCAAACGCAATTTGGAGACACAAAGATTTTTATCCGTGGTTCCGATAGGTGGTGCTATCGTACATCCACGTTGATGGAGACTTCAACCCACGAAGGGTAACGGTTGCGCGAGTCTACAGAGGGCTCCACCCACGAAGGGTCCACGAAGAAGCAACCTTGTCTATCCCACCATGGTCATCGCCCACGAAGGACTTGCCTCACTAGGGTAGATCTTCACGAAGTAGGTGATCTCCTTGCCGTTACAAACTCCTTGGTTCAACTCCACAATCTTGACGGAGGCTCCCAAGTGACACCTAGCCAATCTAGGAGACACCACTCTCCAAGAAGTAACAAATGGTGTGTTGATGATGAACTCCTTGCTCTTGTGCTTCAAATGATAGTCTCCCCAACACTCAACTCTCTCTCATAGGATTGGATTTGGTGGAAAGATGATTTGAGTGGAAAGCAACTTGGGGAATGCTAGAGATCAAGATTTATGTGGTTGGAATGGGATATCTTGACCTCAACACACGTGTAGGTGGTTCTCTCTCAGAAAATATGTGTTGGAAGTGTAGGCATGTTCTGATGGCTCTCTCCACGAATGAAGAGTGGGTGGAGGGGTATATATAGCCTCCACACAAAATCTAACTATTACACACAAATCACCAAACTCGGTGGGACCGATTCAAAGAACTCGGTCAGACCGATTTGGCTCATAATGTGACAGTAGGAGTTTCGGTGGGACCGAATGGATCAACTCGGTGGGACCGATGTGCTAGGGTTAGGGTAAATCCTCATCTCGGTTTGACCGATTACTCAAACTCGGTGGGACCGATTTGGGTAATAAGCGAAACAGAGAGTTGGCCAAGCAAACTCGGTGGGACCGATTGCATATCTCGGTGGGACCGAAATTATTGCAATGGGCAACAGAGAGTTTGCAAGCCCATCTCGATGAGACTGAGATCCCATCTGTGAGACCGAATTGATTAGGGTTTCTGGCAGTGGCTATGTCAATGGAACTAGGTGGCGCCGGATAGAAAGATTCGGTGGGGCCGAGTTTGACTTTTGGTTTGGGACATATGTGGATATGAGAAAGTGGTTGAGGGCTTGGAGCATATCACTAAGCACTTTGAGCAAGCAAGCCATTAAGCAACACCTCATCCCTTATTAACAGTATTGGCTTTTCCTATGGACTCAATGTGATCTTGGACCACTAAAATGAAAATGTAGAGTCTTGTGCTTTGAGATTGAGCCAATCCTTTTTTTTCAGCATCTTGAAGGGGTTCCACATCCTCTAGTCCATGCCACTCCATTATTGAACTTATCTGAAACATATTAGGTAGAAGCATTAGTCCAACAAGAGATATGTTGACATTAATTACCAAAATCACCCAGGGAGCACTTGTGCTTTCAATCTCCCCCTTTTTGGTAATTGATGACAACATACATCAAATCTTTAGATAAAGATATAGAGAGCAACAAGTAAAGCTTTGGAAAGACATGTAACATGCATAGGCTCCCCTATATGTATGCAATCATATAAATATGGAACATAGGAGCGTGTGAATGCATAGGCATGACAGAGTAAGCTATGTGTTACATGTATCTTGGCTATATGCATCAGAGCAAATGATGTAAATATAGGAAATGTACCTTCATGCTCATGAGTCCTTCTTGCAAACAGTATGTACAACAGCAAGAGATCCTCATACACATGACTGTGATGCATATACTTACCTTGTGATATTGAGTTGGCTTAGGAAAGAATGAACCTGAGTAAACAAGGTTAGATAACACAGATACACCTACTAGCCAAAGAAAACAAAAGAAACCACAAGAGTACCAAGACTGGGATAACACGTAGAGAGTGAGTACTGAGTACTCTATTGGATATAGACATGTCCCCAAAGGTAAAGATATGCAATAAATTCAAGGATTTCCTTCCCTTAGATGTCTTGCTCCCCCTGAATCTTGCATGGGATATTGGGAGAAGATAGGGAACAGAAAATCAGAGCAAAGAAAAGAAATAGAGCTAATGCAAACAATCAAATATGAACATGTCTTTTCCCCTCTTAAAGACATGCCACTTCTCTCCTCTTGAACACCAAGCATCTGGGGTTTCTTACACTCCCCCCCTGAGTATTCTCTCCCCCTTTTGATGTGATATCTCTTTAAGCTTTGATGTGATCTCTCTCTCCCCCTTTGACATCAATTTCCAAGAAGGGCTCTTCTGGATCTTTATGACAAATGGGTTTGGTCCTTTGAGTCACAAAGCAAATTCGAATGTGATGCTAGTAGAGGACAAGAATCAGTGAGTGGAGCCGGAGTAGATAGAACACAGGAACAAGTGGCAAGCTGTCTTTTCTGCAGCGAAATCGGTAGCACCGAGTTGTGTGCTTTGGTGGCACCGAAAGAATTCGGTTGGGCCAAAGAAAACAAACCGGTGTGACCGAGTTCATCACAGTGAAAACACTTGTCACCTCAGCTCACTAGCCAATTAAGATCTCACAAGGATTTGCAAGGAATTAGCTGAAAGATTTGCAATGAATTTGATGCAGAGAATGCAGAACACAAGTAAACATAAAATAAATCTAGATGATTTTTTTAAAAGGGGAAATAAATATGCAAGAAACAAATGCAAGAACTCAGAGAAACACAGGAGAACTTCATCTATAATTGGTCGGCGACAAAGTCACCTATGTTAGAGTATATTGACGTAGGAGTCAAGTGAGGGCACTTGATCATAGGTCATACTCATCGTTTAAGCTCAAAATGGGGTTACCATTTTTCGTTTAAGCATCTTGATGTATTCACATCTTGTTGAGTTGCTTTGCCCCATGACTTAGAGTAAAGCTTCTCTAAGATGGAATAACATACCTTGGGTGGTGGTGTTGATCTTGATAATGTAGTTGAACTTGTGTGGGTTGCTCAAGGTTGATGTAGCTCACCAAGAGTTGGGAGCACCACTTGGAATTTGAGTTCATCTACCTACATGGGTTAGTCTTGCAAGGAAGAGCACTTGTGTGTCCAAAATGATAATCATAAATCTTAATGTAGAACTTGTCAAAGGATATGTTTGAAGGGTTTCGTGCTTCCTTGTCTTCAACCACCATTGTGTAGAGACTTGGTGATGTAGAAATTGCTCAAGATATGAGTGAGGTGCAATTTCATGGATTTAGATCCATCCAAGTACCTACAAGGGTTAGATAGCATGCAAGGGTGCAAGTATATCCCAGACATATAGATGGCATCATGAGGGAGATATCAAGGATTAGTCAAAGGCTCATGCCTTGCATGTATCCAAATGGAGTTCCTACTCCAAGTTTGAAGCATCAATGATGTTCAATTCTCCTCTCAAACGGCACAAGACTTTCTCATCAAGCGGTTTGGTGAATATATATCCGCCAATTGCTTATCGGTACGAACATGCTTAAGATCAATGTCCCCTTTGGCAACGTGATCTCGAATGAAATGATGATGAACTTCAATATGCTTAGTTCGAGAATGTTGTACGGGATTGTGAGCAATTTTGATAGCACTTTCATTGTCACAAAGCAATGGAATATGTTTCACAAATATCCCATAATCTTTAAGAGTTTGGGTCATCCAAAGTAATTGAGCACAACATGAACCAGCGGCAATGTATTCCGCTTCGGCGGTGGATAAGGATACCGAGTTTTGTTTCTTGGAGGACCAAGACACAAGAGATCTACCAAGAAATTGCCACGTACTCGAAGTGGACTTTCTATCAACCTTGTCTCCGGCATAGTCCGAATCGGAGTAACCAACAAGATCGAAAGAAGACCTCTTAGGATACCAAATGCCAAAATTTGGTGTGTGTATTAAGTATCTCACTATCCTTTTCACAGCCTTAAGATGACACTCTTTAGGGGCCGCTTGATATCGTGCACACATGCACACACTTAGCATAATATCAGGACGAGAGGCACATAGATATAACAATGAACCAATCATAGAGCGGTAAACTTTTTGGTCAACCGTTTCACCGTCCTTAGTCAAGTCAAGATGTCCACTAGTAGGCGTGGGTGTAGACATACCTTTGCATTCTTGCATATTGAACTTCTTGAATAAGTCCTTGGCGTACTTTGTTTGAGAAACAAAGGTACCTTCCTTAGTTTGCTTGATTTGCAAACCAAGAAAGAATTTGAGTTCACTCATCATAGACATCTCAAACTTCTCCGACATTAGCTTTCCAAACTTCTCACTAAAATGAGGGTTAGTCGAACCAAATATAATATCATCAACATAAATTTGGCACACAAATAGTTCTCCATTAACCCTTTTAGTAAAAAGAGTAGAATCAGTTTTTCCAATTTCAAAGCCTTTTTCAATAAGGAACTTGGTCAAGCATTTATACCATGCTCTAGGAGCTTGTTTAAGACCATAAAGGGCTTTGTGAAGTTTGTAAACATGATTAGGTTTCTTAGGATTGACAAAGCCGGGAGGTTGCTTAACATAAACTTCCTCCTCAATTTCACCATTTAGAAAAGCACTTTTAATGTCCATTTGGTACAAGGTGATATCATGGTGATTAGCATAAGCAAGTAAGATGCGAATGGACTCAAGTCTAGCAACGGGAGCATATATCTCACCATAGTCCATACCTTCGACTTGAGTGTAGCCTTGGGCGACTAGGCGTGCTTTGTTGCGGACGACTTGACCATCTTCATCTTGCTTGTTGCAAAACACCCATTTGGTACCAATGATGTTGTGGTTGTTGTCGGGCTTCTCGACCAATGTCCACACTTGGTTTCTCTCAAAGTTGTGTAGCTCTTCATGCATAGCGTTTATCCAATCCGGATCTTCCAATGCTTCTTCAACCTTCATATGTTCAATGCTAGAGATGAATGAATAATGTTCACAAAAATTAGCCAAACGAGTTTTAGAGCGAGTGATTCTCCCGGTTTGGATGTCATTGTAGATTTGCTCGAACTCGTGGGAGCTTTGGCTTGGCTCGGGGTGGAACATATACTTCATCTTGTTCTTCTTCTTGGTCTTCTTCATTGTTGACGTTGTCATTCTCTTGTCGTGGTGGAGAAGGAGGTTGTTGATGTTCATCTTGATGTACTTCCTCGTTTTCTTCGTCTTGGTGTGTCCCCCTTGTGGATGCTTCCATATCAATTCCTGGTTCACCTTGTCGTGAGGTGGAAGCTTCCACTTGGACGGACGATGTAGTCTCCTTCACCTCCGTTGGACGAATCTTGCCAATAGACAAGTCATGGATTGCTTCCGAAGGGTCTTTGTCTCCTACATCAATTGGCAATTGCTCTACTTGCGAGCCGTTAGATTCTTCAAACTTCACATCTACCGTCTCTTCAACCTTTCGGGTGAAATTGTTGTAAACACGGTAGGTATGAGAGTTTGAGCCATAACCAAGTAGGAAACCTTCATGAGATTTAGGAGCAAATTTAGAACGACGATGCTTATCAATAATGTAGCACTTTGAGCCAAATACTCGAAAGTATCAAACTTGGGGTTTGTTACCGGTGAGGAGCTCGTATGCCGTCTTGCCGAGTAGCTTGTGAAGATACAAGTGATTTGTTGCATGACAAGCTGTCTCAACCGCTTCTGCCCAAAAGTGTTTTGGAGTCTTGTAGTCATCAAGCATCGTTCTTGCCATCTCAATAAGAGTCCGGTTCTTTCTCTCAACAACTCCATTTTGTTGAGGTGTGTACGTAGCCGAGAACTCGTGTGAAATTCCTTCTTCGTCAAGAAAGGTATCCACATTTGCGTTCTTGAACTCCGTTCCGTTGTCGCTCCGAACCTTCTTGATCTTCACGTCAAATTGATTTTGGGCCTTCCTAGCGAAGTTTTTGAAGATCTTTTGGACCTGCGATTTATCATCAAGAAAGAACACCCACGTAAATCTTGAATAATCATCAACTATGACTAGACCAAATGAGTTACCACCGAGACTCTTGTAGGCATTGGGACCAAAGAGATCCATGAAGTAGCTCGAGTGGTCATCTCGTGGTCATGATGTTCTTCACGCGATGACTCCCTCCAACTTGTTTTCCTGCTTGACAAGCACTACAAAGTCTATCCTTGTCAAATATAACATCTTTTACTCCAAGGATATGATCACCTTTAATAAGCTTATCAAGATTTCGCATGCCCACGTGACCTAGCCTTCTATGCCATAACCAGCCTTTAGAAGATTTAGCAATTAAGCAAGTTCTAGGTTGAGCCTTTTTAGTGAAATCAATAATGTAAAGATCACCTCTACGTATACCGGTAAAGACCATTTTATGGTTGTCTCTTCGAAACACTTGGCAATCTACATCAGTAAATAGGACATTGAAACCGAAATCAGCAAGTCTAGATACTAAAAGTAAATTGTAGCCAAGAGATTCAACGAGCATGACAATTTGTATGGAGCTATCATGTGAGATTGCCACCTTACCTAGTCCAACCACCTTACCCTTTGAGTTATCACCAAAGGTGACATACTTTCGAGGGCCGTTGTTTTCAGCAAGCTCACGGAACATATCTTTGTCTCCGGTCATATGATCAGTACATCCCCTATCAAGGACCCATTCCTTTCCTACGGCCACGTAGCCGCGAAGATTTTCCATAAGACCAAAGTGTCTCATTGCATCATCAAGATCATAGTCACTATCATCATCCTCTTCATAGTATCCGTGTTCAACATCATATTGTGATTGATCAACTCCTAGAGAGGGTAATTCATTAGATAAATGATCATTACTATGATTATCTTTATGAATTCTAATAGCTTCGGAAATAATATTGCTAATGATTCCAACATCTCCTTTGGCACGCATGAGATTGGTAAGCTCAAATAGACAATCACCAAACATAGGATCACTGGGAATCATCTTACTCAAGGCAATAGACTTATGGAGAATTTCGTCTAAATTTTTCAAGGAATAATTTGGAAATCATTCCTCAAGAAATCTCCATATAGTATAGGCACAATCAAGAGTAGGTAAACTAGCAATCAAATTTTTGGGCAATCCTCTCATGATAAGATTGATAGTTCTAAGATTGCGAATCATGTCAAGATCCTCTTCGGGTGTAGGATGCAAAGGATCAATATGAGGAGCACAAGGGCTAGTAATGTACTTGTTCAAATGATATTCATTGAAAATCTCAAGCATTTCATTTTTCCACTCATAGAAAAACTCTCCATCAAGAATAGGCACTCTATGTCTAAGACTCCCCAATGTAGACACATCCATCTTCCTCCAAAGGTGTTTAAACCAAGGCAATGGAGACCAAAGCTCTGATACCAATTGAAAGGATCGAGAAGAGGTGTCTAGGGGGGGTGAATAGACTCTAATCAAGAAAAGTAGCAGTTTTTAATTTCCTTAGGTTGATGTGGAGTTTGGGCACAAGTTTAAGCATTCACAATACATATCAAGCAAGGATGACAAGAGTATATGAGCAGCGGAAAGTAAAGCATGCAAGTTGCAAGAATGTAAAGGGATGAGATTGGAGTGTGCAAACGCAATTTGGGGACATGAAGATTTTTATCCGTGGTTCCGATAGGTGGTGCTATCGTACATCCACGTTGATGGAGACTTCAACCCACGAAGCGTAACGGTTGCGCGAGTCCACGGAGGGCTCCACCCACGAAGGGTCCACGAAGAAGCAACCTTGTCTATGCCACCATGGCCGTCGCCCACGAAGGATTTGCCTCACTAGGGTAGATCTTCACGAAGTAGGCGATCTCCTTGCCCTTACAAACTCCTTGGTTCAACTCCACAATCTTGACGGAGGCTCCCAAGTGACACCTAGCCAATCTAGGAGACACCACTCTCCAAGAAGTAACAAATGGTGTGTTGATGATGAACTCCTTGCTCTTGTGCTTCAAATGATAGTCTCCCCAACACTCAACTCTCTCTCATAGGATTGGATTTGGTGGAAAGATGATTTGAGTGGAAAGCAACTTGGGGAATGCTAGAGATCAAGATTTATGTGGTTGGAATGGGATATCTTGACCTCAACACAAGTGTAGGTGGTTCTCTCTCAGAAAATATGTGTTGGAAGTGTAGGCATGTTCTGATGGCTCTCTCCATGAATGAAGAGTGGGTGGAGGGGTATATATAGCCTCCACACAAAATCTAACTATTACACACAAATCACCAAACTCAGTGGGACCGATTCAAAGAACTCGGTCAGACCGATTTGGCTCATAATGTGACAGTAGGAGTTTCGGTGGGACCGAATGGATCGACTCGGTGGGACCGATGTGCTAGGGTTAGGGTAAATCCTCATCTCGGTTTGATAGATTACTCAAACTCGGTGGGACCGATTTGGGTAATAAGCGAAACAGAGAGTTAGCCAAGCAAACTCGATGGGACCGATTGCATATTACGGTGGGACCGAAATTATTGCAATGGGCAACAGAGAGTTTGCAAGCCCATCTCGGTGAGACCGAGATCCCATCGGTGAGACCGAATTGATTAGGGTTTCTGGCAGTGGCTATGTCAATGGAACTCGGTGGCGCCGGATAGAAAGATTCGGTGGGGCCGAGTTTGACTTTTGGTTTGGGGCATATGTGGATATAAGAAAGTGGTTGAGGTCTTGGAGCATATCACTAAGCACTTTGAGCAAGCAAGCCATTAAGCAACACCTCATCCCTTCTTAATAGTATTGGCTTTTCCTATGGACTCAATGTGATCTTGGACCACTAAAATGAAAATGTAGAGTCTTGTGCTTTGAGCTTGAGCCAATCCTTTGTCCTCAGCATCTTGAAAGGGTTCCACATCCTCTAGTCCATGCCACTCCATTGTTGAACTAACCTAAAACATACTAGGTAGAAGCATTAGACCAACAAGAGATATGTTGACATTAATTACCAAAATCACCCAGGGAGCACTTGTGCTTTCACTCTCTCTCTCTCTCTCTCTCTCTCTATCGCTCTAACACCCCTCTCCCACACACACTCGATGTCTCTTCCAAAGAGTCTACTCCCCCCGCCCACACCCATGCTATCCCACTACTACACATGTCACACCATTCCCCCTTCCCTTATACTAGGTTTACATCATTAGTGGTCTCTCTATTCCACATACACACACTCCCTCTCACACACAAACGCGCGCACAAACACACACAGACACGCACAAACACCCATTAATCTGGATCATCATCTCTCCCCATGTCCGCATGTGTATCTCACACACTCACTCTCTAATTATGTATATGTGTCTCCACGTTACACAACACAAAGCCCCATGTACAGGTCTCTCTCTATCCTCCACACACATAGACACAAAGAATCTGTTATCATTGCATCAGTCTCTAGACATATCACACACGCACACTGTCTCTCTCTCGCAAACACGCTCAATAAGGGTTTCCCCGTGAATAACTTACCGTCTATTTATCAATAGTCGTGGCAGTACGGCGAACACGAGACATGAAAAATAATAAATCTACACGTGCTTAGACCACCTAGTATGACTACTAGGACTAGAGCAAGCCAAAAAGCGCGCCGCCGTCACCCCCTCCTTATCGGCGACGGGAAAACCTTTGTTTTACACAGTCGAGAAGTCATTGTGCTAAGGCCCCACATGCTGACGCGTTGAATAGAATGTAGATGCTAGTTTACGGAAACAAGTATCGATAATACATTTGTATCTCCATACTTATATTTCTTCTCTTATAAAAAACCGAGTTGGTGATGATGGTACGCGTGCCATCTTGCAATATAGACCGTCCGATCTATATCTGACAGATGGAAATTAAACTATAAGATACCCGCACCCCTCTCCACATTTGCAGACAAGGCCTTCCCTCGTTCATCCTTATCTCCAACAACCTCATTATTGAGCAATTAAGAAAGGAAGCCTCTGGAACAAACTGGCCTGGTGGCCGCCGCCGGCGTCGTCAATCCCCATGCCTCCGCTCAGTCCGACCACCAATCACCACCACACCCCACTCCTCTTCACCTTATCTCCTATTTCTTGAGATATCATTAGTTTTTACACATGGGATTACTCCCGCATGGGTCAATCAGAACAAGTGTTTTATAAAAAAATGCATCTTGATGTTCCGTGCAATGCACGGATCTTGCTAGTACTCCTACAGAAGACTAAGTTGGTGATGATGGTGTGTCTGCCATCTGTCGTTTGTGACCATTAGATCTACATCTAACGACTGTGAGGTAAGTTGTTGCCTTTTCTCACCAACATCCCACTTGTCTACCAATTTGCAGAAAAACCCATAATGAGTATCTTAAAACCAACCACATCCCTCCCTGACCTCACCAAAACAGCCCAAGGAATATATTCTAATTGAAACATAATATATCTCTAGTGATATATGTATATCAAAATTAGAGTGTTTTGTATCAAGTTTGTGAATAAGTATTATTCCAATTATGATTCGTTGCAACGCACAAGAACATTGCCAGTATTTCCAACCATGCAATTTTTTACTAGTATTCCATAGTTTCGAGTTTTCCATCAAGACATTAGTCACTCATGGTTGATATTTACTTTCAATCATGTACACATATGCACTATGTAACTAGCCTTGCTTATTGGCTTCCAAAGCTTAACTTTCACTCCTACTTACAATATGTAGAGTAATTAACAAAAAACTATCACTTTCAACCAGCCCTAGGAAGAATCTATTGTACAAAAAATAGCAAAAACATACCCAAAATTTCTTAATCCACGCCAAAAACTACTACCTAGTACTCCCTCCGTCCCACAATGTAAGACGTTTTTGCAAACTAGTTTAGCTTGCAAAAACATCTTATACTATGGGACAGAGGGAGTACCAATTAGGTTAGTTTAAACCCATTTATGACAGGGTTGGCCCACACGTCCGTGCTGACGAGGCAACTTAAACCAACACATTTTGTTTGACTGTTGACACGAGGGACCCACATCTGACCTTCTATCCTATTATTCCCCCTCAAATCATTATTTTTCCTGAACATTACTTCAAACAATACTAATGTGTGTTCGTCGGTGGCGCCGTTGATGAGCGAGTTGGCTGCCGCTCCGCCGGACGGGCCGGACGCCGCGCTGGCCTCTGCAAGGGTTGACAGGCTGGCCCGAGCGTGACTCACGAGCAAGCAAGCCGCCGTGCTGGCCTTCGCTCGAGCCAGATGGCTGGCCTTAGCGCGGCGTGCGCGAGCAAGCCGCCGCACCGCCGTGCCAATCTAGCTAGCAAACCTTGCAGACAAGCAGCTGGACGGAGCTATCTTGGCTAGCTAGCGGCCGCGAGCGCCGGACGGAGCTGGCATCCGGGCTGCCGCAAGATGGGCTCCGCACCGCCGCGGTTTTGACCTCGCCTTTTGCCGGCGGCGGTAGCTGCGTCCCATGGCTGAGGATGACTAGGTGGACGGGCCAGTGGTAGGAGGTCACTCGGGGATTTTTGTGCAGACTGACATGTAGGTCCCACAAGTCATAACGCCCGGTCGAATAGAAGGCGTTGACTTAATGGGCGACATGGGCCCTGTTTGGATACTCTAAGTCAGAGGTTAGAGTTAGATTCTAACCCTGAACTAACTCTAACCAAAGTGGTGTTTGGATGGCAGGGTTAGATTGGCAACAAATGTATCCAAACAGGGCCATGGGTTGAAACGTGCCTATAATGGCACTTTGTAGAGTAGTCGTTTCTTGGTAGGGCTGGTTGGTAAGAGCATGTACAATGGTTGATAAGGTAGTCTTATCTTAAGTCTGCCACGTATGCAAGTGGTAGTAGTTTCTTGGCATTATTAGTGGTTTCTTGCATTATTAGGGGTTTCTTGTAAGGAACAATGTACTACTAGCGACAAAAGGCGATTCTAGGTTGCGTTGTACTCCAACGAGTACTACTAGTGGTCGCGGGAGTGTATACCTCGTCTTGTGGGTTCGATCCAGGCCGAACGCACGACGACCTTTTTTTAAATAGTAACTTCGCTGCGAGCCAATATTTTACACGAGTAGTTTGAGTTTTTAACTCAAACGGACGTGCGGCACCACAATCTGGGTGCACTGGATAGCCTAGCCACGTCAACGGGTTTTCCTTCCCAGCATCTCGTGGCTCGCGTGCTCGCCCTAGCCGCACCTCGCTTGCAGCTTCCTCCTCAGCTAGTAGCATATTTAAACTAGCGCCTCCCAATTAAGCCCGAGGAGCCGGAAAAGCCTGGCGGGGCATTGGGAACTGTGCAATATGGCTCTGTACGTAAAGTGCTCTACTACTACTCTGTAGCTTGTGGCGTTGCACGCATGGACTTCACTCCATTATCGGCTCTACTATAAAAGAAATTCCTCTTGACGTGTTGTTTTTTGAAACGGAGGCAAAAGCTTTGCTTCATCTCATTCATAAAGCAGGAACTACTAACAAAGTTCGACGAGATCCATTACACCTCCACAAATGGAAGTGAAAAGCCTAGTCTCGCTGTATCAAATAACTCAAATGTTCTGCCCCCGCAGTAACCGTCGCTGATAAACAGGCTGCTAGTGTGTGCGTGAGAGGAGCGGCTGAGTAGGCCAGCTATGTGAGAGGAGCGGCTGAATAGAGAACCGAGAGTACCCACTAGGCCACCACGTAGGTGTACTTTCCCTGCATTGATAGTACAGCGATGGTTCTAGAGAACAGTAGTACCCTCCACTTCCAACTGTAGCTCCTTGGCCCAGAGATTCAAGAGTTCAAAACTAGTGCACTATACTAGAAGTACAGTACATCGCACTACTAGTTGAGAAAGTAGTACTAGTATTGCTACAGTACGAGTACGTACTCCTCCGTCACATAATGTAAGGCGTTTTTTGACACTAGTTGGCGTGTACAAAAAATAGCAAAAACATACCCAAAATTTCTTAATCTATGCCAAAAACTACTAGCTAGTGCCAAAAATTTCTTACTAGTGCTATTATTTACAGTATAATGCAATCCCTTAATGTCCCATAATGCTAGTACTAGTAGTAAATAATAGCCTCACCCCTTCGCTAAGGAATGATCTATAGTTGGAAGGGACGAGGCCCTGTGGTTACTACGCTCTTATCTCCTCCTCGCCAGTTCCCCTCCCCCTGAAGAGAAGGCAGTTCGTCGCTGCTCCCATGGATTCGCCAGGCGGTTCTCCTCCTCGTCGGGGCTGGGAGACCTTGGACGATGATCCTCTGGGAGAAATTGCACGCCCCTCCGAAGTCCTCACCGCCGCAAGACTCGGTGCTTCCTGCACCAACTTTTTCAAGACGGTGCTTAAACAGGCTTGGGAAAAGGCCATGCTTGTTGGTCTTCCATGCGTCCTCGAGGAGAAGGTTCTTCTATGGGACAATCCTTCGAACAGTCCAACGCTCCCTAGCCATGGTTGCATGTTGACTCCGCTAGAGTTGCCGACTTTGAGAGGTAGTCGGATTTTGTCCGATGAGCAGGTCAGTAATGGAGTTTGATCATGTAGTACTTAGTTATTCCATTTCCATCCCGTAATTTCTCCGCTGCCCACCATCTTATATATAGGTCTGGGTCGGTGCCAACAAAGATTGGCTTGCATACCTCTGGCCAGATACCACCATCATTTTGCACAACATCCACAGTAGTGCGGCCGTTCCGGTAGACCCCTTCTCCACCATTGGGATCGGCCTTCCGGACTGGCTGGGCTTGAATACGTATGATGATGCCTACATGAGATTGAAGAAGATAGCAATTGCGGACCCGCCGACAAAGCGACGCGGCTACGACGATTACTATCTCATCGCGGTGTTCGACATAAGGATTGCCATCAATGCAAGAGGCAGTAACGGCATAGGCTGGCGCATGTTGGTGGCGGCAGATTTGTACCCCTACACGTTCGAAGACGCCGTGCACCATCTAGCCCGCATCTTCGCGGTGACAAGCCAGGGGATTTGTTTCATCTGGTTGCCATCCTATGGTACGGGAGATTACAAACAGAATGCACAAACCATCATTTGCATCCCTAACGGTACTCCATTATTTTGCAGGGACCAGTCATCCCCCGATCAAAATAAGATCACCGATCCTGGATGTGCATTTGCATCCGCGATTCGGTCTAACCTGGAACCTTGTAGCTGACTTTGGCATATTGGGATCAACTATCTTAGCAGTCGTTACCCATGGTACCACTGATGTGCAACAAGGTCACACAATCTACCACGATCGGACCGTCACCATCTACCCAGGTATTCCATTTTTAACCCTCTCGCCTTCTCTTTCATTCTTGTACTAGTACTCTACTTACTAGTACTAGTAGGAGTACTTTTTACCTTGGAGGACGCGTATAGCTAGCTAGGCCCTTGAAGACATGAACCCACTAGCTGCCACCATTTTTGTTTTTCCATGTCTTACTATCTCATCCATGTAGCCAAGAGTGGATATATATAATAAGCCGGTTATTTTAATTCCTCTATACCAGAGTAGTACTATTTGCTGCACAGTATTACTGACCGCCATATTTGAGCACAACATTATTATGCATGGACCTTGACTATGTACGTCACCATGTGTCCAGATCTGAGATGCCGCGTGTACCAAATGAACGGCGCCGAGTTCGACCCCCGTGATGCTACGTGGATGCCGAGGAACACTCTTGGAGAGTACTCGCTTTTCATTGGGGACAGCTACCCCATTGTGAAGCGGATGCCACCTTCCGTGCACGACACGGAAGGCCTGTCGTTCATGAAGCATGGTTGTGTCTTCAGTGCGCACCACCGGATGAACGACATGCTGGGACACGCTATCCCTGATTTATGCCGCTTCAGCTTGGATGAGTCTCCATCGTGTGGAACCGGACTAGAAAGCTGCGACAATGATTCTCGTTGCCCACCGCTATGGATCGTGCCATCCATGAAGAACACCTGGGACTGGAACCTGGAGGAGGACATGTAGCCCATCTATAATGTGTAAGTGGAGTATGGTAAATTATGAACGGTAGAGCTGTGAATATATGTAGACTAGTCATGCACTAATTTATCACGTGAATTGGAGATGAACTTGTGTGGCATACTGGGCATTTGTCCTTTAGAATTTATTACTAGTAAATTTGTTATGTGTACGTGCAACTTGTGTGGTTGTTGCACGGGCTCCAACACGCTCTTTGAGAAAAAAAGGTGGCACAGCTTTGGATATACGTGACGTGGCGGCATCATACAGTAGCATCGTTCGCTATAGTTGTAGTACACTCCTACTAGGACAACAACTCCTATAAAACCTTGCGCTTGGCTCTTTGCCTCTTCGGGAGGTTCAACAATTCGTACTCGTGTGAACCTTGCACTTGGCTCTTTGCCTCTTCGGAAGGTCCAACTATGATGATACTACAGTACAATATGCTTCGGGCAAGCTGACACCGATTGAACTGCTGCACGTCCACCGCGAGGGCGAGGGCGAGGGAGAGGGAGAGGGAGAGGGCGCTGTAGTCAAAACCCTCTCCTCGTCCTGCGAACCACCGCACGTGTGGGCGAGGGAGAGGCGTAGTAAGCAAGCTTCTCCTCGTTCGGCGAGTTGATGGGACACATCAAAGCAGTACTAGTACTAGTCCATACTGCGTCCTTTTCGGTTAATATGGCTTAATTTGAAACGAGAAAAATACACTGGCGGTCAACGTATGTAACAATACGCTCTTTATGGTCACTATATATAGTTTTGCGGTGATTATACGATCACTAGCTCATCGTAGAGCACCGTATTGCACCCTACTGATCGGCCACATAGTCGACATGGCACTTTGTTGACTGGTTAAATTGTCACCTGGTTTCTGGGTCCCACCTGTCAGTTGGCAGAGCAAAGAAATTAGCTAAAAAACAAAGAGTGTAGTACATCTACACTTCCAATGCATTTACCCTTTAATCTAAATCCATATTGATTGACTAATCCACCAACTTATGCTCTAGGTATAGGCTACATGTCTATCCTTAATTACAGCATGCAACGACCTTCATTTAATCTTCTTCTCTCAATGGTCGCATGCACACATAAGTCTGCTACTTTTGGGCGTTAATTATGCCCTGGTCAATGTGTAAATCTCTAAATGTACAGTCTTTCATGGATGTAGGGAGTAGGTTGAGCACTTGAGCGTGAGCGTGTATGTTGCGTCGTGTGCTGTGTGCCGCATGGGTGCGTGAGTGTTGCGTGCGTCCATGTGTATGTGTGAGTGTTGCATGTTGCATGCATGCATGGGGCTTACTCCCTCCCATTGACATGTTCATATTTCAAGCTTCCTCTGTTCCCTCCATATGGTGGTACTACCTCTGTTCCCAAATACGGAGTAAAATCCTCCCTCTATTCCCAAATACGGAGTATTTGTCTTTCTAGAGATGTCAACAAGTGACTATGTACGGAGCAAAATGAGTGAAGTGAGCGTAGAGGCATAGGGATACTGTAGAAAGGAAGTCTTCGCGATCCATTATTTCCCATCTCGGTCAGAGAGAACTATTCAACTAGTCTTCGCAGTGAAGTGACAATACACGCTGCAACAGATGGGACACTTAATTAATAAGCTGAACCAGTGTGTTGGTGTTACTAAATCAGCCTTACCCAGTACTGCCATCATGTGTGCCAGTAGAGCACGCTTCTGTCCTCCATTAACTGACATATGGGCCCTCTCGTGGTAGACCCACATGTCATCGGTGTAACTATTTACACTCCGAAGGACGGTATATCCTGGTAGTAGTACTAGTAGAATTGAGATTTAATGCACTTTCTTCCCCGTCTTCCACTCTTCTTCCTCCTCTCTTCCCCATCGTCGGGCGCACACCATTTCCCCCGCTCACTGCTCGCCCGCCCGCGCTATCTTCCTTGGTAGCTCGCACGTACCATATCCCCCCGCTCACTGCTCGGCCACGCGAGGAGAAGCTTCTTCGCTCGCCCGCCCGAATCCACTTCCCCGCTGGCTCGCAGGCACCGAAAACCCCAATGGCAGAACCGACTGACACGCAGAGCCGCGATTGGAATTCCCTCCCCGATGTTCTCTTGGAGCAGATCTATAATCGTATGGACCTACTCAGCACCGTCCGTCTAGCCGCATGCTCGATGTCTTTGTACCGTCTACTCGTCTGCAACCGACCGGCTCTTTTCAAGACACCCTGCTTGCTGATGCCCGATCCTCGCAGGTGGCCCAGACACCGACTTGACGATCCTACGGAGGTTGCCGTGGTGCCCCTCGACATGCTACCACTACCCGTCCACCTGTCCTTCATGCGCGGTCACTACTGGGCGAGCATGAAGGCCAACTGGATTGTCCTCATCCACCAATCTGGTAGTCTGTGGCGTCTCGTGGATATCTACACCCAGCAAGAGATCACCCTTCCATCATTGGATACCGCTGCCATCGAGCCTCGTGGCACGCCGGACACTCCTGCCTACTACGCATGAGACGCGTCAAGCTTTTGGCTCGACCTCTGTTTGCTGAAAGTTGTAATCTGCGAAGTGCCCACACCATCAGAATACTACATGGATTACAAGCTCATTGCCTTGTTCAACATGGGATTAGTCTATCTAGAATCCGTTCGCCATACATGGTTATGGCTCATCGTCAATCCTGTTGAGGCAGCATTTCTGTCTAATGCTATAGTGCATGATGGCATCGTTTACGCGGTCGACGCACAGATTGGCTGCCTATACTGGTGAAATCTATCGTCGTGTAATTGTTCTATCTCATCTGATCTTTACCTTATGAATACGACTGCCTGTTCATTGTTACAAATTTAGAATAGATAGTATGTCTATAACCACATCATTGCTCTATGTTCCTCTCATTTCCTAGATTTTTATGACCACACATGTTATTGTTAGAGTTGATATGAGAACAATTGGTATCTAATGATTGTTAGAATAGATATTATGAGCATAACATCATGATTGCTATATGTTACTCTCATTTCCAAGATTGTTATAACAACGCATGTTATTGCTTAGAGTTGATATGAGAACAGTAGTAGTAAGTGCTATGGTAGAATATGAGTAGGCTCTGTCATAGTTGTTTTCCTCTCATTGTTACATGATGTTTGAACCATGACATATTGCTAGAATATGAAAGCCATTGGCTTATTTTTTTAACTTGGGGTATGATTATGACCACGGCATTGCAATTATCTATCTATGATATGTGTCACTGTTATAATAATCTTAATTCCGCACATACTCCGAACATGATTGTTTATTTTTGTCCTTTTGGTCTCCAATTTGAATTGTTGCAGCAGACGCAAATGCGTTGGCCTTCATGATTCCAGGACCTGGAATCATACCAGCCGATGGGTGGTGGTTTATCGCTCGTTCAGCTGACGGCGGTCATTTGATGCTCATTTGCACGTACCAAATTGACCAAACCATTACATCAAACCACATGCAGTACAATGCCTGGGGCGTTTATGACATTGATGGCTATGGCTGCTCCGTGTTCGAGAAAGATCCCAGCTCCGTTGGGCCAGGCGTATTCAACTGGAGGCGGGTTTACAGCCTCGGCAACCACTCCATGTTCCTCGGGCTCAATTATCTGATCATCCAACCAATCATTGATCATATCACCGGCGATGATTACCGTGCTATGCAACTTCCATTCGCCAGGGGGGACTGTGTTTACACATCATACCATGGGTTTCGTGAATCACCATATCCAGAGATTCGTCGACACATCTCGTTGCCAGATAATCTTCAGTGGGTGAAAGGCATCAAGCTTCCATGCGATGGATGACTTTTGCAAACCCGACATGCCGCGATGTAGTTCATGCCAACAACAAATATGCACAACCTTATTCGTACTGATATCTAGACTGAGCCATGTATTCTGCTGCTGTAGCACGACCCTCTTTTGTTGGATATTATGTACTGTTGTTAGTTTGAAACACTCCTCTGGTTTGAAGGATAGATACCTTTCTGGGATCAAGTGCATCCTAACTCACCTGCGCAGGATGTACTGATAATGATGACGGAGATGCTGTGCAGTATATATACTGCACAACATCTCCATCATCATTATCAGAATAGACCGGCTGTATATATATAAATATTTTTATATATACAGCCGGTCTATTCTGAGAATATTATCAGAATAACTATTCTGATAACACTTCCGCACTGCACGCTCAACACAGGTGCACAACACTTTCTATAGCAAGAGCACTGCAATACACACTAGTGAACTTCGTGTCGTAAAAAACTGTACGCGGTGTTTTTTGGTACTGTTTTGCCCTAGTTTTTTAACCGTTTATCGGAACGAGGCGTATGATATACTGTTGGAAAGCTATGTACTAGGAGCAACTTCGCCATGTTGAACACTTTTCGAGATTTCTCACGGTTTAAGATCAGTTTTAAAAATGGTGCGGCCCCTGACGAGTGGCAGCGAGCGTTTTTTCGCTTTTTTTGTAAACCGCTCATCGGAATGAAGCAAACGATACACCGTCGGATAGATATCATCGAGGCGCATATTTTACATATCTATTATTTTCTCTAATTCGTTACGGTTTAAGAGCAGATTCAAATTTACTAAATCAAGGAAATCTGTTTTTCAAAATTTTCTAAATTTTCGGTACTCTTTTCGCTCCAGTTTTCTAACCGTTTGTCGAAACGAGCCATATGATACGTCGTTGGAAAGCTACGTACGAGGCGTAACTTTCATATGTTGAAATGTTTTTGAGATTCCTTACGGTTTTCAGTTAATTTTGAAAATCGTGCGGCGGATGACGAGTGGCAGTGGCCGTTTTTCGCGAAATTTTTACGAACCGTTTGTCAAAATGATTGAAATGATATGCCGTTGGGAAGATATCGACGAGACGCAACTTTTGCATGTAGAACAGTCTCTCTAATTCCTTACGGTTTAAGAGCAGTTTTAAATTTACCGAAAAGCGGACACTTTGTTTTTCGCGAGACCAAAATCATCATGTGTACTTCATCGGACAGAAGATCGCACTACTTCAAACGGAAAACCGCACTACAGCAGGCAATCAAGTGAACTTCATGATTTCTTTTTGTCGGACATAAATTTTCTCGCAAAAGTTTTTGTTGTCTTTTTTTCAACTTTTTTTTGAACGAGAGTGGACCGCAACACTCCCGAAAATGAACCGCAACACTATCAAAAGTGAACCTCATGAGTTTTTGTTGTATTTTTTTCATACTTATTAATTTTTTACGCGCGTTGACCAAGCGAGTGGACCTTTCATCGGACAGAAGAACGCACTTCTTCAAACGGAAAACCGCACTGCAGCGGGCAGTCAAGTGAATTTCATGATTTCCTTTGTCGATGCAAATTTTGCAAGAACCACAATCTTTTTTTGTCGTCTCTGTAACATGTTTTTTGCACTTCAAATCGGGAGTAAGTGAGCCGCGACACTACCTAAAGTGAACCGCATGAGTGAACTTCTAAAAAAGGATTTTCTTTTTCTTTTTTTGAATTGTGTGGATAAGCCAAGAGTACTGCATTAGTTTTTTCTTTCCATGACTCTTTTTTACTAATGCATTCAGACCGCATTCTCGAGGCTAGTGTACTGCATTGTTTTGTTTTTTATTTTATAACATTTGTTTCTGTTTTGAGGCTAGTGTACTGCATTGTTTTATTTTTTATTTTATAACATTTGTTTTTGTTTTAACGAGTTTTGCATTGCGTGACGCGGTCAAGAGAACTACAACATTTTTTATATTGTTTGGCAGCTCTTTTTTTTGTAGTTTTGGCTCAAGGACGAGGTGAAGTGCTCTTACAAAAGAAGGGCTACATGTTGTTTTTCTTTCCTTTTCTTTTTACACAGCGAACCACAAGCCTTCATACAAATGAACCACATTAGATTTTTTTCTATAATATACAAACTAAGTCTTGCATTTTTGTATGAACACCCGAAAAAAGGATATAGCGTGCTGCCTGGAGAGGAGCAGTGAACTGCAAAAGGCAAACTATCTGTTTAAATTTCTTATACTACCAGCAGCAAAAAATTGTAGTTTTTACAGAACATCACCGAATTGCATGCAAGAATACACCCGTTGACAAACTGCACTACGGCACACAATAAATTTGAAAGCTAAAAAGAGAACCAAACTGCATAATGAAGAACAAAGGAGAAGATGAGCTCCAGTGACCTTCACGGATGCAGTGGACTGCATGGGCGTAGATGAGCTTGGATCCACCACCGGCGAGGGAGCAGACCGCAGGGTGCGGGGTGGTGGTTTGCTGCGTGAACGTACGACCTGGGATGCAGTCCACTCCCATCCACGTTGCTCCTCGTCGTTGTCGTGGTGCACGGGAGGGTCGCGGAACTGCATGCCGTCGTACGCCATACTACACGCCGTCGCTGGCTGAACTGCACGCGAGCCGCCGGGGATGGCCATGTACTGAACCTCGCCGAAGGGAGTTTGCGGGGAGAGGAGGAAGAAGCAAAGGAGAGAGGGGAGGGCGGCTCGCCACCGGTGCTGTTGAGGTCGTCCCGCGCGGCTGCACAGATGTGGTCGCCGGACTGCACGGAAGGCCGCCGGGGGACGTGACGAGCCTGCTACTCGGGGGGAGCAGGAGACGGAGGGCAGGGGCAGTGCCAGGGCCGGAGCAGGGGCAGCTCGGGGGAGCAGGTGGGGCGGCGACGCGGGTAGAGCAGGTGGGGCGGCGGCGTGGGGGGAGCAGGTGGGGCGACGACGCGGGGGGCCGTCGCGGCTTGGCTCCGGCAGCAGATCGTCGCGGGGGCCCGATGTGGCCTGGATCCGGCGCCTAGCAGACCGGATCCCATCTAGCGGCAGGTCGGGGAGGGTTGCTTGGAGGCACCGCCGCCTGCGCACTGTGCCATGGGTGGCGGAGGGTAGGCGCACCGTTCGGGGGCGTCGTGGCGCCAGCCGTCTAGTGCCGCGGCACTGGTGCGGCCAGTGGCTGGGGAGTTGGCTGGAGGGGAGGTGGGGAGGGGGCGGAGCCAGGGGAAGATGGCTGGAGGGGACGGCGTCGGGGGATGAGGCTGGAGGGTGGCGGCGCCGGGGGATGAGGCTGGAGGGGGCGGCGCCGGGGGAGGAGAGGAAGGTGGTTGGTGGTGGGGAATTGGGGGAGGCGTCGGTGGTGGAGGAAGAGAGACAGAGAGGTGGTCGAGTGGTGGGCGTGGGGGGCGTTGTTTTTCTTTTTTTTCTGCTTGTGTCGTTCGGGTCGGGTGGCTGCTGAGTAGGGTGTTATCAGGATAAGCTTTAGGTGTTATTAGAATAAGGTCTTAAGGGTGTTATTAGAATAGACCCACCCTATATATATATCAATTAGGCTTCAAGTGCGTACTTGTTAGTTAAACCTATGGTTAAAATGTGACACTAAATACGACTAGTAAGTGTAGTACAGTAGCAGTACTAGTATACGTCGGTCAAATTATTCATCATGTCCACACATTGAATTGACGTGACAACACGCTGCGCGTGAGGTGACACAAGAATCCCAGCGGCGTGTTCGGGTATTCTGGACTTTAGATTTGGAGTATCACTTATCTGTCAAAATCTTTCATCATTCACTTAGAACAGTCGATTGATCATACATTGAGTACCATATAACTGGAATTAACCGATGCAAGTCGAAGAAGGATTGGCCGGTGCTGCCGGCTGGCATCAAGTTCGATCCCACGGATCAGGAGCTGATCGAGCACCTTGAGACCAAAGTGAGTGCTGATAGCGCGAGATCTCACCCTCTCATCGATTTGTTCATACCAACCATCGACAGCGAGCACGGCATATGATACACCCATCCTGAGAAACTTCCAGGTAAGACACCGATTGGCCATCTACTTGCACATACATATTCCTTTGTTTATAGCTCTATTTTTCTTTTTAGATGTAGACCTGGTGAAGCAATTACAATTTGACAGTTAATAAAAAGTGAAACAAGTGACTGCAACATGCCAAAGATGTTATGAAAATGCCAACTACGTACACTAAAACCTGTATTTGACAATACTGCAGGTATCACACTGAGTGGCCTAAGCAAGCATTTCCTCCAGCACAATTCCAGGGCGTTCAAAAGGAGCATGTGGACGCGTCGCAAGATACAGTCGGAGTGCGGTATGCACGCGATGTGGCACCACACCGGCAATACCTTGCCGTTGATGGTCAACGGCCGGCAGATGGGCAGCAAAAAGGTTCTGGTGCTGCACACCAACAAGAATTTCGACCAGCAGAGGACCAACTGGGTGATGCACCAGTACTACCTCGGGGACCTGGAGCAAGAGAAGGAGGGGGAGCTGGTCCTCTGAAAATTTTCTACCAGACGAACACTAGGGCCATGAGTAAAAAGATTATAAGTTAGTTTGGTATTGGTACTTGTACTACCTTGTCGTCCGCAAGTTGGTATTGTTGTTAACGATCTTTTGGTATGAACTTGGCATTTGCTTCCAACCATCATGCCGAGGGTCAACGTGGATATAAAGCTGAATCATTTGTTTCGAAACGAATTTTCAGGCACCTGATTTTTATTTGATGGGTAGCGTAAGCACCTGCCGTTCGAATTCCCAGTTCTACAAATTTTTCAAAACAAGTGCATGCACTTATTATCACGATGAAAAAACAATATCCCTGCTGCATCCCAGTTATAAGTCTGTACTTGCAGAATTCTCTCGTTTATTGAGCACGTATATTGTTTTTTGAGGTGAAGCAAGTTGCAACTGGGCTGTAGACTGCCCAGGCTTGGTTTTGTTTTTAACAGGCCCAGCCCATGACGACAACAGGCACAAAGATCCAGCAGGTATCTACTGGCCTCTGGGCCGCCAGCGTTAGTTATATTTTGTCTTACAACATCCACATGCAGTTTTTTTACTGAATCAAACACACAGCCCAGTTCTATTTTCCTTTTGAAACGCATGTCCTACATCCGTTTTCTAATCTCTACCTATAGTTTTACTAGTTCATATACACGTATCATTATATTGAAAATACATAAAATTCCCTTTTCATATTCACATCCTTATTTTTGTTGTTGTTTTCCCTCCCAGCGCTGATTTTTTTACCACTGGTTTTCCCTTAAACCAACTCAATGGTCCCAGGTCTTATTTGCTTACAAAAACAAAACGAGTTTTTGGCAAATCAATAAGTTCTTAAAAAATGTTTATCATTTTGGGATTACAAAAGTTCGGACTCCACCGAAATATGCAAAATAAGGTTGAACTTTTTGACCGTGGTCCTGGGCAGAAAATGGGTTGTAATAAATTACATAAGAATTAGCAAATGGGCTGCAAATTATTAAAAAATAGCAAATGGGCTCTATGTTGTCTTCCACAGATTTGGAGGCTGACTTGTGGGCCTACTAAGTTCATGCGTACAAAAGGTTTCTCAAAAAAGAAACTTAGTCAACAATCGACTCTACCAGTGTCAGACCGTTAGATGTCAATCTAACGACAATTGTGCTTCTTCAGTCTCTGATCTTCCTGCCCTAGCCGCCCAAACCAGCGCCGTCGGAACCGCCTGCTCCCGCCTCCCATGGCCGGCTGTGCTGCCGGGCAGGCCTCACAGCCCCATCATATACTCGCATCCCTGGACTGTCTATCCCTCTACTCACCCACACCTCCTGTTATATTCCGGCGACGGCAGCCAAACCAGTTAACCCTCGTACTCTCCACCGCATGGGCAGCCACTGTCGTGTCTTCCCCGGCTCCGTGTCGTTCCCATCGTAGGCCTCGCCGTCGTCCACCGCCCTGGTGCTCTCGGCGCGGCGTGGTCAACGAACGACATCCATCGGAAGTGGACTATACGTGGAGAGGCTGACAGCTGGGTCCACGGCCGCACACAAGGAAATGCCTCCTTATTACGCGCAAAATAATGATTCCTCCACCTGACATCTGGGACCCGCCGGAAGGGCCTCTGTATTTCGCGAAAAAATGTTCCCTCCGCTGACAGGACAGACCCACCAACTATATCTTCGCACGCAAGGAAGTGCCTCCTTATTGCGCACAAAAAAATGAATACCCCCTGCCAGCTGGGACCCACCACAGTGGGAGGCTGACTTGTGGGCCAACTAAGTTGACGGGGACGGAGGGCTTTGTCAACTTATAGTTAATATATGAACGATTCTAGCTCCAGTGACCGCACGATGTCCATCCAACGGCCGTAGTGCTTCTTCAACCTCTGGTCTTCTTGCACCAGCCGCCCAAACCAGCGCCGGTCGTGCCGCGTGCTCCTGCCTCCCATGGCCGGCTGCGATGCCGCGGAGGCCTCACCGCCCCCTACTACTCCCACCGCTGGCCAGGCCATCCCTCTACTCACCCACACCCACTATTATTCTGCGGCGACGGCAGCCTCACACCGCAGCCGAACCAGCGAACCCTCGTACTCCTCTCCACGTGGGCATCCACTGCCGCGTCTTCCCCGGCTCCACGTCGTCCCCTTCCTAGGCCTCGCCGTCGTCCACCGCCTTGGTGCTCTCGGCGCGGCGTGGCCAATGTGGTCAATGACCGACTTCCATCGGAATAGTACTGTATGTGGAGAGGCTGACAGCTGGGTCCACGGCAGCCGCAAGGAAGTGCCTCCTTATTACGCGCAAAATAATTATTCCTGCAACTGACAGCTGGGACCCACCGGACGGGTGCTACCTCTTAAGCACTGCATTGGTTTTCCCTTGAAGAGGAAAGGGTATGCAACAAAGTAGCGTAAGTATTTCCCTTAGTTTTTTAGAACCAAGGTATCAATCCAGTAGGAGACCACGCACAAGTCCCTCACACCTACACAAACAAATAAATCCTCGCAACCAACGCAATAAAGGGGTTGTCAATCCCTTCACGGTCACTTACGAGAGTGAGATCTGATAGATATGATAAGATAATATTTTTGGTATTTTTATGATAAAGATGCAAAGTAAAATAAAAGGTAATAAAAATAGCTAAGTGTTGGAAGATTAATATGATGGAAAATAGACCTGGGGGCCATACGTTTCACTAGAGGCTTCTCTCAAGAGCATAAGTATTACGGTGGGTGAACAAATTACTACTGAGCAATTCACAGAATTGAGCAATTGACAGAATTGACAGAATAGAGACTCCAGCCTGCATCTACTACTATTACTCCACACATCGACCGCTATCCAGCATGCATCTAGAGTATTAAGTTCATAAGAACAGAGTAACGCTTTAAGCAAGATGACATGATGTAGTGGGATAAACTCATGCAATATGATATAAACCCCATCTTGTTATCCTCGATGGCAACAATACAATACGTGCCTTGTTGCCCCTACTGTCACTAGGAAAGGACACCGCAAGATTGAACCCAAAGCTAAGCACTTCTCCCATTGCAAGAAAGATCAATCTAGTAGGCCAAACCAAACTGATAATTCGAAGAGACTTGCAAAGATAACCAATCATGCATAAAAGAATTCAGAGAAGATTCAAATATTGTTCATAGATAAACTTGATCATAAACCCACAATTCGTCAGTCTGAACAAACACACCGCAAAAGAAGATTACATCGAATAGATCTCCACAAGAGAGGGGGAGAACATTGTCTTGAGATCCAAAAAGAGAGAAGAAGCCATCTAGCTAATAACTATGGACCCGAAGGTCTGAGGTAAACTACTCACACATCATCGGAGAGGCTATGGTGTTGATGTAGAAGCCCTCCGTGATCGATGCCCCTCTGGCGGAGCTCCGGAAAAGGCCCCAACATGGGATCTCACGGGAACAGAAGGTTGCGGCGGTGGAATTAGGTTTTTGGCTCCGTATCTGGTAGTTTGGGGGTACGTAGGTATATATAGGAGGAAGAAGTACGTCGGTGGAGCAACGTGGGGCCCACGAGGGTGGAGGGCGCGCCCCGTACCTCGTGCCCTCCTGGTTGATGTCTTGACGTAGGGTCCAAGTCCTCTGGATCATGTTCGTTCCGAAAATCACGTTCCCGAAGGTTTCATTCCATTTTGACTCCGTTTGATATTCTTTTTCTACGGAACTCTGAAATAGGCAAAAAAACAGCAATTCTGGGCTGGGCCTCCGGTTAATAGGTTAGTCCCAAAAATAATGTAAAAGTGTATACTAAAGCCCATTAATGTCCAAAACAGAATATAATATAGCATGGAACAATAAAAAATTATAGATACGTTGGAGAGGTATCAAGCATCCCCAAGCTTAATTCCTACGCGTCCTCGAGTAGGTAAATGATAAAAACATAATTTTTGATGTGGAATGCTACTTGGCATAATTTCAATGTAATTCTCTTAATTGTGGTATGAATATTCAGATCCGAAAGATTCAAGACAAGAGTTTAATATTGACATAAAAATAATAATACTTTAAGCATACTAACTAAGCAATTATGTCTTCTCAAAATAACATGGCCAAAGAAAGTTATCCCTACAAAATCATATAGTCTGGCTATGCTCTATCTTCACCACACAAAATATTTAAATCATGCACAACCCCGATGACAAGCCAAGCAATTGTTCCATACTTTTAGTGTTCTCAAACTTTTTCAATCTTCACACAATACATGAGCGTGAGCCATGGACATAGCACTATATGTGGAATAGAATGGTGGTTGTGGAGAAGACAAAAAAGGGATAAGATAGTCTCACTTCAACTAGGCGTATCAACGGGCTATGGAGATGCCCATTAATAGATATCAATGTGAGTGAGTAGGGATTGCCATGGAACGGATACACTAGAGCTATAAGTATATGAAAGCTCAACAAAAGAAACTAAGTGGGTGTGCATCCAACTCGCTTGCTCATGAAGACCTAGGGCATTTTGAGGAAGCCCATCATTGGAATATACAAGCCAAGTTCTATAATAAAAAAATCCTACTAGTATATGAAAGTGATATCATAGGAGACTCTCTATCATGAAGATCACGGTGCTACTTTATAGCACAAGTGTGGTAAAAGGATAGTAACATTGTCCCTTCTCTCTTTTTCTCTCATTTTTTTATTTTTATTTGGGCCTTTTCTTCTTCTTTTTATGGCCTCTTTTTTTTCGTCTGGAGTCTCATCCCGACTTGTGGGGGAATCATAGTCTCCATCATCCTTTCCTCACTTGGGACAATGCTCTAAAAAATGATGATCATCACACTTTTATTTACTTACAACTCAACAATTACAACTCAATACTTAGAAAAAAATATGACTCTATGTGAATGCCTCCGGCGGTGTACCGGGATGCAATGAATCAAGAGTGACATGTATGAAAGAATTATGAACGGTGGCTTTGGCATGGGTCGATGGTGACAGCCGATCGGAGTTTCGTGGAAACTACGCCTTCGAAGTGAAGGCAAAGGTCTTCTGGAATTTGCACGAGGGTGGCAAGCGACATGCATGAGGCAGCCGCGAGTGGCGTGGGTGGAGGCAGAGGGAGTGTGCGAACGAAGGAGAAGGCGTAGTTGCGGTGGCGGGTCGTAGTTTGGGCTAGGATGATCTCCGCGACCCGCGAGGAGGCTACATGGAAGCGGAAGACAAGGGGGGAGCACATGGCGACGAAGAAATCCGTGGCATAGCCGCCAAGGGCAGCTTGGAGAAGAGCAGCGACGGTGATGGCGTCAAGGTGGCAGGTGGAGAACTCGAAGACAATGTAGAGGGGCGATGCCAGGTGCAGCTCCGGCGTAGTGACTGCAAGACGACAATAGTAACTGCAATCATCTTCGAACTCCAGGCCCATGGCGTTGCCACAGCCCAGGAAGCAGCGGAGAGCCACCTGCCCAGCTTTGACGCAGGGGAGGTCAAAGAAAGGCGATGGGGGTGGCGCAACAGTGGGGAGCAGTGCATCCAGAGGGCTGGTGGTGAGCGTGCGGTGGGGGGTGGGCGTGTGGCCATGGGGAGAGCTTGCGGCGACCGAAGTTTGGTCGGGGGCGGGGTGGTTGGGTGCCAGAGGAGGGGAGGGAGGGGGGAGGAGAGACTAGCCATGTCCGCCCAATCGTTTCCTGATGATCCCTAAAGGAAAAGTTTATCAGCAGCCCTAAAAAAGCTATTGGGTCTCCTCTATTTTTTTGAATTATTGGTTGGTCTCCTCTCTTGGATCCCCAGGTGATCTCTTGACCCCGGGTTTACCGCAATACGGAGCGTGCGCGGCGTCCGTGACGTTAAACTGATTACGAGTCGGCGACAAGCAGAGCCCCGATCCGATCGAAGCCATCCGTCTATCTCATACAGATAGATAGGTCACGACTCAGGAGCACGTACGTAGCTAGGCCTCCCTTAGCTTTGCTGGCTTGATCCGATCCGCCGCCGGCTTAGCCTTGCTTGCTTGGTCCATCATGTCGCCGGTTGTTTGCCCCTGGCCATTAGGCAGACCACCCAGCCCAAGGAGGTATTGGCAGCCTCAGATCAAACAAGACCTCCTGCTGCACAGGATGGAACAAGGCGGCCAAAGCCAGACAGAAGATTATTCTTCCACCGCACATGCAAACTTGAGAGCCTTTTGCAGGATCTTCATAAGGGTACGTACTTAATACGACGAATTGCTACACAGCTTCCAAAACCATTTTATATTACTCCCTCCGTCCCAAAGTAAGTGACTTGAGTTTGTAGTAACTTTATACTAAAGTTAGTAAAAACTCGAGTCACCTATTTTAGGACGGAGGGAGTATAATATACTTTCTTCATAAATAAATATAAAAGCATTTAGATTACGGTATTTTGAATGAAATTCCTCACAAATACGATGTCAACTACATGATCATGCGAAGCAATATGACAATGATGGAGCGTGTCATAATAAACTGAACGGTGGTAAGTTGCATGGCAATATATCTCGGAATGGCTATGGAAATGCCATGATATGTAGGTATGGTGGCTGTTTTGAGGAAGGTATATGGTGAGTGTATGATACCGGTGAAAAGTGCGCGGTATTAGAGAGGCTAGCAATGGTGGAAGGAAGAAAGTGCGTATAATCCATGGACTCAACATTAGTCATAAAGAACTCATATACTTATTGCAAAAATCTACAAGTTATCAAAGAAAAGTATTACGCGCATGATCCTAGGGGGATAGATTGGTAGGAAAAGACCATCGCTCGTTCCCGACCGCCACTCATAAGGACGACAATCAATAAATAAATCATGCTCCGACTTCATCACATAACGGTTCACCATACGTGCATGCTACGGGAATCACAAACTTTAACACAAGTATTTCTCAAATTCAAAACTACTCCACTAGCATGACTCTAATATCACCATCTTCATATCTCAAAACAATTATCTAGTATCAAACTTCTCATAATATTCAACACACTCATAAGAATTTTTTTACTAATCTTGAATGCCTATCATTGTTAAAGCAAACTACCATGCTGTTTTGTAGGATTCATAAAATAATTTAAGTGAATCATGAGAGAACAATAGTTTCTATAAAACAAAACCACCACCGTGCTCTAAAAGATATAAGTGAAGCACTAGAGCAAAAACTATATAACTCAAAAGATATAAGTGAAGCACATAGAGTATTCTAATAGTTTCCGAATCATGTGTGTCTCTCTCAAAAGGTGTGTACAGCAAAGATGATTGTGGTAAACTAAAAATCAAAGACTCAAATCATACAAGACGCTCCAAGCAAAACACATATCATGTGGTGAATAAAAATATAGCTCCAAGTAAAGTTACCGATGGAAGTAGACGAAAGAGGGGATGCCTTCCGGGGCATCCCCAAGCTTTGGCTTTTTGGTGTCCTTAGATTATCTTGGGGTGCCATGGGCATCCCCAAGCTTAGGATCTTGCCACTCCTTGTTCCATAATCCATCAAATCTTTCACCCAAAACTTGAAAACTTCACAACACAAAACTTAACAGAAAATCTTGTGAGCTCCGTTAGCGAAAGAAAACAAAACACCACTTCAAGGTACTGTAATGAACTCATTATTTATTTATATTGGTGTTAAACCTACTTTATTCCAACTTCTCTATGGTTTATAAACTATTTTATTAGCCATAGATTCATCAAAATAAGCAAACAACACACGAAAAACAGAATCTGTCAAAAACAGAACAGTGTGTAGTAATCTGTAACTAATGCAAACTTCTGGAACTCCAAAAATTCAGCCAAAATAGTAAGACCTAGAAAATTTGTTTATTGATCAGCAGCAATTGGAATCAATATTTTATCACGTTCTGGTGATTTTTAACAATTATTTTCGTGAACAGAAAGTTTCTGGAATTTTCAGCAAGATCAAATAACTATCATCCAAGAAGATCCTATAGGTTAAACTTGACACAAACACTAATTAAAACATAAAAACACATCTAACCAGAGGCTAGATCAAATATTTATTCCTAAACAGAAGCTAAAAGCAAAGAACTAAAAATAAAATTGGGTTGCCTCCCAACAAGCGCTATCGTTTAACGCCCCTAGCTAGGCATAAAAGCAAGGATAGATCTAGGTATTGCCATCTTTGGTAGGCAATCCATAGTGGATCTCATAATAGATTCATAAGGTAATTTTATTTTCTTTCTAGGAAAGTGTTCCATGCCTTTCCTTAACGGAAATTGGAATCTAATATCTCCTTCCTTCATATGAATAATTGCACCGATCGTTCTAAGGAAAGGTCTACCAAGGATAATAGGACATGAAGGATTGCAATCTATATCAAGAACAATAAAATCTACAGGCACATAATTCCTATTTGAAATAATAAGAACATCATTAATTCTTCCCATAGGTTTCCTAATGGTGGAATCCGCAAGGTGCAAAGTTAAAGAGCAATCATCGAAATCACGGAAACCTAGCAAATCACACAAAGTCTTTGGAATCGTGGAAACACTAGCACCCAAATCACAGAAAGCATAGAATTCATGATCTTTAATTTTAATTTTAATAGTAGGTTCCCACTCATCATAAAGTTTTTTCTAGGGATATAAACTTCCAACTCAAGTTTTTCTTCATAAGATTGCATCAAAGCATCAACGATATGTTTAGTAAAAGCTTTATGTTGACTATAAGCATGTGGAGAATTTAGCACGGATTGCAACAAGGAAATAAAATCTATCAAAGAGCAATTATCATAATTAAATTCCTTGAAATCCAAAATAGTGGGTTCATTAATACCTAAAGTTTTGATCTCTTCAATCCCAATTTTACTAATTTTTGCATCAAGATCTAAAAACTCCGAATTTTTGGAACGCCTTCTAGGTAAAGGTGGATCATATTCAATCCCATCATTATCAAGATTCATATTGCAAAACAAAGATTTAATTGCAGACACATCAATAACTTTTAGATCTTCATCTTTATTTTCCAAAATAATTCCAGCTTAGCAGCCATCTTATTAACTAAGGTGGCCTGCTTATCCGAAACTTCAGCTATTAACTTTTCAAGATGAGCAATCTAAGATTTCAAACCATCAAATTCTTTGGACATATCATCGAGCTCTTTATTCATATAACTCATAAAGCTTTTTTGTTCCTTAAGCTCGTTTCTGAAGAAATTATTATGCTCAAATTGTAAGACCATAAAACTCCTGACGTTGCTTTCGATCTCTTCTAACCATTTAAGGTGAAGATGGCCAAATCTAGGTAGGGCCATCAAAACAAGCAAGCAGTTCAACACTCGAGCAAACAAGAAGCAAGCGAAAAAGAGGGGGCGAATAAAATGGCAAGGGTGAAGTGGGGGAGAGGAAAACGAGAGGCAAATGGAAAATAATGTAATGCGGGAGATAAGGGTTTGTGATGGGTACTTGGTATGTTTACTTTTGCGTAGACTCCCCGGCAACGGCGCCAGAAATCCTTCTTGCTACCTCTTGAGCACTGCGTTGGTTTTACCTTGAAGAGGAAAGGGTGATGCAGCAAAGTAGCATAAGTATTTCCCTCAGTTTTTTAGAACCAAGGTATCAATCCAGTAGGAGACCACGCACGAGTCCCTCGCACCTACACAAACAAATAAATCCTCGCAACCAACGCAATAAAGGGGTTGTCAATCCCTTCACAGTCACTTACGAGAGTGAGATATGATAAGATAATATTTTTGGTGTTTTTATGATAAAGATGCAAAGTAAAATAAAAGGTAATAAAAATAGCTAAGTGTTGGAAGATTAATATGATGGAAAATAGACCCGGGGGCCGTAGGTTTCACTAGAGGCTTCTCTCAAGAGCATAAGTATTACGGTGGGTGAACAAATTACTGTTGAGCAATTGACAGAACTGAGCATAGTTATGAGAATATCTAGGTATGATCATGTATATAGGCATCACGTCCAAGACAAGTAGACCGACTCCTGCCTGCATCTACTACTATTACTCCACACATCGACCGCTATCCAGCATGCATGTAGAGTATTAAGTTCATAAGAACAGAGTAACGCTTTAAGCAAGATGACATGATGTAGAGGGATAAACTCATGCAATATGATATAAACCCCATCTTGTTATCCTCGATGGCAACAATACAATACGTGCCTTGCTGCCCCTACTGTCACCGGGAAAGGACACCGCAAGATTGAACGCAAAGCTAAGCACTTCTCCCATTGCAAGAAAGATCAATCTAGTAGGCCAAACCAAACTGATAATTCGAAGAGACTTGCAAAGATAACCAATCATACATAAAAGAATTCAGCGAAGATTCAAATATTGTTCATAGATAAACTTGATCATAAACCCACAATTCATCGGTCTCAACAAATACACCGAATAGATCTCCACAAGAGAGGGGGAGACCATTGTATTGAGATCCAAAAAGAGAGAAGAAGCCATCTAGCTAATAACTATGGACCCGAAGGTCTGAGGTGAACTACTCACACATCATCGGAGAGGCTATGGTGTTGATGTAGAAGCCCTCCGTGATCGATGCCCCCTCCGGCGGAGCTCCGGAAAAGGCCCCAAGATGGGTCTCACGGGTATAGAAGGTTGCGGTGGTGGAATTAGGTTTTTGGCTCCGTATCTGGTAGTTTGGGGGTACGTAGGTATATATAGGAGGAAGAAGTACGTCGGTGGAGCAACGTGGGGCCCACAAGGGTGGAGGGCGCGCCCAGGGGGTAGGCGTGCCTGTCACGCCCAATATGCGATACTAACCTAAAGAGACTCGAAGGCCCCACCAAGGATAGAACCGCATATTGAAACGCTTTTGCAAGGTGGATATCATTACATCAACATTACGTAATATATGGAGATACATACAAGGCATACAAATGCCGCAAGAATACATCAATACATCATACATGAGATCAACATCCGACTACGGATGAAACACAAACAGAAACTCAAACGACATCCACCCTGCTAGCCCAGGCTGCCGACCTGGAACCTATCCCCTGATCGAAGAAGAAGCTGAAGAAGAACTCCAAAACAAGACATCGCTCTCGCGTCATGATCATCGCAAAACCTGTACCTGCAACTGGGGTTGTAGTAATCTGTGAGCCACGAGGACTCAGCAATCCTATTACCATGGGTATCAAGACTAGCAAAGCCTAATGGGAAAGGAAGGGGTAAAGTGGTGAGGTTGCAGCAGCGACTAAGCATGTATGGTGGCTAACTTACGCAAAAGAGAGCGAGAAGAGAAGCAAAGGAACGGTCGTGAACTAGCAATGATCAAGAAGTGATCCTGAACTCCTACTTACGGCAAACATAACCCAGAAACCGTGTTCACTTCCCGGACAAGAAGAGACCATCACGGCTACACACGCGGTTGATGCGTTTTAAATAAGGTCCAGTGTCAAGTTTTCTACAACCGGATATCAACAAATTCCCATCTGCCACATAACCGCGGGCACGGCTTTCGAAAGATAATACCCTGGAGGGGTGTCCCAACTTAGCCCATTATAAGCTCTCACGGTCAACGAAGGATATTCCTTCTCCTGGGAAGACCCGATCAGTCTCAGAATCCCGGTCACAAGACATTTCGATGATGGTAAAACAAGACCAGCAAAGCCGCCCGATGCGCCGACATCCCGATAGGAGCTGCACATATCTCGTTCTCAGGGCAACACCGGATGAGCAATCCATACAACTAAAACCAGACCTCAAGTTTCCCCGAGGTGGCGCTGCAAGGGGCTCTAGTTCGGACCAACACTTAGACAAGCATTGGCCCGGGGGGGCTAAATAAAGATGACCCTTGAGAGAGCGACTCCCAAGGGAAAAGTAGGTGGTGGGGAGACAAATGGTAAAACCAAGGTTGGGCCTTGCTGGAAGAGTTTTATTCAAAGCGAACTGTCAAGGGGGTCTCATAAATCACCCAACCGTGTAAGGAACGCAAACTCCGGGAACATAACACCGGTATGACGGAAACTAGGGCGGCAAGAGTGGAACAAAACACCAGGCATAAGGCCGAGCCTTCCACCCTTTACCAAGTATATAGATGCATTAAATAATATAAGAGACATTGTGATATCCCAACATAAACATAATCCAACATGGAGCAATCTTCATCTTCACCTGCAGCTAGCAACGCTATAAGAGGGGCTGAGCAAAGCGGTAACATAGCCAAACAACGGTTTGCTAGGAAGGGTGACAAAGGTTAGAGGTTGATGGCAATTTGGGAGGCTTGAGTAGCAAGTGAATAGGTAGCGCAGCAAAGCGATAGAACGAAGCAACTAGCATAGCAATGATAGTAATGAGATCCAAGGTGACGGTCATCTTGCCTGAAATCCCGCTAGGAAGAAGAACGAATCCATGAAGAAGATGAAGCCACGAAGACGAACGAATCCTCACGATCGCAACGACACGGGAACTATCGAGAAGAAGCACACAACAAGGTAAACACACCACACATGAACAAGGCATGATGCTCAACCAAGAATGATGCATGACAAGGCTATATGAAGTTACTCATGACGAGAAATGATGCATGACAAGAGCAATACGTTAAGGCAAGTTTAAATGAGGCCGGAAATAACATATAACAATTCCGGTAAGTCCTCATATGCAAATTTCGAAATTGGTCCAAAACTTAATAAACCTTATATTCAAGTTGTTAAACAGCAAGTTAAAGAGCACCATGATGATCTACACGAAATTCTAGTCAAGTTACATATAAAGTTCATTAGATTCGGAGCTACGGCCTAGAAGATATGAGCAAAACAAGTTAAACATGGCATTGATGCAAAATGCATACAAACATCAAGCAAACACCTTAAAACAAGGATGCAACATGATAATACGAAGCTACATGCAAAACTAAGCAAGTTTCATATAGAGCATGCTCAAAACGGAGCTACGGTGCTACACATACACTCCAAACAAGACATAGCAACAATCTGACCAAAACAGCAACTAGGCATAATGCAAGCATCAAAACAATATGCTACAGCAACTCACCATGAAAACAAAAGGCAGGGACATGATGTACAGGTAAAGCACAACAAAACATGAACACTGAGCTATCTCCAGAAATCACTAGAACATGCTCAAAAGGACATGGCAAGATTGCAAATAATAACAGGTTCACAGACTTAAAGGTTGCAATGTTCAGAGCACGAAATCAACATGCTACAGGAACTTATCATAGCAAAGAAAGGCATGGTATGAATCTACTCAAAGCATATGACAAAACTTCCTTACTGACCATAAGCCAAAAAGGACTCGAAGATATGATGGCAACCATGTAAACATAGCAAGTTTCGTTATCAGGTTTCAGACTGCAAAAAACAGAGCATGGCAGAAACTATAATATGAAGGCCTCTTTGTGAGCTTGATGCACTCACCACAAGGCAATGCATGACAAAACAAGTATACCTACAGCAAGATGGCATGTTTATGAAGCTAACCATGGGAAGGGAAAGTACATAGCATGCATGGATCAACTACAATAAGCTTGGCAAAATTGCATATCATGTTAAGAATCTGCCAGAAATATTTTATAGCAAAAGTAGAGCAAGATTGAGTCATGCTATGGTACTTCATAATTGCAAAAAAGGAAAGGAATGGATCAATTACAACAATAGCAACAAAACATCCTTAATGAACATCTCCAAAATATGCATGGATCTCTCTGTAGCATCAAGTTTACATGGCAACAAAATAACAGCAGACAAAGACAGAGAAATCACTCTCTGAAATCTGAAACATTACGAGGCCTAGTTTGCATGCTTGTGCTAGTCACCACAGAGATCACAAAAATACATGGCATACACCACTGGAAAGATGGCATGGCATACAACAAAACACATGTAGAGCTCATGCCCATAAGATGCATAGATTAAAAGATACAAAAATGACAAATCACCAAGTTCTGCTAAGAACCAGAAGATAACAGCAACTAGCACTCTTGCAACGATGATTAGGGCATCAAGATGGACTCAAATGAATATGGTGCAATTGAACAAAATGAAGAGCATCACGAGACGAACAATTTGACATATTACACGCGCGAAGCGGAGCTATATGCATGAAGTTATGATGCAGAGAACATGGCATGATAATGTCAAAATTTAGGACTTGGAAAATAAATCAACCTTGGGGAAAATCAACGGGGCACGGGTACCGAGGCTCGCCGTCGCGGGGCTCGCCGGAGATGGCACGGAAGGAGGTGGGGCTCGCCGGAGATGGCGGATCCGGGCCGGATCTCGCCGGATCCGGCCGGATCCCGGCGCGGGGAGGCGAAGGAGGGCGAGGCGGACGCGGCCATGGCGCGGGGCGGCGGCCGGCGACCTGGCCAACGGCGGAGCTGGCCCGGCGGCGGAGGAGGCTCGGCGGGGTCGGGCGCCGACGGGAGGAGGCAGGGAGACGCCGGAGGGCGCGACGGCGGGGTCCGGCGCTGGAGGCGACGGGTGTCGGGGCTCGTGGCGACGGGCGCGCGCGGCACCGGCGAGGCGCGCGGTGGCCGGCTGACGACGCGGCGGCGGGGCGAAGGGCGCAGGGCGGCGCGGAGCTCGGGCAGGACGGGGGCGCTCGGGCCCGGCGCGGGGACGGGCGGGCCCGACGGCGGAGGCGGCGGGGAGGTGACGTGGTGCGACGCCACTGGCCAGGAGTGGCGGCAGGATCTCGTCCGGTCCGGGACGGACATGTCCGGCGGGCGAGAGGGGAAAACTAGGGTTTTGGACCCGAAAATGGAGGGGGAGGGGACGTTTTTCTAGCTAGAAGGAGCTAGGAGAGTCCAAACGAGGTGCGGTTTTCGCCCACGCGATCGTGATCGAATGACCGAGAGCATGGCGGAGACTTAGAGGTGTTTTGGGGCTGTTTAGAGAGGGGTTTTGCTGCAACACCCAAACGGACTTCGCGGATGCCCGGTTAACCGTTGGAGTACCAAACGGCCTCCAAATGGAACGAAACTTGACCGGTGGTCTACCGGTAGTATACCAACGCCACTTGACAAGACTCGGTCCATTCCGAGAAAGTTCAACACCGCACACGAAAAACAAACAAGAGGGGTGCGCCGGAGGAGGTGGGAGTGCCGGATTGCAAAACGGACAACGGGGAAAATGCTCAGATGCAAGAGACGAACACGAATGCAAATGCAATGCACATGATGACATGATATGAAATGCAGATGATGACATGGCAAAATGCAACACGCAAGCAAATGACATGGCAATGACGACGAATAACTGGAAGACACCTGGCGCATCGGATCCGGGGCGTTACAGCGCCCCCCTACCTCGTGCCCTCCTGGTTGATGTCTTGACATAGGGTCCAAGTCCTTTGGATCACGTTCGTTCCGAAAATCACGTTCCCGAAGGTTTCATTCCATTTGGACTCCGTTTGATATTCTTTTTCTGCGAAACTCTGAAATAGGCAAAAAAACAGCAATTCTGGGCTGGGCCTCCGGTTAATAGGTTAGTCCCACAAATAATATAAAAGTGTATAATAAAGCCCATTAATGTCCAAAACAGAATATAATATAGCATGGAACAATCAAAAATTATAGATACGTTGGAGACGTATCAACGGGCCATCGTATTTCGCAAAAAACGTTTCCCCCTGACTGCTGGGACCCACCAGCTACATCTTCGCACGCAAGGAAGTGCGTTCGGGCAAAAAAAACGATTCGCCCCCTGATTGCTCGGACCCGCCAGCTATATCTTCGCACGCAAGGAAGTGCCTGACAGTCGGGACCCACCTGGTCGAAGCGTACGTAGCGTTGTCATTCTGGTCGCGAACGTGTACGTAAATACTGGTCGATGTAGTGCGCGCACGTGTCGTAGTAGAGGCGCGCATGTAGCATGTACACGTACGTAGAGCGGCCAGTGTGCAAGAAAGAAAATACGGCCACATACATACATACAGGCGGGGTCTTGAACGCCTACTCGCGCGTACGTACGGCCAGGGCTCATGTACATGGCTAGGTCGGAACGGAGAAACTGCGTCATCGTCGTGTTCATGGGGAGGCAACGAAATGCGTCGTGTTCATCGGGAGGCAACGGAATACGTGGGAGCCAACCGGCTTGGATGGAACATCCGATAGAAACGAGGCCTGGCGTACCGCAGAACGGAGGAAACGGCCTTGTGTTCGACCGGCCACGTTCGAAACGGGATCTTGTTCATTGGGAGGGGTCTGGCGTACCGCAAAACGGAGGAAACGGACCTCCTACGGTCGAAACAGGGTCTTATTGATCGGGAGGGGTGTGGCGTACCGCAAAACAGAGGAAACGGATTGTGTTGGAGCGGTATGGTCGAAACAGGGGTCCTGTTCATCGGGAGGGGTGTGGCGTACCGCAAAACGGGACTCCACGGGATACTGTTCATCTCCACCGTCAACCCCCTCCAGCCGCCACGGGCTACTGTTCATCCACGGTCGACCTCCTCCAGCCTCCACCTGCGACTGTTCATCCACGGGCTCATGTTCATCCAGCCTCCACCGCGCGCTACTCCACCGGCTACTGTTCAACCATCCCTCTCCACAGGCTCTTGTTCAACCACCCCTCCACGGGCTACTGTTCATCCAGCCCTCCACTGTCTACTGTTTATCCAGCCCTCCACGGGGTCCTGTTCATCCAGCCCCATCCGGCTCGATCGATCGGGGTCCTGTTCATCCAAAGGCAACACCACGGGGTCATGTTCATCCACCCCCACAGGGAACTGTTCATCCAAACCCCCCAGCAATGCTCACTGTTCATCCAGAGGCAGCATCGATCGGCTTCAGTTAGCAGCAGTAGCGAAGGAATCGCTCGATCGGGTTCAGTTAACAGCCATCGATCGACCGCTCGGGTTCAGTAACGCGTAGCCTGTAGTGTAATAGCTCGGGTTCAGTAGGCGAACGCCTCGCTCGGGTTCAGTTAGAGCCCAACGCCTCGCACCCACGCGCGTGCGTGTACGAGAGACACGTGCAAACCTCCGTGCATCGCTCGGCCACGACCACCCACCATAATCGGGAACACCCTGATATTTTCCTCGCCCTTGCTTCTACCACGGTTTTTTCCGTCATGGACGACCCAAAGAATGTCATGCAGCTGCGTCTCCGGCCCGCCCAGGACGAAAAGCCCATTTTCTGTCATGATTTTTTGTCATAGAAGTAGGAGCTGACCACATCTATGATGATACCGGGTTTTGTCACAATTATCGTCATAGAAGTGTCATAAGTATGACAATTTTTTTTTGTTCGGCCCAAAATGTCACTAATGTGTCTTTTTTTGTAGTGAAGCTACGTCGGTATTTCCCCAAAGAGGAAGGGATGATGCAGCACAGCCGCGGTAGGTATTTCCCTCAGTTATGAGACCAAGGCTATCGAACCAGTATGAGAACCAAGCAACACAACGTAAACAGCACCTGCACACAAATAACAACTATTCGCAACCCAACATGTAAAAGGGGTTGTCAATCCCTTCCGGGTAGTGATGTCGCTTGAAGCTACATCGGTATTTCCCCAAAGAGGAAGGGATGATGCAGCACAGCGGCGGTAGGTATTTCCCTCAGAAATGAAACCAAGGTTATCGAACTAGTAGGAGAACCAAGCAACACAACATAAACAACCCCTGCACACAGATAACAAATCCTTGCAACCCAACGTGTTAAAGGGGTTGTCAATCCCTTCCGGGATACGGCACCTCAAGATAGGCAAACGGACGTGAGGTAAATTGTAGTAGATTGATAGATCGAACGCCAAATAAAATAAATATAAATATAACGCAGCAAGGTATTTTTTGTATTTTTGGTTTAGTAGATCTGAAAATAAATGCAAGAGAAAAGAAGATCGCAAAGGCAAATACAGGAGAAATAAAACCTGGGGGCCGTAGGTTTTACTAGTGGCTTCTCTCGAGAAAATAGCAAACGGTGGGTGAACAAAGATGTATCTATGTAGAGATAGACCCCATCGTTTTATCCTTAGTAGCAACGATACATACGTGTTGGTTCCCTTTCTGTCACTAGGATCAAGCACCGTAAGATCGAACCCAGTACCGGGAACCTCTTCCCATTGCAAGATAAATAGATCAAGTTGGCCAAACAAAACCCAAATATCGGAGAAGAAATACGAGGCTACAAGCAATCATGCATATAAGAGATCAAAGAAACTCAAATAACTTTCATGGATATAAAAAGATATGACTGATCATAAACTCAAAGTTCATCAGTTCCCAACAAAGACACCACAAAAGAGTTACATCATATGGATCTCCAAGAGACCATTGTATTAAGAATTCAGCGAGAGAGAGAAAGCCATCTAGCTACTAACTATGGACCCGAAGCTCTACAAAAAACTACTCATGCATCATCAGAGAGGCACCAATAGAGGCGGTGAACCCCATCCGAGATGGTGTGTAGATTGGATCTGGTGGTCCTGGACTCTGCGGCGGCTCGATGAATATTTTGTCGACGCTTCTAGGGTTTCTGGAATATTGTGGTATTTATAGAGCAAAGAGGCGGTCCGGGGGGCACCCGAGGTGGGCACAACCCACCAGGGCGCGCCTGGGCCTCCTGGCGTGCCCTGGAGGGTTGTGCCTCCCTCGGGGCACCCCCAAGCGCAGCCAGGGCCCAATGTGTTCCTACTGGCCCATAAAAATCATCATGGAGTTTCGTGGCATTTGGACTCTTTCTGGTATTGATTTTCTACGATGTAAAAAACATGGACAGACAGCAACTGGCACTTGGCACTATGTCAATAGGTTAGTACCAAAAAATGATATAAAATGACTATAAAATGATTATAAAACATCCAAGATTTATAATATAACAGCATGGAACAATAAAAAATTATAGATACGTTGGAGACGTATCAGCATCCCCAGGCTTAACTCCTACTCGTCCTCGAGTAGGTAAGTGATAAAAACAGAATTTTTGATATGGAATGATGCCTATCATGTCATATCATATTCTTTTCTTTATAGCATGGACATTTGGACTTTTATGTGATTCAAAGCAATAGTCTAGTTTTGACATAATAATTTAGATACTCAAGCATATCAACAAGCAACCAAGTCTTTCAAAATATCAACGCTAAAATAAGTTATCCCTAGCCCATCATGCTCAAACATTGATCCATTCATGAAACACACTCGAATATTAGCTACACCCAATACTTAAGTACGATCATATTGCCTCCTAGTTGGTGCTTTTTATGAGAGAAGATGGAGACTCAAATTCAAAATAAAAAATTGCATAAAGTAAAAGAAAGGCCTTTCGCAGAGGGAAGTAGGGATTTGTAGAGGTGCTAGAGCTCAAAGCGAAAAAATTAGAGATAAAAACATTTTGGGAGGTGTATCCATCCCACCAACGAAAATGACTTAGAGTTCCCAACACTTTCCATGCTAGATATGTCATAGGCGGTTCCCAAACAGAAAATAAAGTTTATTCCTTTTTCCACAATACTTTCACTTTCCATGGCTAACTGTATCCATGGGTGCCCTCCATACCAACACTTTCCAAGGAATTTATTATTTGACAACATAAAGTAAATTCATTTTTGCATTTCGGGACTTGGCATCCCTAAGACCTTTGCCTTACTGTCGTGCAATGACAAGTGAATAAACACGCATCGTGAGAATAACGCATCCAGCATGGAAAATATTAGCCACCCGTCACCGCTCCGCGAGCGAAACAAACACACAAAAGAGAAGTTTATTTTTAAAATTAGAGATGGCACATGCAAATTTCCTTAGAACGGCAAAAGAATACCGCATATAGGTAGATATAGTGGACTCATGTGGCAAAATGGTTTAAAGGTTTTTGGATGCACAAGTAGAGGTCATACTTGGTGCAAAGTGAAGGCTAGCAAAAGATTGGGAAGCGACCAACCAAGAAACGAATAATCTCATAAGCAAGCATTAAGCATAAATAACACCAAATAATGCACCACAAGTAGGATATAATTTTCATTGCATGACTATTGACTTTCGTACTTGCATAGGGGATCACAAACCTTAACACCAATATTCTTACTAAAGCATAATTACTCATCAACATAACTCACATATCACATCATCATATCTCAAAACTATTACTAAGAGTCAAGTTTATTTTGTCCAATGATCATCATGAAAGTTTTTATTATATCCTTCTTGGATATCTAGCACTTTGATACTAATTTTCACGTGTTGCTTTTCATAAGATCAAACAAATATAAGTGAAGATAATGAGCATAATTTTTCTTCTTTCTCTCAAAATAATTTAAGTGAAGAAAGAGAGAATTTCTTTAAAATTTTACTAACTCTCAAATAAATCTAAGTGAAGCAATAGAGCATTTCTTCAAAAATACTAAGCACACTGTGCTCAAAAAGATATAAGTGAAGCACTAGAGCAAGTCCATTGCTCATTAAAAAATTAAGTGAAGCATACAGAGCAATTCTAACAAGTCATGACATAATTTTGGCTCTCACAAATAGGTGTGTCCAGCAAGGATTGATGACTTAAAACACAAAATAAAACAAGCAAAGACTTATATCATACAAGACGCTCCAAGAAAAACACATATCATGTGACGAATAAAAATATAGTTTCAAGATAAATACTGAAAGAAAGCGGGGATGCCACTCGGGGGCATCCCCAAGCTTAGGCTCTTCCATCCTTCCTTCATCCATCGTAAGATAACCCAAAACATGAAAACTTCAATCACACAAAACTCAACAAAACCTTCGTGAGATCCGCCAGTGTAAGAAAAATAAATCACTACTATAAGTGTTGTATCAACCCAATTCTTATTTTGTTTTTGTATTATATCTACTGTATTCCAACTTTTCTATGGCCAAAACTCATCAAAGAACACCATAGAGCCATCAAAATAAGCACACAACACAAAGAAAACAGAATTTGTCAAAACAGAACAGTCTGTAGCAAACTGATTTGTTCGAATACTTATGGAACTCCAAAAATTCAGAAAAACTATGAAAACCTGGGTAATTTGTATAGTAATCTCCTGCAAAAAGAATTGGCATTTTATCACGTTCTGGTGATTTTTAACAATTATTTTCGTGAGCACAATGTTTCTGTCTTTTTCAGCAAGATCAAACAACTATCACCCAAGAAGATCCTATCGGTTCTACTTGGCACAAACACTAATTAAAACACAAAAAACACAATCATAACAGTAGCATAATTGTGTAAACACTCAAGAACAGAAAGCAAAAAGAAAAAATAAAATTTATTCATTGAGTTGCCTCCCAACAAGCGCTATAGTTTTACACCCCTAGCTAGGCATCGATAATTTTAATGATGCTCGCATGAAAGACAATAATTGAATAACAAAGAGAGCATCATATAGAATATGACAAACACATTAAGTCTAACTACTTCCTACGCATAGGAATTTTTTGAGCAAACAAATTTTCAAAACAAGCAAAGACTAGCATATGCAAGGAAGAAGAATAAAACATAGACAATCTCAACAAGAAGGGAGGTAATTTAGTATCATGGAAATTTCTACAGCCAAATTTCCCTCTCTCATAATAATTATATATGGGATCACTTTCAAATTCAACAGTATAGCTATCACATAAAATATTCTCTATATGATCCACATGCATGCAACGTTGACACTCTTCCAAAATAGTGATATTATCATCAAATAAAGTGATGACCTCTCCAAGCCCAATTTTATTATCGCAAGCATATTCATCATGAGGTTTAAATAAATTTTCAAGATCATAAGAATCATTATCACCCCAATCATGATCATTGCAATAAATAGTGGACATAGCAAAATTAGCATCCCCAAGCTTGGGGTTTTGCATATTATTAGCACAATTGACATTAATAGAATTTATGATAACATCATTGCAATCATGCTTTTCATTCAAGGAGCTATCATGAATCATTTCATAAAAAGTTTCATCACAATTTTGAAATTCACAAATCTCATGCAGAACTTCATAAAGATAATCAAGTGCACTCAACTCACTAGCAACTGGTTCAACATATTCAGATCTTTTGAAAAGATTAGAAAGTGGATGAGGATCCATATAAATAGATTTTTAGTAAGCGAAGATACAAGCAAATAAGAGACACATGGCAACACAAGCAAACAAGAGATCTGACATGAAAACGGCGAACGAAAAAGAGGGCGAATAAAATGGCAATTTTTTGTGAAGTGGGGAGAGGAAAACGAGAGGCAAATGGCAAATAATGTAAATTGCGAGGAGATGAGATTTGTGATTAGGAACCTGGTATATGTTGAAGATCCTCCCCGGCAACGGCGCCAGAAATTCCTTTTGATGTCGCTTGAAGCTACGTTGGTATTTCCCCAAAGAGGAAGGGATGATGCAGCACAGCGGCGGTAGGTATTTCCCTCAGAAATGAAACCGAGGTTATCAAACCAGTAGGAGAACCAACCAACACAACGTAAACAGCCCCTGCACACAGATAACAAATCCTCGCAACCCGACGTGTTAAAGGGGTTGTACGGCGCCTCAAGATAGGCAAACAGATGTGAGGTAAATTGTAGTATATTGATAGATCGAACGCCAAATGAAATAAATATAAATAAAACGTAGCAAGGTATTTTGGTAATTTTGGTTTAGTAGATCTGAAAATAAATGCAAGAGAAAAGAAGATCGCAAAGGCAAATATAGGAGAAATGAGACCAGGGGCCGTAGGTTTCACTAGTGGCTTCTCTCGAGAAAAATAGCAAACGATGGGTGAACAAATTACTGTTGGGAAATTCATAGAACTTCAAATAATTATGACGATATCCAGAAAATGATCATTATATAGGCATCACATCCAAGATTAGTACACCGACTCCTGCCTGCATCTACTACTATTACTCCACACATCGACCGCTATCCAGCATGCATCTAGTGTATTAAGTTCATGGAAAACGGAGTAATGCAATAAGAACGATGAGAAGATGTTGACAAGATCTATCTATGTAGAGATAGACCCCATCGATTTATCCTTAATAACAACGATACATACGTGTCGGTTCCCTTTCTGTCACTGGGATCAAGCACCGTAAGATCGAACCCACTACCAGGCACCTCTTCCCATTGCAAGATAAATAGATCAAGTTGGCCAAAGAAAACCCAAATATCGGAAAGAAATACGAGGCTACAAGCAATCCTGCATATAACAGATCAAACAAACTCAAATAACTTTCAAGGATATAAAAATATATGACTGATCATAAACTCAAAGTTCATCAGAACCCAACAAATACACCGCAAAACAGTTACATCATATGGATCTCCGAGAGACCATTGTATTGAGAATTCAGCGAGAGAGAGAAAGCCATCTAGCTACTAACTACAGACCCGAAGGTCTACAAAGAATTACTCACGCATCATCGGAGAGGCACCAATGGAGGTGGTGAACCCCATCCGAGATGGTGTCTAGAATGGATCTGGTGGTTCTGGACTCTGCGGCAGATGGATGAATATTTCGTCGACGCTTCTAGGGTTTCTGGAATATTGTGGTATTTATAGAGCAAAGAGGTGGTCCGGGGGGCACCCGAGGTGGGCCCAACCCACTAGGGCGCGCATGGGCCTCCTGGCGCGCCCTGGTGTGTTGTCCCTCCCTCAGGGCACCCCCCAGGCGCAGCCAGGGCCCAACGTGTTCCTTCTGGCCCATAAAAAATCATCATGGAGTTTCGTGGCATTTGGACTCCGTCTGGTATTGATTTTCTGCGATGTAAAAAACATGGAAAAAACAACAACTGGCACTTGACACTATGTCAATAGGTTAGTACCAAAAAATGATATAAAATGACTATAAAATGATTATAAAACATCCTAGATTGATAATATAACAGTATGGAACAATCAAAAATTATAGATACGTTGGAGACGTATCAGGTAGCGGTGCCTCAAGATAGGCAAACTGGCGTGAATAAAATTGTAGAAGATTGATAGATCAAACGCCAAATAAAATAAATAAGAATAAATTGCGGCAAGGTATTTTTGTATTTTTGGTTTAATAGATCTGACAATAAAAGCAAAGAAAAAGTATATCATAAAGGCAAATAATATGAGAAAGAGACCCGGGAGCCGTAGGTTTCACTAGTGGCTTCTCTCGAGAAAAATAGCAAACGGTGGGTAAACAAATTAATGTTGGGCAATTGATAGAACTTCAATTAATCATGATGATATCCAGGCAATGATCATTATATAGGCATACGTCCAAGATTAGTAGACCGACTCCTGTCTGCATCTACTACTATTACTCCACACATCGACCACTATCCAGCCTGCATCTAGTGTATTAAGTTCATGGAGAAATGGAGTAATGCAAGAAGAACGATGACATGATGTAGACAAGATCTATCTATGTAGAGATAGACTCAATCGTTTTATCCTTAGTAGGAACAATACATACGTGTCGGTTCCCCTGCTGTTACTAGGATCAAGCACCGTAAGATCGAACCCACTAGAAAGCACCTCTTCCCAAACAAAACCCAAATATCGGAGAAGAAATACAAGGCTATAAGCAATCACGCGTAAAAGAGATCAAAGAAAATCAAATACTTTCATGGGTAGAAAAAGATAGATCTGATCATAAACTCAAAGTTCATCCGATCCCAACAAACACACCGCAAAAAGAGTTACATCATATGGGTCTCCAAGGGAACATTTGTTGGAAATATGCCCTAGAGGCAATAATAAAATGGTTATTATTATATTTCCTTGTTCATGATAATTGTCTATTGTTCATGCTATAATTGTGTTATCCGGAAATCGTAATACATGTGTGAATACATAGACTACAACGTGTCCCCAATAAGCCTCTAGTTGACTAGCTCGTTGATCAACAGATAGTCATGGTTTCCTGACTATGGACATTGGATGTCATTGATAACGGGATCACATCATTAGGAGAATGATGTGATGGACAAGACCCAATCCTAAGCATAGCACAAAGATCGTGTAGTTCGTTTGCTAGAGCTTTTCCAATGTCAAGTATCTTTTCCTTAGACCATGAGATTGTGCAACTCCCGGATACCGTAGGAGTGCTTTGGGTGTGCCAAACGTCACAACATAACTGGGTGGCTATAAAGGTGCACTACGGGTATCTCCGAAAGTGTCTGTTGGGTTGGCATGAATCGAGACTGGGATTTGTCACTCCGTAAGACGGAGAGGTATCTCTGGGCCCACTCGGTAATGCATCATCATAATGAGCTCAATGTGACTAAGGAGTTAGCCACGGGATCATGCGTTACGGTACGAGTAAAGTGACTTGCCGGTAACGAGATTGAACAAGGTATTGGGATACCGACGATCGAATCCCGAGCAAGTAACGTACCGATTGACAAAGGGAATTGTATACGGTATTGATTGAATCCTCGTCATCGTGGTTCATCCGATAAGATCATCGTGGAACATGTGGGAGCCAACATGGGTATCCAGATCCCGTTGTTGGTTATTGATCGGAGAGTCGTCTCGGTCATGTCTGCATGTCTCCCGAACCCGTAGGGTCTACACACTTAAGGTTCGGTGACGCTAGGGTTGTAGAGATATTAGTATGTGGAAACCCGAAAGTTGTTCGGAGTCTCGGATGAGATCCCGGATGTCACGAGGAGTTCCGGAATGGTCCGGAGGTGAAGAATTATATATAGGAAGTCCAGTTTCGGCCACCGGGAAAGTTTTGGGGGTTATCGGTATTGTACCGGGACCACCGGAAGGGTCCCGGGGGTCCACCGGGTGGGGCCACCTATCCTAGAGGGCCCCATGGGCTGAAGTGGGGAGGGGAACCAGCCACTGGTGGGCTGGTGCGCCCCCCTTAGGCCTCCCCTGCGCCTAGGGTTGGAAACCCTAGGGGTGGGGGGGCGCCCCACTTGGCTTGGGGGGCAAGCCACCCCCTTGGCCGCCGCCCCCCTCAGATGGGATCTCCAGGGGGCCGGCGCCCCCCCAGGACCCCTGTAAACAGTGGGGGGAGGGAGGGCAGCAGTACCACATCCCCTGGCGCCTCCCTCTCCCCCTGCAACACCTCTCCCTCCCGCTTGCGCTTGGCGAAGCCCTGCCGGGATCCCCGCTACTTCCACCACCACGCCGTCGTGCTGCTGGACCTCCATCAACCTCTCCTTCCCCCTTGCTGGATCAAGAAGGAGGAGACGTCGCTGCTCCGTACGTGTGTTGAACACGGAGGTGCCGTCCGTTCGGCGCTCGGTCATCGATAATTTGGATCACGACGAGTACGACTCCATCAACCCCGTTCACTTGAACGCTTCCGCTCGCGATCTACAAGGGTATGTAGATGCACTCCTTCCCTCTCGTTTCTAGTAAACTCCATAGATGGATCTTGGTGATGCGTAGAAAATTTTAAATTTCTGCTACGATCCCCAACAGTGGCATCATGAGCCAGGCCTATGCGTAGTTACTATGCACGAGTAGAACACAAAGCAGTTGTGGGCGTAGATGTTGTCAATTTTTCTTGCCACTACTAGTCTTATCTTGTTTCGGCGGTATTGTGGGATGAAGCGGCCCCGACCAACCTTACACGTACGCTTACGTGAGACAGGTTCCACCGACTGACATGCACTAGTTGCATAAGGTGGCTAGCGGGTGTCTGTCTCTCCCACTTTAGTCGGAACGGATTCGATGAAAAGGGTCCTTATGAAGGGTAAATAGAAATTGGCATATCACGTTGTGGTTTTACGTAGGTAAGAAACGTTCTTGCTAGAAACCTATAGAAGCCACGTAAAAACATGCAACAACAATTAGAGGACGTCTAACTTGTTTTTGCAGCATGTGCCTTGTGATGTGATATGGCTAAAAGGATGTGATGAATGAGATATATGTGATGTATGAGATTGATGATGTTCTTGTAATAGGAATCACGACTTGCATATCGATGAGTATGACAACCGGCAGGAGCCATAGGAGTTGTCTTTATTTTTTGTATGACCTGCGTGTCATTGAATAACGCCATGTAAATTACTTTACTTTATAGCTAAACACGTTAGCCATAGAAGTAGAAGTAATCGTTGGCGTGACAACTTCATGAAGACACGATGATGGAGATCATGGTGTCATGCCGGTGACGTAGATGATCATGGCGCCCCGAAGATGGAGATCAAAGGAGCAAAATGATATTGGCCATATCATGTCACTATTTGATTGCATGTGATGTTTATCATGTTTTACATCTTATTTGCTTAGAACGACGGTAGTAAGTAAGATGATCCCTTATAATAATTTCAAGAAAGTGTTCCCCCTAACTGTGCACCGTTGCGAAGGTTCGTTGTTTCGAAGCACCACGTGATGATCGGGTGTGATAGATTCTAACGTTCGCATACAACGGGTGTTGACGAGCCTAGCATGTACAGACATGGCCTCGGAACACACGCAATACACTTAGGTTGACTTGACGAGCCTAGCATGTACAGACTTGCCTCGGAACACGAAAGACCGAAAGGTCGAGCATGAGTCGTATAGAAGATACGATCAACATGAAGATGTTCACCGATCTTGACTAGTCCGTCTCACGTGATGATCGGACACGGCCTAGTTAACTCGGATCATGTTTCACTTAGATGACTAGAGGGATGTCTATCTGAGTGGGAGTTCATTGAATAATTTGATTAGATGAACTTAATTATCATGAACTTAGTCTAAAATCTTTACAATATGTCTTGTAGATCAAATGGCCCACGTTGCCCTCAACTTCAACGCGTTCCTAGAGAAAACCAAGATGAAAGATGATGGCAGCAACTATACGGACTGGGTCCGGAACCTGAGGATCATCCTCATAGCTGCCAAGAAAGATTATGTCCTAGAAGCACCGCTAGGTGAAGCACTCATCCCAGAGAACCAAGACGTTATGAACGCTTGGCAATCACGTGCTGATGATTGTGAAGCACTCATCCCAGAGAACCAAGACGTTATGAACGCTTGGCAATCACGTGCTGATGATTACTCCCTCGTTCAGTGCGGCATGCTTTACAGCTTAGAACCGGGGCTCCAAAAGCGTTTTGAGAAACACGGAGCATATGAGATGTTCGAAGAGCTGAAAATGGTTTTCCAAGCTCATGCCCGGGTCGAGAGATATGAAGTCTCCGACAAGTTCTTCAGTTGTAAAATGGAGGAAAATAGTTCTGTCAGTGAGCACATACTCAGAATGTCTGGGTTACACAACCGCTTGTCTCAGCTGGGAGTTAATCTCCCGGATGACGCGGTCATTGACAGAATCCTTCAGTCGCTTCCACCGAGCTACAAGAGCTTTGTGATGAACTTCAATATGCAGGGGATGGAAAAGACCATTCCTGAGGTATATTCAATGCTGAAATCAGCGGAGGTGGAATTCAAAAAGGAACATCAAGTGTTGATGGTGAATAAAACCACTAAGTTCAAGAAGGGCAAGGGTAAGAAGAACTTCAAGAAGGACGGCAAGGGAGTTGCCGTGCCCGGTAAGCCAGTTGCTGGGAAGAAGCCAAGGAATGGACCCAAGCCTGAGACTGAGTGCTTTTATTGCAAGGGAAGTGGTCACTGGAAGCGGAACTGCCCCAAATACTTAGCGGACAAGAAGGCCGGCAACACCAAAGGTATATGTGATATACATGTAATTGATGTGTACCTTACCAGTACTCGTAGTAGCTCCTGGGTATTTGATACCGGTGTGGTTGCTCATATTTGTAACTCAAAACAGGAGTTGCGGAATAAGCGGAGACTGTCGAAGGACGAGGTGACGATGCGCGTCGGGAATGGTTCCAAGGTCGATGTGATCGCCGTCGGCACGCTACCTCTGCATTTACCTACGGGATTAGTTTTAAACCTCAATAATTGTTATTTAGTGCCAGCTTTGAGCATGAACATTGTATCTGGATCTCGTTTAATGCGAGATGGCTACTCATTTAAATCCGAGAATAATGGTTGTTCTATTTATATGAGAGATATGTTTTATGGTCATGCCCCGTTGGTCAATGGTTTATTCTTAATGAATCTCGAACGTGATGTTACACATATTCATAGTGTGAATACCAAAAGATGTAAATTTGATAACGATAGTCCCACATACTTGTGGCACTGCCGCCTTGGTCACATTGGTGTCAAGCGCATGAAGAAGCTCCATGCAGATGGACTTCTGGAGTCTCTTGATTACGAATCATTTGACACGTGCAAACCATGCCTCATGGGTAAGATGACCAAGACTCCGTTCTCCGGAACAATGGAGCGAGCAACCAACTTATTAGAAATCATACATACTGATGTGTGCGGTCCAATGAGTGTTGAGGCTCGCGGAGGCTATCGTTATGTTCTCACTCTCACTGATGGCTTGAGTAGATATGGGTATGTCTACCTAATGAAACACAAGTCTGAGACCTTTGAAAAGTTCAAGGAATTTCAGAGTGAGGTGGATAATCAACGTGACAGGAAAATAAAGTTCCTACGATCAGATCGTGGAGGAGAATATTTAAGTCACGAATTTGGTACGCACTTAAGGAAATGTGGAATCGTTTCACAACTCACGCCGCCTGGAACACCTTAGCGAAATGGTGTGTCCGAACGTTGTAATCGCACTCTATTGGATATGGTGCGATCTATGATGTCTCTTACCGATCTACCGCTCTCATTTTGGGGCTATGCTTTAGAGACTACCGCATTCACTTTAAATAGGGCTCCGTCGAAATCCGTTGAGATGACACTGTATGAATTATGGTTTGGGAAGAAACCTAAGCTGTCGTTTCTAAAAGTTTGGGGATGCGATGCTTATGTCAAGAAACTCCAACCTAAAAAGCTCGAACCCAAGTCGGAAAAATGCGTCTTCATAGGATACCATAAGGAAACCATTGGGTATACCTTCTACCTCAGATCCGAAGGCAAGATATTTGTTGCCAAGAACAGGTCCTTTCTGGAGAAAGAGTTTCTCTCGAAAGAAATAAGTGGGAGGAAAGTGGAACTTGATGAGGTGATAGTCACCCCTTCCGAACCGGAAAGTAGCGCAGCGCGGGAAGATGTTCCTGTGGTGCCTACACCGACTGGGGAGGAAGTTAATGATGATGACCATGAAGCTTTGGATCAAGTTACTGCTGAACTTCGTAGGTCCACAAGGACACGTTCCGCACCAGAGTGGTACGGCAACCCTGTCCTGGAAATCATGTTGTTAGATAATGGTGAACCTTCGAGCTATGAAGAAGCGATGGCGGGCCCCGATTCCAACAAATGGCTTGAAGCCATGCAATCCGAGATAGGATCCATGTATGAAAACGAAGTATGGACTTTGACTGACTTGCCCGATGATCGGCGAGCCATAGAAAATAAATGGATCTTTAAGAAGAAGACAGACGCGGATGGTAATGTAACCATCTATAAGGCTCGACTTGTCGCTAAGGGTTATCGACAAGTTCAAGGGGTTGACTACGATGATACTTTCTCACCCGTAGCGAAGCTGAAGTCCGTTCGAATCATGTTAGCAATTGCCGCATACTATGATTATGAGATATGGCAGATGGACGTCAAAACGGCATTCCTTAACGGCTTTCTTAAGGAATAATTGTATATGATGCAGCCGGATGGTTTTGTCGATCCTAAGAATGCTAACAAGGTATGCAAGCTCCAGCACTCCATCTATGGGCTGGTGCAAGCATCTCGGAGTTGGAACATTCGATTTGATGAGATGATCAAAGCGTTTGGATTTACACAGACTTATGGAGAAGCCTGTGTTTACAAGAAAGTGAGTGGGAGCTCTGTAGCATTTCTCTTATTATATGCGGATGACATACTATTGATGGGAAATGATATAGAATTCTTGGAAAGTATAAAGTTCATTTGAATAAGTGTTTTTCAATGAAGGACCTTGGAGAAGCTGCTTATATATTAGGCATCAAGATCTATAGAGATAGATCAAGACGCCTCATTGGTCTTTCACAGAGTACGTACCTTGACAAGATATTGGAGAAGTTCAATATCGATCAGTCCAAGAAGGGGTTCTTGCCTATATTGCAAGGTGTGCAATTGAGCATGGCTCAATGCCCGACCACGGCAGAAGATAGAGAAAAGATGAGTGTCATCCCCTATGCCTCGGCCATAGGGTCTATTATGTATGCCATGCTGTGTACCAGACCTGATGTAAACCTTGCCGTAAGTTTGGTAGGAAGGTACCAAAGTAATCCCGGCATGGAACACTGGACAGCGGTCAAGAATATCCTGAAGTACCTGAAAATGACTAAGGATATGTTTCTCGTATATGGAGGTGACGAAGAGCTCGTCGTAAAGGGTTACGTCGCCGCTAGCTTCGACACAGATCTGGATGACTCTAAGTCACAAACCGGATACGTGTATATTTTGAATGGAGGGGCAGTAAGCTGGTGCAGTTGCAAGCAAAGCGTCGTGGCGGGATCTACATGTGAAGCGGAGTACATGGAGGCAGCGCAAGAAGCAATCTGGATGAAGGAGTTCATTACCGACCTAGGGGTGATTCCCAATGCATCGGGCCCGATGACTCTCTTCTGTGACAACACTCGAGCTATTGCCCTTGCCAAGGAGCCCAGGTTTCACAGGAAGACCAGGCATATCAAGCGTCGCTTCAACTCCATTCTTGAAAGTGTTCAAAATGGAGACATAGATATTTGTAAAGTACATACGAACCTGAATGTAGCAGATCCGTTGACTAAACCTCTCCCTAGAGCAAAACATGATCAACACCAGAACTCTATGGGTGTTCGATTCATCACAATGTAACTAGATTATTGACTCTAGTGCAAGTGGGAGACTGTTGGAAATATGCCCTAGAGGCAATAATAAAATGGTTATTATTATATTTCCTTGTTCATGATAATTGTCTATTGTTCATGCTATAATTGTGTTATCCGAAAATCGTAATACATGTGTGAATACATAGACTACAACGTGTCCCTAGTAAGCCTCTAGTTGACTAGCTCGTTGATCAACAGATAGTCATGGTTTCCTGACTATGGACATTGGATGTCATTGATAACGGGATCACATCATTAGGAGAATGATGTGATGGACAAGACCCAATCCTAAGCATAGCACAAAGATCGTGTAGTTCGTTTGCTAGAGCTTTTCCAATGTCAAGTATCTTTTCCTTAGACCATGAGATTGTGCAACTCCCGGATACCATAGGAGTGCTTTGGGTGTGCCAAACGTCACAACGTAACTGGGTGGCCATAAAGGTGCACTACGGGTATCTCCGAAAGTGTCTGTTGGGTTGGCACGAATCGAGACTGGGATTTGTCACTCCGTATGACGGAGAGGTATCTCTGGGCCCACTCGGTAATGCATCATCATAATGAGCTCAATGTGACTAAGGAGTTAGCCACGGGATCATGCTTTACGGTACGAGTAAAGTGACTTGCCGGTAACGGGATTGAACAAGGTATTGGGATACCGACGATCGAATCTCGGGCAATTAACGTACCGATTGACAAAGGGAATTGTATACGGGATTGATTGAATCCTCGACATTGTGGTTCATCCGATGAGATCATCGTGGAACATGTGGGAGCCAACATGGGTATCTAGATCCCGCTGTTGGTTATTGACCGGAGAGTCTTCTCGGTCATGTCTGCATGTCTCCCGAACCCGTAGGGTCTACACACTTAAGGTTCGGTGATGCTAGGGTTGTAGAGATATTAGTATGCGAAAACCCGAAAGTTGTTCGGAGTCCCGGATGAGATCCCGGACGTCACGAGGAGTTCCGGAATGGTCCGGAGGTGAAGAATTATATATAGGAAGTCCAGTTTCGGCCACCGCGAAAGTTTCGGGGGTTATCGGTATTGTACCGGGACCATCGGAAGGGTCCCGGGGGTCCACCGGGTGGGGCCACCTATCCCGGAGGGCCCCATGGGCGGAAGTGGGGAGGGGAACCAGCCACTGATGGGCTGGTGCGCCCCCCTTGGGCCTCCCCTGCGCCTAGGGTTGGAAACCCTGGGGGTGGGGGGCGCCCCACTTGGCATGGGGGGCAAGCCACCCCCTTGGCCGCCGCCCCCCTCAGATGGGATCTCCAGGGGGCCGGCGCCCCCCCAGGGCCCCTATAAATAGTGGGGGGGAGGGAGGGCAGCAGTACCACAGCCCCTGGCGCCTCCCTCGCCCCCTGCAACACCTCTCCTTCCCGCTTGCACTTGGCGAAGCCCTGCCGGGATCCCCGCTACTTCCACCACCACGCCGTCGTGCTGCTGGATCTCCATCAACCTCTCCTTCCCCCTTGCTGGATCAAGAAGGAGGAGACGTCGCTGCTCCGTACGTGTGTTGAATGCGGAGGTGCCGTCCGTTCGGCGCTCGGTCATCGGTGATATGGATCACGACGAGTACGACTCCATCAACCCCGTTCACTTGAACGCTTCCGCTCGTGATCTACAAGGGTATGTAGATGCACTCCTTCCCTCTCATTGCTAGTAAACTCCATAGATGGATCTTGGTGATGCGTAGAAAATTTTAAATTTCTGCTACGATCCCGAACACCATTGTATTGAGAATTCAGCGAGAGAGAGGAAGCCATCTAGCTACTAACTACGGACCCGAAGGTCTACAAAGAACTACTGACGCATCATCGGAGAGGCACCAATGGAGGTGGTGAACCCCATCCGTGATGGTGTCTAGATTGGATCTGGTGGTTCTGGACTCCGCGGCGGCTGGAATTGATTTTCGTCAACTCCCCTAGGGTTTCTGGAATATTGGGGTATTTATAGAGCAAAGGGGCGGTCCGGGGGGCACCCGAGGTGGGCACAACCCACCAGGGCGCGCCTGGGTCTCCTGGCGCGCCCTGGTGGGTTGTGCTCTCCTCGGAGCACCCCCAAGGCGTAGCCTTGGCCCATTAGGTGTCTTCTGGTCCAAAAAAATCTCCGTAAAGTTTTGTTGCATTTGGACTCTGTTTGGTATTGATTTCTTGAGATGTAAAAACATGCAGAAAACTGCAACTGGCACTTGGCACTATCTCAATAGGTTAGTACAAAAAAATGATATAAAATGACTATAAAATGATTATAAAACATCCAAGATTGATAATATAACAAGATGGAACAATAAAAAATTATAGATACGTTGGAGACGTATCAGCATCCCCAAGCTTAACTCCTACTCGTCCTCGAGTAGGTAAGTGATAAAAATAGAATTTTTGATGTGGAATGCTGCCTAACATGTCATATCATATTGTTTTCTTTATAGCATGGACATTTGGACTTTTATATATTCAAAGCAATAGTCTAGTTTTGACATGATAACTTAAATACTCAAGCATATCAACAAGCAACCATGTCTTTCAAAATATCAACGCTAAAATAAGCTATCCCTAGCCCATCATGGTCAATCATTGATCCATTCATGAAACGCACTCGCATGTTAGCTACACCAAATACTCAAGTACGATCATATTGCCTCCTAGCTGGTGCTTTTATGAGAGTAGATGGAGACTCAAATTCAAAAATAAAAATTGTAGAAAGTAAAAGAAAGGGCCCTTCGCAGAGGGAAGTCGGGATTTGTAGAGGCGCCAGAGCTCAAAGCCAAAATTGAGAGATAAAAACATTGTGGGAGGTGTATCCTTCCGACCGACGAAAACGACTTAGAGTTCCCAACCCTTTCCATGCTAGATATATCATAGGCGGTTCCCAAACAGAAAATAAAGTTTATTCCTTTTTCAACCATACTTTCACTTTCCATGGCTAGCCGTATCCACGGTTGCCGTCCATACCAACACTTTCCAAGGAATTTATTATTTGATAACATAAAGTAAATTCATTTTTCATTTCGGGACTGGGCATCCCTATTACCTTTGCCTTACTCTCGTGCAATGACAAGTGAATAAACACTCATCGTGAGAATAACACATCTAGCATGGAAAATATTAGCCACCCCTCACCGCTCCGTGAGCGGTACAAACACACAAAAGAGAAGTTTATTTTGAAAATAAGAGATGGCACATACAAATTTTCTTAGAACGGCAAAAGAATACCGCATATAGGTAGATATTGTGGACTCATGTGGCAAAACTGGTATTAAAGGTTTTTGGATGCACAAGTAGTGATCACACTTAGTGCAAAATGAAGGCTAGCAAAAGATTGAGAAGCGACCAACCAAGAAACGAATAATCTCATAAGCGAGCATTAAGCATAATTAACACCGAATAATGCACCACAAGTAGGATGTAATTTCATTGTATAATTATTGACTTTCGTGCTTGCATAGGGAATCACAAACCTTAACACCAATATTCTTACTAAAGCATAATTACTCATCAACATAACTCACATATCACATCATCATATCTCAAAACTATTACTAAGAATCAAGTTTATTTTGTCCAATGATCTTCATGAAAGTTTCTATTATCTCCTTCTTGGATATCTATCACTTTGGAACTAATTTTCATATGTTGATTTTGACAAGCTCAAACAAATATAAGTGAAGATCATGAGCATATTTTTTCTTTCTCTCAAATTAATTTAAGTGAAGGAAGAGAGCATTTCTTCAAAAATACTAAAGCACACCATGCTCAAAAAGATATAAGTGAAGCACTAGAGCAAGTCCATAGCTCATAAAAAATTTAAGTGAAGCATAGAGAGCAATTCTAACAAGTCATGACATAATTTTAGTCTCTCAAATAGGTGTGTCCAGCAAGGAATCAAGACTTAAAACACAAAATAAAACAAGCAAAGTCGCATATCATACAAGACGCTCCAAGCAAACCACATAGTATGTGACGAATAAAAATATAGCTTCGAGTAAAATACCGATGGTAGTTAGAAGAAAGAGGGGATGCCACTCGGGGCATCCCCAAGCTTAGGCTCTTCTTACAACTTATTCCATCATCCATCGTAAGATAACCCAAAACTTGAAAACTTCAATCACACAAAACTCAACAAAACCTTCGTGAGATCCGTTAGTATAAGAAAATAAATCACCACTATAAGTATTGTATCAAACCAATTCATATTTTGTTCTTGCACTATATCTATTGTATTCCAACTTTTCTATGGAAAAAACTCATCAAAGAAACCATAGAGCCATCAAAACAAGCACACAACGCAAAGAAAATAGAATCTGTCAAAACAGAACAGTCTATAACAATCTGGATATTTTGACAACTTCTGAACTCAAAAAATTCTGAAAAATTAGGAAGACCTGAGAAATTTTTTATATCAGTCTTATGCAAAAAGAATTGGCATTTTATCATGCTCTGGTAAAAAATGAGAATTGTTTTCGTGAGAGCAAAAGTTTCTGTTTTTCAGCAAGATCAAACAACTATTACCCAAGAAGATCCTAAAGGATTTACTTGGCATAACACTAATTAAAACACCAAAAACACAATCATAACAGTAGCATAATTGTGCTAACACTCAAGAACAGAAATCAAAAAGCAAAAATAAATTTTATTTATTGGGTTGCCTTCCAACAAGTGCTATAGTTTTACGCCCTTAGCTAGGCATAAGATTTCAATGATGCTCACATGAAAGATAGTAACTGAAACATGAAGAGAGCATCATAATACATGTGACAAACACATTTAAGTCTAACATACTTTCGATGCATAGGGATTTTATAAGCAAACAAATTATCAAGACAAGAAAATATAGCATATGCAAGGAAGAAGAAAGAAACAATAGCAATCTCAACATAACGAGAGGTAAATTAGTAACATGAAAATTTCTACAACCATATTTCCCTCTCTCATAATAATTACATGTAGGATCATAATCAAATTCAACAATATAGCTATCATATAAAATTTTCTCTTCATGATCCACATGCATAAAAGTTTTATAATCTTCCAAAATATTGGGATTAACATCAACTAAAGTCATGACCTCTCCAAACCCACTTTCATCAGAAATTTCATAAGATTGAACACTCTCCAAATATGTGGGATTATTTTTACCTAAAGTTGACGCTCTTCCAAACCCACTTTCAATATTATTGCAAACATTATTATCAATATCATAATCATCATGAGGCTTAAATAAATTTTCAAGATCATAAGAAACATTATCACCCCAATCATGATCATTACAATGAGTAGTAGACATATCAAAACAAGCATCCCCAAGCTTGGATTTTTGCATATCACTAACACAATTGACATTAATAGAATTTATAGTAAAATCATTGCAATCATGCTTTTCATTCCATGAGCTATCATGAATCACTTCATGAATTTCTTCATTTAACACTTCATCACAATTTTCAGATTCATAAATCTCAAGCCAAACTTCGTAAGGATAATCTAGTGAATTTAATTCACTAACAATTGGTTCATCATAATTGGATCTTTTAAAGAGATTGGCAAGTGGATGAGGATCCATATCAATAGATTTTTAGCAAGTGAACATGCAAGCAAATGGAAGACACATGGCAACACGAGCAAACATGAGATCTGACGAGAAAACGACGAACGAAAAAGAGGGCGAATAAAACGGCAATTTTTTGGGAAGTGGGCGAGAGGAAAATGAGAGGCAAATGAAAAATAATGTAAATTGCGAGGAGATGACATTTGTGATTAGGAACCTGGTAGATGTGGATGATGTCTCCCCGGCAACGGCGCCAGAAATTCCTTTTGATGCGGCTTGAAGCTACGTCGGTATTTCCCCAAAGAGGAAGGGATGATGCAACACAGCGGCGGTAGGTATTTCCCTCAGTTATGAGACCAAGGTCATCGAACCAGTAGGAGAACCAAGCAACACAACGTAAACAACACTTGCACACAAATAACAACTACTCGCAACCCGACGTGTAAAAGGGGTTGTCAATCCCTTCCGGGTAGCGGCGCCTCAAGATAGGCAAACGGACATGAATAAAATTGTAGTAGATTGATAGATCGAACGCCAAATAAAATAAATAAGAAAAATTGCAGCAAGGTATTTTTGTATTTTTGGTTTAATAGATCTGAAAATAAAAGCAAAAAAAGTATATCGTAAATGCAAATAATATGAGAAAGAGACCAGCGGGCCGTAGGTTTCACTAGTGGCTTCTCTCGAGAAAAATAGCAAACGGTGGGTAAACAAATTACTGTTGGGCAATTGATAGAACTTCAAATAATCATGACGATATCCAGGCAATGATCATTATATAGGCATCACGTCCAAGATTAGTGGACCGACTCATGCCTGCATCTACTACTATTACTCCACACATCGACCACTATCCAGCATGCATCTAGTGTATTAAGTTCATGGAGAAACGCAGTAATGCAATAAGAACGATGACATGATGTAGACAAGATATATCTATGTAGAGATAGACCCCATCATTTTATCCTTAGTAGCAATGATACATACATGTCGGTTCCCCTTCTGTCACTGGGATCAAGCACGGTAAGATCGAACCCACTACAAAGCACCTTTTCCCATTGCAAGATAAATAGTTCAAGTTGGCAAAAAAACCAAATATCAGAGAAGAAATACGAGGCTATACGCAATCACGCATAAAAGAGATCAAAGAAACTCAAATACTTTCATGGATATAAAAAGATAGATCTGATCATAAACTCAAAGTTCATCTTATCCCAACAAACACACTGCAAAAAGAGTTACATCATATGGATCTCCAAGAGACCATTGTATTGAGAATTCAGTGAGAGAGAGAGAGAGGAAGCCATCTAGCTACTAACTACGGACCCGAAGGTCTACAAAGAACTACTCACGCATCATCGGAGAGGCACCAATGGAGGTGGTGAACCCCATCTGTGATGGTGTCTAGATTGTATCTGGTGGTTCCGGACACTGCGGCGGCTGGAATTGATTTTCGTTTACTCCCCTAGGGTTTCTAGAATATTGGGGTATTTATAGAGCAAAGAGGCGGTCCGGGGGGCACCCGAGGTGGGCACAACCCGCCAGGGCGCGCCTGGGCCTCCTGGCGCGCCTTGGTGGGTTGTGCTCTCCTCGGAACACCCCCAGGCGCAACCTTGGCCCATTAGGTGTCTTCTGGTCCCGAAAAAATCTCCGTAAAGTTTCATTGCATTTGGACTCCATTTGGTATTGATTTCCTGCGATGTAAAAAACCTGCAGAAAACAGCAACTGGCACTTGCACTATGTCAATAGGTTAGTACCAAAAAATGTATAAAATGATTATAAAAGATCCAAGATTGATAATATAACATCATGGAAAAATCAAAAATTATAGATACGCTAGAGACGTATCACCTCTCGATGCTCTGCTCGCCTACCATCAGCAACATCCTCGTCACCAAGACACTCATCGATGGTGGCGCGGGGCTCAATGTTCTCTCCATCGAGACGTTTGACCGACTCCAGGTGCCCTACGACCAGCTGCAGCCTGCCAAGCCTTTCTCAGGAGTGACAGACGGCTCCACCGCCCCGATAGGGCAGATCTGCCTTCGTGTCACCTTCGGCAAGCGCAACAACTACCGCATTGAGCTCATCGACTTTGACGTCACCCACATTCGCCTCCCGTACAACGCCATCCTCGGGTATCCGGCCCTGGCCAAGTTCATGGCAGCGACTCATCATGGGTACAATGTCGTCAAGATGCTAGGGAACTGTGGCATCATCACGGTCGCCTGCAAGGAGAAGGATGCGGTGTGCTCCCTTGAATGCGCCTACCAGGCTGCAACTGTCGAGAACCTAGAAGATGAGGGCGCTGTCTATCCTCCTGAAGCCATCCCCAAGAAGAAGAAGAAGCTGCTCCTCCAAGGACCTTCGGAGGGTGGGGTGTCCAGCGACCCTGCCTCAGGATCTGCGCCCACTGACGGGGCGCCTTTCCCTCTCGCATAGGAAGGCGCGCCCGCGCCCCTCTCAGGCTGGGTTCGGGGGCTCTCCTCTAGAGGGCCTCTGACCTGGCCAGCGTCACGAGGGAGGCGTTCAGGCACCATGTGGAGGCGTGCTTTAGCGCACACTTCCGTGAGGAGAGCGCAAGGTGCAAGGCGCCAGGTGCTCAGGAGTTCATCACCAAGGCGAGCAAGGAGCTTCAAGAGGCAAGAGCTATGCGAGGTGACCGTCGCCCCGCACCACCAGGCGTAACTCCCTGCCCCGGCGAGGATAGCAAGTTACGCGCCTGTGTCAACATCCCAGGGCTTAACAGGGCCGCATCTCAGGACCATTTATGGCAGTCCCATTTTGGCCGGTGTGAGGGCTCCCCTCACAGCTACGTTCGCATGCCTTTTGGTTTGCTGAACAGGGCTGCCACGCACCAGCGCCACATGCGGGGCATCCTGGCAGCTCATGAGGCTAGGCACCAGGTGATCCTGTCAGAGGTGGCGATGGATCCTCGCGAGCCCCCTGGGCCTCTAGAGCCTCGCAAGGTTCAGGACCTGGGTGACTCGTGAGGAGCGACCTCTGCAGCACGCGTCTTCAACTACTCCAACACTTCTTCAGCAATGGTGCCAGGTGACACTTTTTCGTTTGTTCAGTTGGGGGCGCCCCTCGGGCTGCATCATCCCCAAGCCGTATGGGTCCGTCCCTACGGCATTTATCATTCTTTGCGTCTATCAAAACTGGCTTTACCCTCTGTTCATGAGCTGTTTTATGATTATCGCCTGCTTACCCGGTACTTCGTCGGCCTTCGCGGCCTCCGCGCGTTGCTGACCCGCCTCGTGCTCATCCCACAATGGGGGCTACACATGCTGGCACAATGCTTGTGCTTGGGTCCGTCCCTACAACGCTGATAAATCTGAGAGATCGAGCTCTGGCTCGCAGCCCGCCCCGCGGACGTCACCTCACCAGATCCTCAGTGCCTTCATCTTCTTGCGGAAAGATCGGCGGCAGGACAGTAAGCGCGGTTTTGTGTTATGATCTCCTCCTCAGACTAACTTGCAGGAACCTCCGGAGCTTGACTACGAATGGCCCCGCCCGCCATTCCTTTTTCACGCAATTCACTTGCACGTTAAGGGGGGGCTCCTGAGCATCGCGCCTCAGGGGATCCTACTGGCTCTCGAGCCCTCACCCCCTGTCCTTGACCACGGCATCGCGATCTGGCATACCAGCGGCGACTGAGCTCTGCTCGAGGGCTGGGACCCGAGGACATAGAGCATCTAGATGAGCGAGAAAAAGGGGGGGCAGTGTGAGCCCTACCTAGAAACGTCACCGCTAAAGCATGGTTAGGCGCCGCGCAAGGGAATCACCACAAGCTCACCAAGATAAGTCACCCATACATATCGGCGTGAACCTCACGACCCAGTACTTCGACTCTCGCGATCTCGCTCGGGCAATGTCGTTTTCCTTTTCGGCTTTCAAGGGGCTGCTTGCACGTAAAGGGGACCTCCTCAGCATCGCGCCTCGGGGGCTCTCACCGGACCTCGGGCCGCTCACCTCCCGGCCTTGACCACGGCATCGCAACCTGGCATACCAGCGACGGCTGAGCCTGCCTGGGGACTGGGTCCTGTTGGCGTAGAGCACTAAGCTACCGCGAGAACAAAAAGGAGCGCCGTGCCGAAGTGAGATACGCAGTTGCAACACTAGCTGGGGATAATAATATTAAGGCAAAAGCATTGCACTTTCTTACATGCCCCCACGGGGCTCGTCACAATTCCACGCAGGGAATACAAAAGGAAGACCCAGGAGAACCCCGACCATAGGGCGTCACCGACAACGCCGGACGGACGCTGCTGTCACGCTCCGGGCACGGCGAGAGCTCGGCGGCATGTAGTTGTCGTCGCTGGACTCCGGAGAATCTCTAGGCTTAGGAGAGTCGCGGGATTTTAGGGAGTCGCTGCTGCTGCTGGAGGAGCTGCCGGCAAGGCCAAGGGCAAGTTCAGCGCCCATGGACGCGCCGCGGGGATCGCCTCTTCCGGAGCAGCACTCCAAGCGCCGGCCCTCGTCATCGAAGACCTTGAAGAACAACATGGAGGCCCCATCGTACTCGAAGTGGATGGCGAGGGCCCCCTCTGGACAGCAAGCGCGGGCAACCTCACCCCACCCTCGAGTCATGAAGACATCGCCCGGGGGACGACCTCGACCTCCACCTCCGTGGCTTGGCTGCAGCACCCGACGTGTTGCAGTCACAACTCGAGTGGCCCCCTCGTCGGCATCTCCTCAGCGAAGAACCTTGGGAATCGGATCCACGTGTGCGGCGGCATTGCCCCCCACACCACGAACTCGCGCGATGTGCCTTCGGCGTGAGTTTGCAGGCCGGCTGGCCGTGCAGCCTCGGTCTCTCCTCCGTGACCCCAGACCGCGCGGCGCTGGGCACTGCCACTCTGCCCAGCGCTCTGCGCGCCGGCGTACATGGGGATCGGGAAGCCAGGCGGAGGACGCTCGTACCAAGGCCGCGTCACCTCCTGCCCCTCGTCGGCATCGCGGGAGCGCCCAAGCCTTTTCTTCGGCGGGAGTGGCCCTGGTTCCTCCCGAGGGGTTTTTCCCTTCTCCGCCGTGGAAAACCTCCGTATCGGTGCCATGGATGCTACGACAAGACAGCAAGACAGAGAAGAAGAAGGAGCAAGCGGCAAGTAGATGCATATGAGAAAAGGGGGCTCCGCCCCTCTCCCCATTTATAGCCCGAGGGAGGCCAACCGCCGGCCTCCACGATCCCTCGTAATGATGATTTTTCTGCATGCAGCAGGCTCTCGTCAAGTCGAACGGTTGACGAGGCTGCGTGGAGAAACAGAGACGCCACATCCCATCAAGCGCCATGCGTCGACTGAGGCCGCAGGCGATTGAGGCCCGCGATGCTTTGCCCTTGCCCCTTCGCTTGGCCACAAAGCCATGTCCGAGCGCGCCTTGGGCCCGGGAGCTACTATCGGCGTTCTGGGAACGGGGGTACCCAGACTTGCGTCCTGCGGCCCACGGCGTGGCTCCATCGACGGCCAGGTACAGCCCAACTTCAGCATCAACAACACAAGACCCACGCGAGGCAGACGACGCCAAGACCTCCAGAAGGAGCGGCCTCCTCAGGCTGGCTCATGAGGAGCGGAGATCTCTATGCAAGCCCTCGCCTCGTGAGGTTCGGATGACGCAAGCAATGAAGACTAAGGCCAGGCGGGCGCCAGCGGGCGCAGTACAACAGTTTCCTATTTGGTGCTAAAGAGGCGAGCGCAGGCGCGGAGTCCCGAGGAATCAGCCAAAGGTTACCATTTCCATGCAACAAGATCAGGACTGCCAGGATGGTAGGACGGAGGTCACCGCCGAGCCCACCACAGCATCACGACCAGAAGCTTTGCAGGCGAAGACCACCTTTCGTCAGGATAAGATGTACTAGTTGACTCCCTTCGAATTTGTCCGTTGTGGGATCCCTTCCCGCCTTCATTTTGGGGGAAGAGGACCGAGGCCGCTATAAATATAGCATAGCCACCACCATAGAAAGGGGATCGGATCTGATCGGATCCATTCCATTATCACCCTCGCCAGCTCATGCAAACACAAGAACACACCTCCTGAGGTTGTTCTACGACTGTACTAGTTCATCCTCAACCCACCTCGAGGCCAATCCACCACAAAGCAGGAGTAGAGTTTTACAGCGCAAGGTGGCCCGAACCTGGGTAAACTATTGTGTCCCATTTCCTTCCCGTTCATCGAGCTAGGCTTTGAGATCAGCAAGTAGGCAGGCTTGGGAGGTTGAGTTCTTTGCACGCACCCCAGAGTTCAAATCTATCCAGGGTCTGCGGATCCCGTAATCCGATAGTGGTCTCTTTTATTTTGCCTGCACTTGATCTCTTTGATTTTTAGAGGAGATAAAGATATTTCACTATGAGAGCGAGGCACATGGTTACAACACAGCAGTAAAAGTTGCACATCTGGCTGAGGAGGTTGCATGGAGAGCCTCCACAAGCTACCACTTCAATTATTACCCAGACCAACGATGGTGATTACCAAGTTAGGAAAAAGCCTAAGATTGGGGGAGTACGTATTGCACACTGACATGACATTCATGTTCATACATTTCATTCTAGTTTTTTCTCCTTTTTCATCACATAATCCATGTTAGCTTTATTTTCGCTTTCTTCTTGTGTGTTCGAAAAACTTTGAGAAAACCCAAAAATATTTCTCGCTTCTTTGCGTTTTTTCTTGCTAGTTTATTTAGTTTGAAGTATTAAAAGAAAACCCAAAAATATTTCTCGTTCCTTCTTTTGCTTGCTGGGAGCTTTCTCGTGTAAATAGTTTTTCTCGCCTTTTATTTTTCCTTTGTTAATTTGCTCTCTTCAGAAAACTAGAAACTCCAAAAATATTTCAGTGTGTTCCTCTGAATTTCTTTTATTTTGCTGAGTCATCGCAAGGAGAAGACCATGATGAAAATGTTGAATGGCTCTCATATGCATTATTGTTGATCTAACAAAGATCCCATATTACCTTGTCTTCTCGTTTGAATAAAATGTTTGCAGATTCTAACTTAGTCCACGACACTCTTGCACTATTATTATTTTCATATCATTCAGTCGTGCAAGTAAAAGACAATAATGACGATAATTTGATGAAGTGACCGTGGCAAGGAAAAGTGGGTATGAACTCAACTTGTTATTGTTTTTATAAATATGTTTAACTTACTATCCATGATTCAAAGCATATTATGAGTAAACATATTTATGATGGCAATTAGAGAGTATAGTTGCTCATGCCATGCTTAAGTAGCTAGGAGTGGATAATGATTTATCTTGGGTGTCAACATGCATTAAAATAGTCATGATAGTATGGTATCTCCCTCTGAATGTTTCAAGTGGCTTGACTTGGCACATGTTCACGCATGTAGTTGATTGAAACCAACATATAACATCCACAATATTTATGTTCATGGTGTTTATATCCTACTCATGCTAGTATTCATGTTAATTATTCACAATGCATGATTATGACCATTGTCGCTCTCTAGTTTGTCGCTTGTCAATCTATTTGCTAGCCTTCGCCTGTACTAAGTGGGAATACTGCTTGTGCATCGAAATCCCTAAACCAAATTTGTTTCAGATGCATCCAATATATCTACATATATGCGGTATCACTATGTCGTTCCAAGTAAATTTGCATGTGCCACCTCTAATTATTCAAATAATCATCTGTTTTGAGTGCCCGTACCGCTCATCGAGTGATAGGGGGTGTTCAGTATCGTGCATGCTAAGCGGGTTATTCTCATGATGGGGGTTTATTCGCCCATCATTGCATGAGAGAGGCTGGCAATTGGGATGCCCAGTCCTATAATCAAAATGAAAAAAATATAATGAAATAAACTCCCCAGAAAAGTTGTTGGTATGGACGGCACCCGTGGATTCGGCTAGCCATGGCTTGTGTTTGTTGGTGGAGGGGGAGTAAACTTTACCTTTCTACTCGGGAACCGCCGATAATGTGTTTCGCATGGAAGATATTGAAAATTCTCGGTCATGACATTGTCAGGAAAGACATGCCTCTCAAAATTATATTTATCTCTGGTTTAAACTTCAAGCTCTGGCACCTCTGCAAATCCCTGCTTCCCTCTACGAAGGGCCTATCCATTTAATTTTATGTTACTTTACTTTTATTACCGAGTCATCACCTTCTCAGTCAAAGCACCAGTCCCGAGAGCACTATTGTCATTCTTATGCATTGTGTATAGTTAACATTGTGTGCATCATGGCTGGATCTCTTCTACCATGAATTACAATGTTTAGTCATTTTTTGAACTTTGGAGATGCTCTGCATTTAAGTTTCGCGGTCTCAGAAAGGGCTAGCGAGATACCATGTTGTCGTATTATATCATGATTGTTTCGAGAAAGTGTTGGCATTTGAGATATGTTATTATTGCTCGTTAGTTGATTATGCCATTGATATGAGTGAATATAATTTCTAAGAGTTGTCATTTGCATGGTTAGTTATGAAACTTGGGTACTATTTAATCTTATATACGGATACAAGAACAAAAGAGTTCGTAAAGTTTTTCTTTATCACTTTCAGTTTGTCAACTGAATTGCTTGAGGACAAGCAATGAGTTAAGCTTGGGGGCATTGATACGTCTCCGACATATCTACTTTTCCAAACACTTTTGCTCTTGTTTTGCACTCTAATTTGCATGATTTGAATGAAACTAACCCGGACTGACGTTGTTTTCAGCAGAACTACCATGGTGTTGTTTTTGTGCAGAAATTAATTTTCTCGGATTTGGACGAAACTTTTTGGAGATTTTTTATGGAATAAAAAAATACTAGAGCAAAGATCCATAGGAGGGGACCCACCTGTGGCCCACAAGCCACATGGGTGCGACCACCTCCCTGGCGCGCCCATGTAGCCTGTGGGGTCCATGTGGCTCCGCTGACCCTAATCTCAAGCCTATAATTCCTATTTCCCGAGAAAAAAATAAGAGAAGAAGTTTCATCATGTTTTACAATACGAAGCCATTGCCACGTCTTGTTCTTCATTAGGATGCCAGATCTGGAGTCCGTTCGGGGCTCCGGAGAGGGGGATTCATCACCATCATCATCACCAACCCGTATTCATACTAATTTCATGATGCTCACCACCGAGAGTGAGTAATTCCTTCGTAGGCTTGCTGGACGGTGATGGGGTTGGATGAGATTTATCATGTAATCGAGTCAATTTGTAAGGGCTTGATCCCTAGTATCCATATGTTGTGAGATTGATGTTGCTATGATTTTGCTATGCTTAATGCTTGTCACTAGGGCCCGAGTGTCATGATTTCAAATCTCAATCCTTTATGTTTTCATGAACATATTTGAGTTCTCTATGCACCTATTACGTGTTATGTTCCGCATAACCCCAAGGTGACAACAATTGGGATTCTTTCCGGTGATTACCATAGTTTGAGGAGTTCATGTATTCACTATGTGTTAATGCTTTGTTCTGGCTCTCTATTAAAAGGAAGCCTTAATATCCCTTAGTTTCCTTATGGACCCTATTGCCATGGGAGGGTAGCACAAAAGATGCCATGCAAGTTCTTATCATAAGCACGTATGACTATATACGGAATAGATGCCTACATTACATTGATGAATTGGAGCTACTTCTATGTCGCTCTAGGTTGTGACTGTTATATGATGAATGTCATCCAACACAATTATCCATCACTGATCCAATGCCTACGCTTTTTATATATTGATCTTTGCTAAGTTACTACTACTGCTACTATTACAATCACTACAAAACTGCTACTGTTATCGTTACCGTTACTATTGCTACTGTTGCCATTGCTATCAAACTATCATACTATTGCGCTACTGATCACTTTTCTGAAAATATTTAGTTCTCCGGGTGTGGTTGAATTGACAACCCAACTGCTAATACTTGCAAATATTCTTTGGCTCCCCTTGTGTCGAATCAATAAATTTCGGTTGAATACTCTACCCTCAAAAATTATTGTGATCCCCTATACTTGTGGGTTATCAACATCCACTAGACTAGAAAACACATAAGATCCACAAGGTACATGAACAATCAAAGGGAACAAGGATACATGGTAAAGTTCATCCCAAATCCGAAAGGAGATGAGGTCTTGATGATCCAGATACATCCTTCTCCCATAGGAGATCTTGATGATCCTATGATGGGGATCCTTCTCCAAGAGGATGTCTTGATCCCCAAGAGGGAGGTACAAGGATCAAAGCTCTCTAATGAAACTACTACAGGATGCTACTAACGCGACACTACGATCAGAGACCCTTCGACGAAACTGTGTGCAGTGCCATAATCGCAAACGATGGTGTAAAAAACCTGTCAAAAAAGGTGCAAAACATTTGCGATGGAGGATGCATCAAACACGGTTCAGATTTTAGTTGTGTGTGCGATGCAGGCCATACGGTTCAGCTCAATTAATTGTTTGCGATGAGGAGGAACAAAAGAAACGGGCAGCCAGATGAAGGTGTGTGCGATGTACATCATACGGTTCACTCGGATGAACTATTTGTGATTAGGCAACACAAAAGAAATGGTCAGCCAGATCAAAGGTGTGTGCAATATACGGCATGCGGTTCACTCGGATGAACTGTTTGCGTTGAGACATGAGAACAGAAATGGTTCAAATCAACAAGATGCGTGTGATACGAGGCAAACAGGTCTGTAATCAGAAATGTGTGCAAAGACCGATAACAACACAGACGATTACTGCTAACAAGCCGTGTGTGTTGTGAGCAAACGATTGCTGGTATACAATTGTGAGTGATTGATGAAAACATCACCGATGGGTTCCATTGTTTAGTCCGTGTGCGATGTGATTTTATTTGTTCGCACAACATCTACGCTCTGTCTAAAGAGCATCAACATATATACTTAAAAAAGACAGCATTGCATAACCAAATTAAGCATATAATTACACAAGTCACTACACACATAACATTTCCACACACCAAAGTAAGCATTTACATGCATACTAAAGTAGGAGAAACGAGGATCTAATCATCTACTTATTGTTGCGATGATGCTTGCCATTGCTCTGCTTTCGACTGGATCCCTGGCCATTTTGGGGAAGGAGGCACTTCCTCATGTCAACGATCTCCATGTACATGTCATAGCTCGTGTATGCCTCCTTGGCCGCGTACACGATGTGAGCTTTGTCGAGTTTCTCCATCCATGCCGAGTGCCAGGCACGCTTGTCCTTGTTGCATGAATCCTTCATGTCATTGTAGTAGGGGTCGATGATGGCCTCGGCGAGGTGAACCAGTGAGTCCTTCTCATGCTCCTTGATGCCCCAGATCTTGTATTGGCCTTGGATGTCGACAAGATTCTGGCAGGCGATGCCCGAATTATCGAGTGCCTTTACATCGGTGGTGATGTCCACCATAGCGAACATGTAGTGGGGGCTATTGACAAACCTGGCGAAATGCTCGCAAGGCCTTGTGGCCAGGCAATAGTGGTAGACGAGGACGTGTTGGCGCGCACACTTCTGGGCGACGGCGACCTTGGGATGAGACCCGACACGAGCGCGGGTGTACTCAAGGTCGAACCCGACCACCTTGTACTTCTCCTCCGCAAGCAACAGCTCTATGATGTGGATGGAGTGCTCCACCCAGACTGGGTAGTTGGTGTACACCACTGAGAGGTCCATGAACCTTCTGTGGGTGTCCACCACGGCACGCATGGTGAACTGATGCTCGTCGTCGGTAGCCGCTCGGAGCGCCATTGGAGCCGCGCAGGATACCCTTTAACAATTTCTTGTGGTGGGTGTGCTTCTTGCAATGGTGGGGCGCGATCGAAAGGTTGAAGAGACACAAGGGTTAAATGGCCGCTGTAATAAATGGGGGCCGGCCGGCCTGTAATCGTCACATGTTGTCATGGCGTTCATAGCGGAGGATTCCAGTGCACGCTTGACAACACCGCACCGCACGCGTGGGCTCGAAGAGGCGCCAAATGTATCATCGGTGAGCCTATTCCCGTGCTACCGCGCTGTTTACCGTGCAAGCTTCCCGCCCGGCTAGTTTGGCCACGCGTCGGCTAGAAGAGGGACAAATCATGGGCGTTTATTGGCAAAAAGCTTGTAAAAACAAAGTGTGTGGAATGACTTCGGTCATAAGTTTACCCATGGTGATGAGGTCAAAGTTACACAGAAGGGTGATGATGGACACTCGAGTGCGATAATTAATTCTGCGCTCTACAGTGCACACGATGGAAGAAACCAACTGTGTGCAATAATGTCGAAGATCGCAGTCGAGTTAGCTATACAGATCATGTGATGTGAGATTGACAAGGTAAACATATTCGAGAATGGTTAATAAAATCTAAGGCCATTGCATATTAAGGTCAAAATAGTGCTAGCAATATACGAGTCTCATATGATGCTATTTCAACGATGGTACCACAAAAGCTCGAAATGTTACAAGGTTCAAATTCCAGAGTTATATGGCTCAAATTCGAAGATTACAAGGTTCAAACTGATATATGAAATGAAATTCAGCTCATCAGCTACAAACGCTCGCGCTGATCAGCTGAACATGGATATCAGAGAGGTTCAAACTAATATCACCGCTTCTAAGTCTGGTTTCGAAACCTCACAATTTTTGCAAAGGGATCAGCCACTGAGAAGTCGTGTATGGGGTTGACACGATGACTTCCGATTACTCTGTCATCTGAAGTTCCAAAATGAAATTCAGCATTTTTGGAGCCTACTCCATTCTGCCGCAGGCGCCGACGCTGATCAACAAACCATACATTTTTTTGAAATAAATGTAGGGCAAACCTCATTTCCTTCAGCACCCTTGCTCTGAGAACAAAGAACCTGGCGAATATAATCTCTGGTAAAGTCCCTCGATAGGAGTTCAATGTAATTTCTCTGAGATGCAGATCTAGGCATTCGACGTGATTGTTATATTGTATCACATTATCCACCACTAGGCCTAATCTTATCTGCAAAAGAAGAAAACGTGTTAGTGCCTACATGCAGTTTTGAACATTACTACAGGCCTATTTGGTTTGCAGGATTTGTAAAATGCACTAACATGCCATCTTTGATCTGACATGATTAACATGGGCATTTGATTACATTCTAGAAAAACGTAGCCTTCTTCACAAGAGGTTGGAGTGGATGAAAAGTTCCCTAAGAAAACTAGTACAGATGAATCCAAAGGAGAAATGCTTATTGATTGTAACCATATGGATCAAGCAACCAATATGGAGGGGGGACATGTATGTACTGAAATCCTCCAAAAGAACCTTCAGAAATCATAGTACATTGTCATTGTAAACTTGGAAAAAGGTGTCACAAATTGAAATCCCTTATGGTTAACATTTAACAGGAAAGGAACATCACCTCGATATATAGCTTCTCCAGGGACGGAAAGCATCTCAGGAAACTGACAACTTGCTCCAGGTTGGGGCCAATAGATTCTAGTGCCAAGACCTTCACTGTGCGCAGTTTCGGGGTCAAGCTTGTCGGAATCATTTTCTGAATGATAGACGAACAAACATCTTCAAAATTAGAAATAATCTTAATTTGTAGAAGGAGAGGTAGAAGGCGGCTGTTGTACCTGAATGGGTGTGGATCCAATAACAAGTTCGGAGTATTTGTTAGACGAGTAGCCCACCGCTGTCAATTTCGGCGCAGAAATGACATTGATTCTTGTTGGACCTTCTTCATCAACTACAAGTAATCTCTCAAGTGCAGGTGTGTCCTCAATGACCATACCGTGGTACACATCTTGTGATGTCTTCCTGCTGCACCAGCAACACACATAAATAGTCCGGAGAGTCATGGAGGTGATGTGCAAGGTACTCAACCCATTGATCGCCTGAAGACGAAGGTACACGAGTGCAGTACAGCCACGGAGCAGGCGCTCCATGTCACCGTTTGAGAGGCAGACGGCGACGAGCTCGAGCTGCTTCAGTCATGGTAGAATAAGAGCGGGCGCGTCATTAAGGGGGGGGAATGGCAGTTCCTTAACTTGGCGACGCGCAGCATGGGCGTGAGGCGGAGTGCGGACGTTAGGAGCGACCTCATATGCTCATCATCAAAAGTGAGCTCCTCGAGCTGATCTAGGGCGGGGGATCGGAACCAGTCGTCAAGCTTGGCTCGGTCCTTGCCGTTGGAACGGAACTTGCCCATTCTAAGGCCTTTGGTTGGGCCAAGGTGACTGCCGATGATCTTGGAGAACGCATCCAAGCTTTTGCGATAGCCATGGCAGAGCTCGTGGATGTCGATGAGGTCGAGAGGGCTGGAGTTCCATAGGGGGCACCACCGCCGGGAAATGACGGTTGTCCGCACCCCATATTTGATTGGGATGAGGGAGATGATGACTCTCAACACATCATCAGGGAGGCTGCTGATGAAGTGTAGGCCTGTTGGAGTTGCTTGCGGTTCTAGCTCGCCCCGCCTCCGCTTGTTGGCAGCCCGTTCTCCACCTCCGGAGTCTCCTTGTCAGCGGCGCTTTCTGATAGAAATGGGAGTATAGGGAATATTTAGTTAAAACAGGGCAATAGAAAAGTGTATTGGTAACTAGAAGTTATTAGGTAGGAATATAGTAAGAAAAGGGAATAACAATTGGTTGCTTAAATACTACACAATTCATTTGACATTGCTGGGTAAGTCAACATGCAGATAGATGAAAACGAAACATACTTCGAACAAAGTCTGGACGGATGATTTTGTCGAGGAAGTTAGCATATATCTCATGACCAGGCCCTTTTATGTGCAGTGCAATTTTAGTGCCAGCTTTCAGTACATAAAACTTAGAAATTTGTTTCCAAAAGCCAGTGCCAAAATAGGAGTCACCACGTTCATCAAGTCTTACAGTAGCAACTATTGTAAATCCATGGTTTGTGTGCAGTATGACATCCGTGGAGCCTTGATCTATGTAAAGGGAAAAATTGTGCACTACATAACACTACTGGAATCCACTTCTTTGTCGTCTGCCGCTTCTTTGCCGTCTGCCAGCTGACGGCAAAGAGCATCTTTGCCGTCAGCTTCCACAAAGCCGACGGCAAAGAAAGGGCAGATGGCAAAGAAGGTCTTTGCCGTCAGCCACTTCTTTGTCGTCCGCTAGCTGATGGCAAAGAATCTTTGTCGTCAGCTAGCCTACGGCAAAGAGAGAGGTGGGCCCCACTAACGAGCTGCATAGAAAAAACGTAACGGCCCCCTCTTTGCCTAGCAGACGGCAAAGAGCAAAAAAGCGAACGGCAAAGGATGGCGGATGGCAAAGAGTTGACCTAACTAACGGGCCGAGCCCCACCCCGGCCGCCCACTCTCTGTGTGTGTGTGTGTGTGTGTGTGTGTGTGTGTGTGTGTGTGTGTCTGTGTTTCTCTCGTCCTCTCTCCCCGATGACCCGCCACCGCCCACTTGCCCCGTCGCCCCACACCCCTCCTCTGCGACGCCCCGACCTCCACCGCGCCGCCGCCGCCCCCTCGCCCAGCCGCCCCGCCCCCTTCCCTATGTCGCCCCCGCCCCGTCCCACCGCGGCTGTCCGGCCTCCCCCTCCACCGGGCCGCCGCCTCCTCCAGCGGCCGCCCTCCCATCCACCGGCCGCCCCGCGCCTCCTCCACCGGCTATCCCCTGCAGGTGAGTTCTTCCCCCTTTTTTTTGTTTAGTGTTCTTAGATTCTTTTAGTTATGTTTCTGTTTTAGTTTTAGTTTTAGTTTTTGTTTAGTTTTATTTTCAGTTTAGTTTTAGTTTTAGTTTAGTTTAGTTTAGTTTTATTTTAGATTAGTTTTAGTTTTAGTTTAGAAGAGGAAGAAGAGTAGAAGGAGGAGGAGGAGGGAGGAAGAGGAGGAGGGAGAAGAAGAAAGAAGAAGAAGGAGAAAGAAGAAGAAGAAGAAGAAGAAGAAGAAGAAGAAGAAGAGGAAGAGGAAGAGAAGAAGGAAAGGAAAACCTTCCCCCGCAAACTTAGTGTCTATGTGGATCTGTAAAGGATTGGTTCAAGGAGGCTAATATTAAGGAACCGTATAGAGATAGATTCATCATTTCCTAGCCAACTTATCTGCAATATGCATGATGTCATTCGCTCGTTTGCTCAATTTATGGCTAGGGATGAAACATTAGTAGCTCACAGTGGAGATACTGCTAAAAAAACCTTAGATCATCAACTTTTCTTAGATTGTCTATAGAAACCAAAGGAGTGGGATCAGATGTATTTGAGTAGAGATCAAAAATTGCTTAGGTCACTAATATTAACCGGAAGCCTCAAAATTCAGCTTGGTGATTCGTTGATTAACTTCCAGATAGCATTGTCAGGCTTCAACGGTTGAGATTTGTTGATATTGAGGACACTTGTGTAAACTTTATTCCTAGAGAGCAGAAATGTACCTACTGCCTTGTTGGCTGCAAAGGCGAGGGTAAATGCAAAGAAACAACTCACCTCTCTTGCTTTAACATGTGGTGGTAGGGTGGGAGATGGGTTGGTCCAAGGAGGAGTCTCTGAGTTCAAGGAGGAGGAGCAAAGCAGAGGGAAAGGGAAATGAAGAAGAAGAAGAGGAAGGAGAAAAAGAATAAGAAGAAGAAGAAGAAGAAGAAGAAGAAGAAGAAGAAGAAAAGGAAGACGAGGAAGAAGAACAAAAGGAAAAGGAGGAAAAAAGAAGAAGATGGGAAGAAGAAGAAAAAGACATGTTTTTATACTTTCTTATTTAGGTTTCCGCCACGTTTTGCAGTTTCTTTCTTTTCTTTAGTTGAATGTTTTTATACTGCTAGCTAGTTGCCTAGTTTGCTGACCCAAAGAAGTTAAAATAGTTATTATATGGAATTCAAGTAAATTCAACATTTTTGACGACTAGTGCTACTAATAAATTCAACTAGAGCCATCATATGTCCACAAGTGCATTATTTTTTGAATGAGAAATGATAACTTGGTGTAGTTGATTATCTTCTGCTCAAAATTTCTTATGTTATAATGTTGTATGATAATGTTGTAAGGGTACTAATTGGTCTCTTCTGCTGCTTATCAGAGAAGGGGGGAAGCCGCCACCGCAGACTCCGCTCTATCACACCGGAGTACGAGTTGGATGCTTTCGAGTTCTTCAGTATCATACTTGGGACTTCAGTATCATCCACGAGGCAGGTATATAAAAGGAGAGACCTCGCCTTCACCCATCTCATTATGATAACTCTGTTGTTTGCTACATCACTCATTGTCCCAAACTGCAGAGGCGGCCTGACACTTTTATGAACATGCTGGGTGAAGATCCGCCAAATAATGTGAAGCTGCGACAGGCCAGCAGCGGGTTTCGCAGGCTGTGGGACGTGGAGTTGGTGACAAGGAGGGCCACATGTACTTGTGTCGTGGCTTGGAGAAGTTCTACCGTGTCTACGACCTGCGGCAGGGGTACTTCCTTCTCTTCAGGTACGATGACGACGCCAGTAGTCTCATCGTGAAGGTGTTCAACGCGACTATGTGTCGCATTCGCTATGCTGACGAGGATGATGCCAGTACGTTCTGCCTCTTCTTATTCCTCTACATTTGTCTTTGTCTCGCATCGATTGTTAACGGTCATTGTTGCATTTGGACAGGCAATGGGAGCAGCAGCAGCGACACTGGCTACAGCCAAAGCAGCAGCGATTCTGGCTGTAGCAAAAGCAACAGCGATTCTGGCTGTAGCAAAAGCAACAGAGATTCTGGCTGCAGCAAAGACAACAAGGAGGATGATCCGGACTGGAGTGGGGAAGAAGAGGAGCAGAGTGGGCATCGGGCTGAGGATGACCTAGCGATGGTGGTGGCTGACCAAGGGCAAGAGATGGTGGTGGCGCACCATGGGCAAGAGATGGTGGTGGCTGAGGATGACTTAGCGATGGTTGTGCCTGTCCTGCTTGAAGATGGCCTCGCGATGGTGGTGGTGCCTGACAATGACCTCGCGCCGGTGGTGGCGCCAGCGATCCCACAGCTGGGCGACATGACCACGCCAATTGTGGTAGAAGACTACATCCCACTGCCTCCACCGCCTTGCCGCTCTTGGCGCATCAAGCTGAGGAAGGAGAAGGAGAAGAACAATGAGAACTGAACTATGTCAGGTATGTCAGATCTCCAAAATGATCTATTTATAGTTAGCTCTAATATGCTTAGTTACCTATGTTAGCTCTAATATGCTTAGTTACCTATGTTAGCTCTAATATGCTTAGTTACATATGTTAGCTCTAATATGCTAAGTTATCTCTACTATGCTTAGTTTCTTATAGGTTAGCTCCAAAATTACTTATGTTAGCACAAAATGACCAAGTTTACATAATAAGCTTATAGTCTTCTTCTTCTTCTTCTTCTCCAAAATGACATAAGTTAGCTCTAATATGCTTAGTTCACTCAAAGATGGCATAATTAGCTAGGTTGGCTCCATTTTACCTAAGTTGGCTCTAATATGCTAAGTTATCTCTAATATGCTTAGTTTCCTATAGGTTAACTCCAAAATTACTTATGTTAGCACAAAATGACCAAGTTTACATAATAAGCTTAATTATAGTCTTCTTCTTCTTCTTCTTATTCTTCTAGTCTTCTTCTAGTATTCTTCTAGTCTTCTTCTTCTTCATTTTCTTCTAGGTTAGCTCCATTTTACTTAAGTATGCTTACTTCTTATAGTCTTCTTCTTCTTCTTCTTTTTCTTCTTCTTTTTCTAACATCTTGTTTATCATTTTGCAGATTTGATTTAATTCATGGAATCTTGCATGGATGGAGTGCTTCTTTTCCATTTGTGCTTTTATTTTGTATCAATGAACTTGCATGGTTGGAACTTGTTATATTGATGGATGGATAACGGTGTAGGATGAACAATGTGAAACTTTTGTAATATGTAAGGATGGAACTATATATGTGTTGGTTATGTATGTATATATGATGAAACTTGCGTTTTGGGTATGCTTGTTGTGTATATATGTGAATTGCTGTGTATATGTGTGTATCTCTGAATTGCTGTCAAATTGAATGAATTAAATAAAAAACAGGGCTGTACAGGCTCTTTGCCATCAGCTAGCTGACGGCAAACATGCCATGTGGCAGCTACTTGTGCTTCCTGGGACTGGCATGTTTGAGCACTTTGCCGTGTGCCAGCGGACGGCAAAGACCTTAGCCTCTTTGTCGTCCGCTGGCTGATGGCAAAGCACGCCGTTAACCCCTAACGGCCCTCACACCACCTCACTGCCGTCCACGATCTTTGCCGTCTGCTGGCCACTAACGGCGGATGGCACACTCCTTTGTCGTCCGCTTCCAGGAAGCGGACGGCAAAGAAGGCCTTTTCTGGCACGTGTTGGGACGGACAGTTTGCCATCTGCTAGCGGACGGCAAAGAACTTTGCCGTCCGTGATCCATGCCTTTGCCGTCCGCCGTGGCGGACGGCAAAGAAGTTGATTCCAGTAGTGTAATCTGTTGCATAGCAAGGGATGTGCTGCAGAAAATGGTAGGATTGTTAAAAAAATGGTAGGCAAATTGAAAGAACTGTACATCAGCTGAAATCGAAGGACAAAAATCTATAATTAAACAGATAGGGTAAACATGTTGTCATGGAAATATGAGAGTAATCAAAAGAACAATACATCATTAATTTTCCTAATATAGAAAGAAGAGGGGGGGGGGAATCCCCTTTGACGTATATGGTGCATGTGGCACCTTTTATCCAAATGTAGCAATATTTAGAATATGTTCAGGAAAGTAGGCCATGACAACCGATTTAGGGTGAGATTGAACATACCGCACGCATCCTCAAGTTATCTGGTATGGTGAGATGGAATCTCTGGCGAAGGTCGCAAGGTCCTGAAGTGTCGGCGCACCGTACATTCTATGAATGAAAGAAAACCCTCCAATCAGCTCGAATAAAAATGAATTGATGGCGATTTTCGCTAGGTGATTAAAGGAGGCAGATGAACTGGGATAAGAGATGAGATAATATCTCATTAAATTAGTTACCTTGTCATCCATGAGAAAGAACCCTCAGTACGGCAGATTCCCCAACCGAGCGGAGCTGGGTCGACCGCGAGCAGCGTCAAGAAAGTCGATGGCGATAGGCGGCGGCAAGCGGAAGTGGCGAAATGCGGTGGGCTTTGCTGGCAGCCTGGCGGTGGCGGCAGGCGTCGAGCTAAGTGTGTATCGCCGCGATAGGCGGTGCCATGGCATAGACGCGGAGGAGCTTGTGCAGGAGTGAATGGGGAACGTACCGGAGGGGGTGGCGGGCGGGGTGAGGGTTTTTTTTGGCGTGGGGATGGTGAGGGTTTTCTTTTTTGAATTGGGTGGTGAGGGTTTTCTGTCCCACAAAGAATTTTGGGGGCAACGGTTTGCTAGAGCGAACCGTGTGTGATTGACGCAATAGGCAAAATGAAAGTCATTGCACACGGTTCCAATTTTGGGAACCATGTGTGATTGACATACTACCTCCGTCCTGGTTTATTGGCCCCCTTTGTAATTTATACCAAATTTTGACCAAATATTTAACATACTCAGACATAGATAATAAGTGTACACGTACATAAGAATAGTTCAACCATAAGTACATAGTTCAACCATCATTAAGCATACTCAAGCGTACATAGTTCGATCCATCCCACATCTCATCTCACATGCTGGCATGATCCTGAAGCTTCTCCACATACTCAGCGTACGCGCCGTGCACCACCCTGCAAGAATACTTCTGCTTGAAGGAGCCAACGGCCCATCCTCTTGCATGCGCCAGAACACTTAGATACGCGTCATGAAGCTTCTGGTTGCAAAATGGGCATCCCTAGCCGCCATTCCAGGTCCTAATACGTGTTGGGGATCATAGCAGAAATTAAAATTTTCTACGCATCACCAAGATCAATCTATGGAGTTTACTAGCAACGAGAGGGGAGGAGTGCATCTACATACCCTTGTAGATCGCGAGCGGAAGCGTTCAAGAGAACGGGGTTGATGGAGTCGTACTCGTCGTGATCCAGATCACCGATGATCCAAGCGCGAACGGACGGCACCTCTGCGTTCAACACACGTACGGAGCGGTGACGTCTCCCACACCTTGATCCAGCAAGGAGGAGGGAGAGGTTAAGGAAGAAGGCTCCAACAGCAGCACGACGGCGTGGTGGTGGTGGAGTGACAGTTCTCCGGCAGGGCTTCGCCAAGCACACGCGGAGGAGGAGAGGTGTTGGGGAGGGGAGGGGTTGCGCCTTGGATGCGGTGCTGCAGCCCTCCCCTCACCCCTCTATTTATAGGGAGAAAGGGGAAAGGGGGCCGGCCCCTCTAGATGAGATCTAGAGGGGGGCGGCGGCCAAGGGGGAAGGGAGCTTGCCCCCCAAGCAAGGGGGGCGCGCCCCTTTAGGGTTCCCCCCAAACCCTAGGCGCATGGGCCCTAGGGGGTTGGCGCCCAGCCCACTAAGGGCTGGTTCCCTTCCACCTACAGCCCATAAGGCCCTCCGGGGCAGGTGGACCCCCGGAACCCCTCCGGTGGTCCCGGTACAATACCGGTATACCCCCGAATATTTCCGGTGACCGTATGGTGACTTCCCATATATAAATCTTTACCTCCGGACCATTCCGGAACTCCTCGTGACGTCCGGGATCTCATCTGGGACTCTGAACAACATTCGGTAATCACATACAAACCTTCCTTATAACCCTAGCGTCATCGAACCTTAAGTGTGTAGACCCTACGGGTTCGGGAATCATGCAGACATGACCGAGACACCTCTCTAGCCAATAACCAACAGCGGGATATGGATACCCATGTTGGCTCCCACATGTTCCACGATGATCTCATCGGATGAACCACGATGTCGAGGATTCAAGCAATCCCGTATACAATTCCCTTTGTCAATCGGTACTTTACTTGCCCGAGATTCGATCGTCGGTATCCCAATACCTCGTTCAATCTCGTTACCGGCAAGTCACTTTACTTGTTCCGTAATGCATGATCCCGTGACTAACTACTTAGTCACATTGAGCTCATTATGATGATGCAATACCGAGTGGGCCCAGAGATACCTCTCCGTCATACGGAGTGACAAATCCCAGTTTCGATCCGAGCCAACCCAACAGACACTTTCGGAGATACCTGTAGTGCACCTTTATAGCCACCCAGTTACGTTGTGACGTTGTAGCGACCAGACCTCAAATGGTCTGTGCTGCTGTGCACCAGTGTCATCCCTGGATCAGTAATGCTGACACGCACAGTACAAATGGAGGATTTATAACAGAGTAGCAATCACACACTTATTACATCGAATATCTCCAAAGAGAATAAGTATGAAAAATATGGCTTAAGGCCATCTAAAACCATAACAGCGGAAGACTTGGAAGATAAGTGAGTCCATCAACACCAGCGGCATCACTGAGTATAAGACCACGACCTAAGGCACCTTACTCGTCGTCTGAAAAGTCTGCAACATGAAACGTTGCAGCCCGAAAACGGGTCAGCACATGGAATATGCTGGCAATGTAACACATAGAGAAATAATGAACAGTAATAATACTATACTACATGCATATAAGGCTGGTGGAAAGCTCTATGGTTAAAGTTTTTGCGGAAAGCCAATTTTCCCTACTGCAAAGGAATAAATTTTATTTAACTATCATGGTGGTTGTTAAACATTGAGATGGTTGACAGCATCTCAATCCCAATTAGGTGTCATCAATAACCCAACAAAATTAATTAAAAGTAACATGGTGATGAGATTCACATGATAATCCAAGTACTAGATACTCAAATTGTCCATAACCGGGGACACGGCTAACCATGATTAGTTTGTACACTCTGCAGAGGTTTGTGCACTTTTCCCCACAAGACTCGATCGCCTCCGCTTGATTCTCGCACTACATGATGTTTGAGAAACGGATGATCAAGACACAGTCTTTTAGAAGTGTTTGCACCTTACGTATGGGTAGACAGTTACACCTACTTTCCCCTACATCTGCTAGTCTACCACTGTAAGAGTTCACACAACTTAATCAACTATGCTAGAGCCCATAATAGCTTGTGGCTGCACACGGAAGTTTCTAGCATGAATAATCTCATGATCCCTTTGAACCTGGGTGGCGGTCCAAAAGAAAAACAGGCAATCCTGGAATACCCAGGTACCTCAATCCACCCAGATGTGAGTTTTAGTTGCCACCTTAAGTAAACCATTATTAACAATCTCACATCTGTCATGAATATCACTCAAACCCAATCCACGTCTACGAGCATAGCATGGCAATATAATAGCAAACGTAGAAGTAACTCCCAAGGGTTTGATAAAAGAACAGGTAATAGGTACTACCTCAACTACTTCCCAATACCCACAATTTAATTAGATCCTAATCATGCAATGTTTGAGGAATAGATCTAATGCAATAAAAACTGGGTATGGAAGGTATATGATCAAAGTGTTACTTGCCTTGCTGATGATCCGCGAAACCTAGCGATTCGAAGTAACAAGCGGCACACTCCGGGTACTCTATCGCAAACAAATAAGCAAACAATAAGTACTCATCTAATGCACAGGTAAAACTCGAATGAAAGATCCAACCAGAAAGTTCAACTTAAGAACTCCGGTTTGCAAAAAGAATCAACTCGAACGAAGCAACGAAAGTCAAACGGCGAAAGAAACAAACTTCGTTTACTAATATGGATCTAGGTCAAATTTTACAGTAGCAAAAACTTGTTCGAGTAGGTTAACCGGAAAGAGAATTTCAAGACGAAACTCTAGGCGCTTGAATCGCCTGATTCCGATAAACGAGCGAAAAATTAAACAGAAACGAAGATTCGATCAGAAATCGAGATCTGAGATAATCGCGGAAAAATCCGATGAAAAAGAAAAACGGACGAACGGTTAAAGAACGGACGTTCGTTAACAGAGAAAATCCGACGAACGCGTTCGTTAAAACGAACGCGTCGGTGAACGTTCACAAAATAACAAAACCGAAGAAATAAACCGATCTAGGGTTTTTTTAAACGAACGGTTCTTTTTAAACAAAACCGGCAACGACGGCGAGGTATACCTCGTCGGGGCAGGGCTCCGGCGGGGCTCCGGCTGGCTCCGGCGAGGGCGGCGGGGTGCGGCGGGGCTCAGGGGGCTCGGGGGTGGCGAGGGGCGGCTCCGGCGGCGGGGTTCGGCGAGCGGCGGCGGCCTTCGGGCTCCGGCTCCGGCGGCGAGGTGCGGGGCGGGTGCGGGGCGGCGGCGGGGTGTCCGTGGCGGACACGGCGGCGGCGTCCGGCGTGCTCGCGGAGGAGAACGCGGAGATGGGCCGGCGGCTCGGCTGGGCCTCGGCCCGGTCGGGCGCGGCGCGAATTTTTTTTAAAACATTCCGCCGAAAAATTCGTAGAAAAATAAATAAAAATCCAAAAAAAGATAAAACAAATTTTCCCCGTCTAGTTAGAATATTTAGAACAGGGTGATCATTTTTTGACACAAAAATAAATTTTTGGAAACATGCAATATTTTTTAATGCAATTAAAATTGCAAATAAAATCCGAATAAAATCCAATAAATGATTTTAACATTTTTCCTCCAATATTTCAATTGTTTTGGAGAAGTCATATTTTCTCCTCTCATTTATTTTTAATGAAATATTTTTCCGGAGAGAAAAATAATTAAAACCAAAATCCTCGTTTTATTATTTGATGAAAATCAAATATGAAAATTCGAGAAAATCCCCAACTCTCTCCGAGGGTCCTTGAGTTGCTTAGGATTTATCGAGGATTTGTCAAAATGCAATAGAAAATATGATATGCAATGATGATCTATGTATAACATTCCAAATTGAAAATTTGGGATGTTACAAACCTACCCCCCTTAAGATGAATCTCGCCCTCGAGATTCGGGTTGGCTAGAAAACAGGTGGGAGTGGTCCTTCCGTAGATCTTCCTCTCGCTCCCAGGTGGCTTCATCTTCCGTGTGGTGACTCCACTGGACTTTGCAAAACTTGATAACCTTACTGCGGGTAACTCGGCTGCCATACTCAAGAATCTTAACTGGTTTCTCCTCATAGGTCAAATCACTTTCCAGCTGAATCGCTTCCAGCGGCACAGTATCTCTCAGTGGTATCTCAGTCATCTCTGTGTGGCACTTCTTCAACTGGGAAACGTGAAATACATCATGAACTCCTGACAATCCTTCGGGCAATTCCAGCTTGTAGGCAACTTCTCCCATACGTTCCAAAACTCTGTATGGTCCGATAAAACGGGGCGCTAACTTTCCCTTAACTCCAAAGCGCTTCACTCCTCGAAGTGGTGATACTCGAAGATAAACTCTGTCTCTAACTTCGTGAACTGTCTCCTTTCGTTTAGAATCAGCATAACTCTTCTGCCTGGACTGGGCTACCTTGAGCCTATCGCGAACCAACCTCACTTTCTGTTCAGACTCCTTAATCAAATCTGGTCCAAACAACTGACGGTCTCCAACTTCGTCCCATAACAACGGTGTTCTACACCTCCTTCCGTACAAAGCTTCGAAAGGGGCCATCTTCAAACTGGTTGGATAACTGTTGTTATACCAAAACTCTGCATATGGCAAATTGTCGTCCCAACTAGATCCATAATCTAGTGCACAAGCTCTCAACATGTCCTCCAAAATCTGGTTGACTCTCTCGGTCTGTCCATCTGTCTGTGGGTGAAAAGCTGTACTAAATTCTAGCCTGGTTCCCAAAGTTTCATGTAACTGCTTCCAAAACTTCGAGGTAAATTGGGTTCCTCTGTCTGATACAATGGTCCTCGGAACTCCATGCAAACATACGATCCTGGTCATGTATATCTTTGGCAACTTAGCACTGGTGTAAGTGGTCTTCACTGGAATGAAATGAGCCACTTTCGTCAAACGGTCGACTACAACCCATATTGAGTCATAGCCTGAACGAGTCCTGTGTAATCCCGTGATAAAATCCATGCCTATTTTATCCCACTTCCATTCGGGTATCGGCAATGGTTGTGGCAATCCTGCTGGCTTCTGATGCTCTGCCTTCACTCTCTGACATACATCACAAACTGCTACATACTCTGCAATATCCTTCTTCATTCCGGTCCACCAGAAAGTATTCTTCAGGTCCAAATACATCTTGGTATTTCCTGGGTGAATCGAGTACGGTGAATCATGGGCTTCTTGCAAAATCATAAGGTATCGTGCTCGTCCTCACGAAATCCCTTGGCTTTTCCTTTGCTCATCTTCTCCTTTATCTCTTCAATCTCCTTGTCTGTCTTCTGAGCTTCTCTGATCCTTTCCATCAAGGTAGACTGAATCTCCAGTGTCGCTAAATAGCCTCTTGGGACTATCTCCAAACATAGTTCGCGAAGGTCCTCGGCTAACTCCTGAGGTAACTCTCCTGTCATGAGGGTGTTGACATGACTCTTGCGGCTCAACGTGTCTGCTACTACGTTAGCCTTTCCTGGGTGATAATGCAATCTCATATCATAATCCTTAATGAGCTCCAACCATCTCCTCTGTCTGAGATTTAACTCCTTCTGCGTGAAAATATACTTCAAACTCTTGTGATCCGTATACACCTCACAATGGTTTCCGATGAGAAAATGTCTCCATGTCTTCAACGCATGCACCACGGCTGCTAACTCCAAATCATGCGTAGCATAATTCTTCTCATGGGGTTTAAGTTGTCGTGAAGCATATGACACAACTCTTCCTTCCTGCATAAGCACTGCTCCAAGTCCTCGACGAGAAGCGTCGCAATAAACTTCATAGTCCTTGCGTTGATCTGGCAGAATCAACACTGGTGATGTAACCAATCGTTTCTTCAACTCTTGGAAACTAGCTTCACAATCCTCAGTCCAATTGAATTTGGTGTCCTTCTTCACTAGCTCAGTCATGGGCTTAGCAATCTTTGAGAAATTCTCGATGAACCTCCGGTAGTATGCTGCAAGTCCAAGAAAACTCCGGATTTCTCCAACTGTCGTGGTTGATTCCCAACTTGTCACTGTGTCAACCTTGGCAGGGTCTACTGCTATTCCTTCTCTAGAAATAACATGTCCAAGGAATCCAACTTCCTTCAGCCAAAATTCACATTTGCTGAACTTGGCATATAACTGATGTTCTCTGAGCTTCTCAAGTACCAATCGCAAATGCTCCTCATGCTCTTCCTCATTCTTGGAAAAGACTAAAATATCGTCAATGAACACCACGACGAACTTATCCAAAAACTCCATAAGCACTTTGTTCATCAGGTTCATAAAATAGGCAGGTGCGTTAGTCAGACCAAATGACATAATGGTATACTCATACAATCCATATTTGGTGGTAAAAGCCGTCTTAGGTATATCCTGCTCTCGAATCTTTAACTGATGGTATCCTGATCGTAGATCGATCTTGGAAAATACTTTAGCTCCTTGTAGGCGGTCAAACAAATCATTGATCATCGGTAGTGGGTACTTGTTTTTGATGGTCACTTCATTCAATCCACGGTAATCAACAACCATCCTCAGCGATCCATCTTTCTTCTCCACTAGAAGTACTGGTGATCCCCAAGGTGACGAACTTGGGCGAATATAGCCTTTATCCAGTAACTCCTTGATCTGCTTCTTAATTTCCTCCAAATCTTTTGCGGGCATCCTGTACGGTCTCTTAGATATGGGCCCTGTGCCTGGCAAAAGTTCAATCAAGAACTCAATGTCTCTATCCGGTGGCATGCCTGGCAACTCTTCTGGAAATACATCCGGATAATCCTTCACCACTGGTACTTCCTCCTGTACAACTCCTGATAAGGAATTCACTTGAGTCCTCTTTGGCATATGCCGGGATACATACTTGATCCTTTTTCCTTCTGGGGTGGTAAGCAAAATCGTCTTGCTGGCACAATCGATGTTTCCTCCATACAACGATAGCCAATCCATTCCCAAAATCACATCCAAACCTTGTGACTCCAAAACTATTAGGTCTGAGGGGAAAACATGCCTACCAATGGCCAATGGCATCTGAAAACATCCTTGGCTTGCCATATACTCTGCTCCTGGCGAGGTTACTAACATAGGGGTTCTGAGAACTTTGGTGGACAGCTTAAACTTATTCACAAATCCCCTTGATATGTATGAATGCGATGCACCAGTATCGAAAAGAACGGTTGCAGTAAATGACTTAACCAAAAACTTACCTATTACTGCATCAGGCTGTGCTTCAACCTCCTCCACGCTCACGTGGTTCACGTGTCCTTTGTTGAACGGGTTCGGCTTCTTCCCAGAGCTTCCATTGCCATTTCCATTTTGGGCTTCAGGACATTCATTGGCATAATGTCGAGTCTTCTGGAACTTAAAGCAAGTGACTTGGCTCAGGTCCCTCTTGGCTGGGGTAGATGGGTTGGTGCGGTTCTGACCGTTGCTTCCTCCATTCCCATTACCATTTTTAGAGCCATTATGGTTGTGCGAACTACCTCCTCCATGGGTATGCTGAAACTGTCCTCCCGGCTTCAGTGCAAAACGTGGTTTCTGTTGAGCTCCAGAGTTATACTTCCCTTGTCCATACTACCTCTTACGGTTTTCAATCTGCTGTTGCTTCCCTTCAATCATGAGAGCTCTATCTACCAACTCCTGGTAGTTGTTGAAGGTTGCTACCATCAACTGCATACTCAGTTCATCATTTAGTCCTTCCAAAAATTTCTCCTGCTTGGCTGCATCTGTAGCAACGTCATCTGGTGCATAACGTGCTAATTTACTGAATTCCTCCACATACTGGCCTACGGTGCGTCCTCCTTGGCGTAGGTTGCGAAACTCACGCTTCTTCATAGCCATAGCTCCTGCTGAAACATGAGCTGTACGGAAAGCTTGCTGAAACTGGTCCCATGTGACAGTGTCAATAGGGTGCGTGGCTGTATAATTCTCCCACCATGATGCTGCGGGTCCATCAAGCTGATGTGCGGCAAAATGCACTCTTTCAGCATCTGTGCATCCTGCAGTGGTCAACTCCCTTCCAACTTTGCGGAGCCAATCATCTGCAACAATCGGCTCGGTGCTACTGGAAAACACCGGCGGGTTTAGCCTTAAGAAACGGGCTAAGTGATCAACAGGTGGTGGTGGCGGTGGGTTGTTGTTGTTGTTGTTGTTGTTGTTGTTGCTGCTGCCTTGGTTCTGCACTAACACTTGCATCAGGGCATTCTGTTGCTGAATCAACTGGGTGATCTCTGGTGGGAAAACAAATCCGGGGTCGCGTCTCGGAGGCATCTGATGGGTTAGAAAAGATGAGAGTTCAGAATAGAATGAGGTCTAGATGAAAACACTACCCATATGCTCATGAGACAAATACAATCAATATCACTCAATCAATTCAAACAAGGCATAACAATCGATCTAACTAGCGTTACAAAGTGCTTGAACTATACTATTAAATGGGGGAAAACTACTACTGATAGGGTGGTCTACTAGAAATTCTGATCAGTTGAAGACTCCATGATGTCTGCTCCAGCTTCATCAACAAAGTCATCTTCACTTGGTTCCGAGTCGGTGTCGTCGATGATGATGTAGTTATCCGGACAAGTGCATTCGTCATCCTTTGCTTTTGGCACTGGATTTCCCATGAATACTCCAATCTTCTTCTCCAGGTCGTCATTCTTCCCTACTAGTGCGACGATTTCCTCCATATAATCCTCGCGTGTAGCCTTGAGTTCTTCCTCCAGCTCCTTGATCTTCGTCAATGCCTTCTTCAGTTCTTCCTTGTCCGAGCACATCTGGTTCTCCTGGCGACGGATATGTTGGTTTTGCTCCTGGATGAAAGCTGCAATTGATCCATCCTTCTTGGTTCTGATCATCTTCCATTGCGCGTCTCGGCGTCCACAAATCTGATAAATTGTATCCTTAAGCTCCTGGTGGTAGACTTCTCCAATGCGTCCCATAGCGATGTGGGCTGCCATGCTCTTCCCTAAACTCCAGGTTGGTGCTTCGAAAACCAATCTTATGGGTTCAGTAACTGGCACAAACGTCCTTCCTGAATGTGAACTTGAATCTTCCAGCTCTCCTCTTCGGGTAATGTGGCGTTGTAGGTTCCAGTGATGCTTGGTATTCCTATGTTCAAGTACTTGGTGACTTCCTTCAAGTGTCGACCAAAAGGCGTGTCTTCATCTGGTTGCATGAACTTGCTCCTTGTATCCGCCATTCCTAAAAGAGTAGAAAGTGGAGAGGGGTCAGAAATGAGAAGAGAGAAGTGTTCTAGGGCTTAAGCTTAGTGGTCGTGTCCTACAGTCAGCGTGTGCTCTGATACCACCTTTGTAGCGACCAGACCTCAAATGGTTTGTGCTGCTGTGCACCAGTGTCATCCCTGGATCAGTAATGCTGACACGCACAGTACAAATGGAGGATTTATAACAGAGTAGCAATCACACACTTATTACATCGAATATCTCCAAAGAGAATAAGTATGAAAAATATGACTTAAGGCCATCTAAAACCATAACAGCAGAAGACTTGGAAGATAAGTGAGTCCATCAACACCAGCGGCATCACTGAGTATAAGACCACGACCTAAGGCACCTTACTCGTCGTCTGAAAAGTCTGCAACATGAAACGTTGCAGCCCGAAAACGGGTCAGCACATGGAATATGCTGGCAATGTAACACATAGAGAAATAATGAACAGTAATAATACTATACTACATGCATATAAGGCTGGTGGAAAGCTCTATGGTTAAAGTTTTTGCGGAAAGCCAATTTTTCCCTACTGCAAAGGAATAAATTTTATTTAACTATCATGGTGGTTGTTAAACATTGAGATGGTTGACAGCATCTCAATCCCAATTAGGTGTCATCAATAACCCAACAAAATTAATTAAAAGTAACATGGTGATGAGATTCACATGATAATCCAAGTACTAGATACTCAAATTGTCCATAACCGGGGACACGGCTAACCATGATTAGTTTGTACACTCTGCAGAGGTTTGTGCACTTTTCCCCACAAGACTCGATCGCCTCCGCTTGATTCTCGCACTACATGATGTTTGAGAAACGGATGATCGAGACACAGTCTTTCAGAAGTGTTTGCACCTTACATATGGGTAGACAGTTACACCTACTTTCCCCTACATCTGCTAGTCTACCACTGTAAGAGTTCACACAACTTAATCAACTATGCTAGAGCCCATAATAGCTTGTGGCTGCACACGGAAGTTTCTAGCATGAATAATCTCATGATCCCTTTGAACCTGGGTGGCGGTCCAAAAGAAAAACAGGCAATCCTGGAATACCCAGGTACCTCAATCCACCCAGATGTGAGTTTTAGTTGCCACCTTAAGTAAACCATTATTAACAATCTCACATCTGTCATGAATATCACTCAAACCCAATCCACGTCTACGAGCATAGCATGGCAATATAATAGCAAACGTAGAAGTAACTCCCAAGGGTTTGATAAAAGAACATGTAATAGGTACTACCTCAACTACTTCCCAATACCCACAATTTAATTAGATCCTAATCATGCAATGTTTGAGGAATAGATCTAATGCAATAAAAACTGGGTATGGAAGGTATATGATCAAAGTGTTACTTGCCTTGCTGATGATCCGCGAAACCTAGCGATTCGAAGTAACAAGCGGCACACTCCGGGTACTCTATCGCAAACAAATAAGCAAACAATAAGTACTCATCTAATGCACAGGTAAAACTCGAATGAAAGATCCAACCAGAAAGTTCAACTTAAGAACTCCGGTTTGCAAAAAGAATCAACTCGAATGAAGCAACGAAAGTCAAACGGCGAAAGAAACAAACTTCGTTTACTAATCTGGATCTAGGTCAAATTTTATAGTAGCAAAAACTTGTTTGAGTAGGTTAAACGGATAGAGAATTTCGAGACGAAACTCTAGGCGCTTGAATCGCCTGATTCCGATAAAGGAGCGAAAAATTAAACAGAAACGAAGATTCGATCAGAAATCGAGATCTGAGATAATCGCGGAAAAATCCGATGAAAAAGAAAAACGGACGAACGGTTAAAGAACGGACGTTCGTTAACAGAGAAAATCCGACGAACGCGTTCGTTAAAACGAACGGGTCGGTGAACGTTCACAAAATAACAAAACCGAAGAAATAAACCGATCTAGGGTTTTTTTTAAACGAACGGTTCTTTTTAAACAAAACCGGCAACGACGGCGAGGTATACCTCGTCGGGGCAGGGCTCCGGCGGGGCTCCGGCTGGCTCCGGCGAGGGCGGCGGGATGCGGCGGGGCTCAGGGGGCTCGGGGGTGGCGAGGGGCGCCTCCGGCGGCGGGGTTCGGCGAGCGCCGGCGGCCTTCGGGCTCCGGCTCCGGCGGTGAGGTGCGGGGCGGGTGCGGGGCGGCGGCGGGGTGAGAGGGAGGGGGCGGCGGCGGGGTTTATAAAGAGGGGGGAAGGGTGCTTGGAGGAGGGGGCAAGGCGCGGCGGCGGGGTGTCCGTGGCGGACACGGCGGCGGCGTCCGGCGTGCTCGCGGAGGAGAACGCGGAGATGGGTCGGCGGCTCGGCAGGGCCTCGGCCCGGTCGGGCGCGGCGCGAATTTTTTTTTTAAAACGTTCCGCCAAAAAATTCGTAGAAAAAGAAATAAAAATCCAAAAAAAGATAAAACAAATTTTCCCTGTCTAGTTAGAATATTTAGAACAGGGTGAACATTTTTTGACACAAAAATAAATTTTTGGAAACATGCAATATTTTTTTAATGCAATTAAAATTGCAAATAAAATCCAATAAATGCTTTTAACATTTTTCCTCCAATATTTCAATTGTTTTGGAGAAGTCATATTTTCTCCTCTCATTTATTTTTAATGAAATATTTTTTCGAAGAGAAAAGTAATTAAAACCAAAATCCTCGTTTTATTATTTGATGAAAATCAAATATGAAAATTCGAGAAAATCCCCAACTCTCTCCGAGGGTCCTTGAGTTGCTTAGGATTTATCGAGGATTTGTCAAAATGCAATAGAAAATATGATATGCAATGATGATCTATGTATAACATTCCAAATTGAAAATTTGGGATGTTACAGACGTTTGGTACACCCAAAGCATTCCTACGGTATCCGGGAGTTGCACGATCTCATGCTCTAAGGAAATGATACTTGACATTAGAAAAGCTTTAGCAAACGAACTACACGATCTAGTGCTATGCTTAGGATTGGGTCTTGTCCATCACATCATTCTCCTAATGATGTGATCCCGTTATCAATGACATCCAATGTCCATGGTCAGGAAACCGTAACTATCGATTGATCAACGAGCTAGTCAACTAGAGGCTCACTAGGGACATATTATGGTCTATGTATTCACACATGTATTACGATTTCCGGATAACACAATTAAAGCATGAACAATAGACAATTATCATGAACAAGGAAATATAATAATAACCATTTTATTATTGCCTCTAGGGCATATTTCCAACAGTCTCCCACTTGCACTAGAGTCAATAATCTAGTTACATTGTGATGAATCATATACCCATAGAGTTCTAGTGTTGATCATGTTTCGCTCGTGGAAGAGGTTTAGTCAACGGATGTGCGACATTCAAATCCGTATGCACTTTACAAATATCTATGTCTCCATTTTGAACATTTTCACGAATGGAGTTGAAGCGACGCTTGATGTGCCTGGTCTTCTTGTGAAACCTGGGCTCCTTGGCAAGGGCAATAGCTCCAGTGTTGTCATAGAAGAGAGTCATCGGCCCCGATGCATTGGGAATAACTCCTAGGTCGGCAATGAACTCCTTCATCCAGATTGCTTCATGTGCTGCCTCTGAGGCTGCCATGTACTCTGCTTCACATGTAGATCCCGCCACGACACTTTGCTTGCAACTGCACCAGCTGACTGCCCCACCATTCAAAATGTACACGTATCCGGTTTGTGACTTAGAGTCATCCAGATATGTGTCGAAGCTAGCATCGACGTAACCCTTTACGACGAGCTCTTCGTCACCTCCATAAACGAGAAACATATCCTTAGTCCTTTTCAGGTACTTCAGGATGTTCTTGACCGCTGTCCAGTGTTCCATGCCGGGTTACTTTGGTACCTTCCTACCAAACTTATGGCAAGGTTTACATCAGGTCTGGTACACAGCATGGCATACATAATAGACCCTATGGCCGAGGCATAGGGGACGACACTCATCTTTTCTCTATCTTCTGCCGTGGTCGGGCATTGAGCCGTGCTCAATCTCACACCTTGCAATACAGGCAAGAACCCCTTCTTGGACTGATCCATATTGAACTTCTTCAATATCTTGTCAAGGTATGTGCTTTGTGAAAGACCTATCAGGCGTCTTAATCTATCTCTATAGATCTTGATGCCTAATATGTAAGCAGCTTCTCCAAGGTCCTTCATTGAAAAACACTTATTCAAGTAGGCCTTTATACTTTCCAAGAATTCTATATCATTTCCCATCAATAGTATGTCATCCACATATAATATGAGAAATGCTATAGAGCTCCCACTCACTTTCTTGTAAACACAGGCTTCTCCATAAGTCTGTGTAAACCCAAACGCTTTGATCATCTCATCAAAGCGAATGTTCCAACTCCGAGATGCCTGCACCAGCCCATAGATTGAGCGCTGGAGCTTCCGTACTTTGTCAGCATTTTTAGGATCGACAAAACCTTCCAGCTGCATCATATACAATTCTTCCTTAAGGAAGCCGTTAAGGAATGCCATTTTGACGTCCATTTTCCATATTTCATAATCGTAGAATGCGGCAATTGCTAACATGATTCGGACGGACTTCAGCTTCACTACGGGTGAGAAGGTCTCATCGTAGTCAACTCCTTGAACTTGTCGATAACCCTTAGCGACAAGTCGAGCTTTATAGATGGTAACATTTCCATCCGCGTCCGTCTTCTTCTTCAAGATCCATTTATTTTCTATCGCTCGCCGATCATCGGGCAAGTCTGTCAAAGTCCATACTTTGTTTTCATACATGGATCCTATCTCGGATTGCATGGCTTCAAGCCATTTGTTGGAATCTGGACCCACCATTGCTTCTTCATAGTTCGAAGGTTCACCGTTGTCCAACAACATGATTTCCAGGACAGGGTTGCCGTACCACTCTGGTGTGGAACGTGTCCTTGTGGACCTACGAAGTTCAGTGGTAACTTGATCATGATCGTCATCATTAACTTCCTCTCTTGTCGGTGCAGGCACCACAGAAACATTTTCTTGTGCTGCGCTACTTTCTGGTTCGAGAGGGGTCATCTCATCAAGTTCCATTTTCCTCCCACTTACTTCTTTCAAGAGAAACTCTTTCTCCAGAAAGGACCCGTTCTTGGCAACGAAGATCTTGCCTTCGGATCTGAGGTAGAAGGTATACCCAATGGTTTCCTTAGGGTATCCTATGAAGACGCATTTTTCCGACTTGGGTTCGATCTTTTCAGGTTGAAGTTTCTTGACATAAGCATCGCATCCCCAAACATTAAGAAACGACAGCTTAGGTTTCTTTCCAAACCATAATTCATACGGTGTCGTCTCAACGGATTTCGACGGAGCCCTATTTAAAGTGAATGCGACAGTCTCTAAAGCATAACCCCAGAATGATAGTGGTAGATCGGTAAGAGACATCATAGATCGCACCATATCCAATAGAGTGCGATTACGACGTTCGGACACACCATTACGCTGAGGTGTTCCAGGCGGCGTGAGTTGTGAAACAATTCCACATTTCCTAAAGTGTGTGCCAAATTCGCGACTCAAATATTCCCCTCCACGATCTGATCGTAAGAACTTTATTTTCCTGTCACGTTGATTCTCAACCTCACTCTAAAATTCCTTGAACTTTTCAAAGGTCTCAGACTTGTGTTTCATTAAGTAGACATACCCATATCTACTCAAGTCATCAGTGAGGGTGAGAACATAACGATAGCCACCGCGAGCCTCAACGCTCATTGGATTGCACACATCAGTATGTATGATTTCCAATAAGTTGGTTGCTCGCTCCATTGTTCCGGAGAACGGAGTCTTGGTCATTTTGCCCATGAGGCATGGTTCGCACGTGTCAAATGATTCATAATCAAGAGACTCCAAAAGTCCATCTGCATGGAGTTTCTTCATGCGTTTGACACCAATGTGACCAAGGCGGCAGTGCCACAAGTATGTGGGACTATCATTATCAACCTTACATTTCTTGGCATTCACACTATGAATATGTGTAACATCACGTTCGAGATTCATTAAGAATAAACCATTGACCAGCGGGGCATGACCATAAAACATATCTCTCATATAAATAGAACAACCATTATTCTCGGATTTAAATGAGTAGCCATCTCGCATTAAACAAGATCCAGATACAATGTTCATGCTCAAAGCTGGCACTAAATAACAATTATTGAGGTTTAAAACTAATCCTGTAGGTAAATGTAGAGGTAGCGTGCCGACGGCGATCACATCGACCTTGGAACCATTCCCGACACGCATCGTCACCTCGTCCTTTGCCAGTCTCCGCTTATTCCGCAGCTCCTGCTTTGAGTTACAAATATGAGCAACCGCACCGGTATCAAATACCCAGGAGCTACTACGAGCGCTGGTTAAGTACACATCAATAACATGTATATCACATATACCTTTGGTATTGCCGGCCTTCTTATCCGCTAAGTACTTGGGGCAGTTCCGCTTCCAGTGACCGTTTCCCTTGCAATAAAAGCACTCAGTCTCAGGCTTGGGTCCATTCTTTGTCTTCTTCCCGACAGCTTGCTTACCGGGCGCGGCAACTCCCTTGCCGTCTTTCTTGAAGTTCTTCTTACCCCTGCCTTTCTTGAACTTAGTGGTCTTATTCACCATCAACACTTGATGTTCCTTTTTGATCTCCACCTCCGCTGATTTCAGCATTGAATATACCTCAGGAATGGTCTTTTCCATCCCCTGCATATTGAAGTTCATCACAAAGCTCTTGTAGCTAGGTGGGAGCGACTGAAGGATTCTGTCAACGACCGCGTCATCCGGGAGATTAACTCCCAGCTGAGACAAGCGGTTGTGCAACCCAGACATTTTGGGTATGTGTTCGCTGACGGAACTATTCTCCTCCATCTTACAACTGTAGAACTTGTCGGAGACTTCATATCTCTCGACCCGGGCCTGACCTTGGAAAACCATTTTCAGCTCTTGGAACATCTCATATGCTCCGTGCTGCTCAAAACGCTTTTGGAGCCCCGGTTCTAAGCTGTAAAGCATGCCGCACTGAACCAGGGAGTAATCATCACTACGTGACTGCCAGGCGTTCAGAACGTCTTGAGTTGCTGGGAAAACAGGTGCATCACCTAGCGGTGCTTCAAGGACATATGCTTTCTTGGCAGCTATGAGGATAATCCTCAGGTTAGGGACCCAGTCCGTGTAGTTGCTACCATCGTCTTTCAGCTTGGTTTTCTCTAGGAACGTGTCGAAGTTGAGGGCAACATTAGCATGGGCCATTTGATCTACAAGACATATTGTAAAGATTTTAGACTAAGTTCATGATAATTAAGTTCATCTAATCAAATTATTAATGAACTCCCACTCAGACAGACATCCCTCTAGTCATCTAAGTGATACATGATCCGAGTCAACTAGGCCGTGTCCGATCACCACGTGAGACGGACTAGTCATCATCGGTGAACATCTTCATGTTGATCGTATCTGCTATACGACTCATGCTCGACCTTTCGGTCTCTTGTGTTCTGAGGCCATGTCTGTACATGCTAGGATCGTCAAGTCAACCTAAGTGTATAGCGTGTGTAAATCTGGCTTACACCCGTTATATGCGTACGTTAGAACCTATCACATCCGATCATCACGTGGTGCTTCGGAACAACGAACCTTCGCAACGGTGCACAGTTAGGGGGAACACTTTCTTGAAATTTTAGCGAGGGATCATCTTATTTATGCTACCGTCGTTCTAAGCAAATAAGATATAAAACATGATAAACATCACATGCAATCAAATAGTGACATGATATGGCCAATATCATTTTGCTCCTTTTGATCTCCATCTTCGGGGCGCCATGTTCATCATCGTCACCGGCATGACACCATGATCTCCATCATCATGATCTCCATCATCGTGTCTCCATGAAGTTGTCTCGCCAACTATTACTTCTACTACTATGGCTAACAGTTAGCAATAAAGTAAAGTAATTACATGACGTTCCAGTTGACACGCAGGTCATAAATAAATTAAGACAACTCCTATGGCTCCTGCCGGTTGTCATACTCATCGACATGCAAGTCGTGATTCCTATTACAAGAACATGATCAATCTCATACATCACATATATCATTCATCACATCCTTCTGGCCATATCACATCACATGACACTTGCTGCAAAAACAAGTTAGACGTCCTCTAATTGTTGTTGCAAACTTTTACGTGGCTGCTATAGGTTTCTAGCAAGAACGATTCTTACCTACGCCAAAACCACAACGTGATATGCCAATTTCTATTTACCCTTCATCAGGACCTTTTCATCGAATCCGACCCGACTAAAGTGGGAGAGACAGACACCCGCTAGCCACCTTATGCAACTAGTGCATGTCAGTCGATGGAACCTGTCTCACGTAAGCGTACGTGTAAGGTCGGTCCGGGCTGCTTCATCACACGATGCCGCCGAATCAAGATAAGACTAGTAACGGCAAGTAAATTGACAAAATCGACGCCCACAACAACTTGTGTTCTACCCGCGCATAGAAACTACGCATAGACCTAGGCGCCCCCCTTTAGGGTTCCCCCCAAACCCTAGGCGCATGGGCCCTAGGGGGGTTGGAGCCCAGCCCACTAAGGGCTGGTTCCCTTCCACCTACAGCCCATAAGGCCCTCCGGGGCAGGTGGACCCCCGGAACCCCTCCGGTGGTCCCGGTACAATACCGGTATACCCCCGAATATTTCCGGTGACCGTATGGTGACTTCCCACATATAAATCTTTACCTCCGGACCATTCCGGAACTCCTCGTGACGTCCGGGATCTCATCCGGGACTCCGAACAACATTCGGTAATCACATACAAACCTTCCTTATAACCCTAGCGTCATCGAACCTTAAGTGTGTAGACCCTACGGGTTCGGGAATCATGCAGACATGACCGAGACACCTCTCTAGCCAATAACCAACAGTGGGATTTGGATACCCATGTTGGCTCCCACATGTTCCACGATGATCTCATCGGATGAACCACGATGTCGAGGATTCAAGCAATCCCGTATACAATTCCCTTTGTCAATCGGTACTTTACTTGCCCGAGATTCGATCGTCGGTATCCCAATACCTCGTTCAATCTCGTTACCGGCAAGTCACTTTACTCGTTCCGTAATGCATGATCCCGTGACTAACTACTTAGTCACATTGAGCTCATTATGATGATGCAATACCGAGTGGGCCCAGAGATACCTCTCCGTCATACGGAGTGACAAATCCCAGTCTCGATCCGAGCCAACCCAACAGACACTTTCGGAGATACCTGTAGTGCACCTTTATAGCCACCCAGTTACGTTGTGACGTTTGGTACACCCAAAGCATTCCTACGGTATCCGGGAGTTGCACGATCTCATGCTCTAAGGAAATGATACTTGACATTAGAAAAGCTTTAGCAAACGAACTACACGATCTAGTGCTATGCTTAGGATTGGGTCTTGTCCATCACATCATTCTCCTAATGATGTGATCCCGTTATCAATGACATCCAATGTCCATGGTCAGGAAACCGTAACCATCTATTGATCAACGAGCTAGTCAACTAGAGGCTCACAAGGGACATGTTATGGTCTATGTATTCACACATGTATTACGATTTCCGGATAATACAATTAAAGCATGAACAATAGACAATTATCATGAACAAGGAAATATCATAATAACCATTTTATTATTGCCTCTAGGGCATATTTCCAACAATACGCCTGTTATGCATTCCCGCATAAAGCTCCCTCAGGATTTGCCTCTTGTAGCTCCTCTTGCCATCTTCATCCTTGCTGTCCACATCATCAGACAACACCTATACAAATAGTAAAACAAATTTGGCATCAAATCAATGATTACATGCCGTGTAGTAGGATTAGGAATTTATGGCTATTTATGTATACATATCCAGAGATTATGGTTTGATTTTTAAGCACAGTCGTCTATGTACAGACCAATCTTGAAGAAAATAATGGCACAAACATATGTAGGTCATTCAAAATCAATTTTCAAGTCCTGGCTACGAATTATTAGCACGGACACTAACCCTAGTCGGATTACTAGCAGAAATCATTTGCACAGATGAAACAACTAATCACTTATCACTTGTACCATTCAAACAATCAATACACTACACGGATCTAACGAAACTTACTCAGATTTCATGGATTGGGAGAACATAACCATAGGATTTTTATTCCAAAAAGGGGGAGGCAGGAGTAACCAGAGAAACCCTATGATCTATTTGACACATAACTGAGTATAGATGACTAACCAGCTGTCCGTCGTCGTCGGAGTCATCGCCGGAGTGGTCATCGGAGTCGGTGTGGAACTCCGCCTCCGGCTGTGGAAGCTCGACGCCGTCGACGATGTCAGGGTGCAGCGATAACTGACCGGCAGTTACAGCAACCTCTGTCTCCATCTGCACGCCGTGCTCCAGTGCTTTAGCAGCCTCGGCGTCGCCACTCCCTCCGATGGCGCGCTTTGGTGGCATCCTCATACACTGACGGCTTTGAGGACTGAGAGCAGCATCGAGGATGCAACTGGAGAGAGAGGATTGTGTGTGTGGCAAGGATGGGGGGTGCGGCCGCTCGGGCGCAACATTAATATGGAGTAGTGGGAGTTGTGGGAGAAAGGCGGGCGGCGGTGAAACCGATGGCTCGCCTCCCGGTGAGCCTACGCACCAGACTGCTGGCATGCCTACCAAAGTTTCACACAGCTACACGCATGCCTCCCGATGACACTGCGCAGCGAGCACGCCTCCGTCAATTCACACACTTGCACGCACGCCTCCCCGTCTGCCTGCGCGGCAGACTGCTCGCATGCGTCCCATCAACTCACGCCTGCTCGCACGCCACACGGGTTGCACGGCGGCACGTATATTGTTTTTCTATTTGGATGATTAATGTTGCCGCTTTATTGCTTAACCGAAGCATGACACGTATCCATTGTTGGTGTAACGCTCACGGTTCGAATAAATAATCTGTTTGGGATATTTGTTCCCAATTATTAATAATCTCACATTTGTAATTAGATAAAGATTACATCAAAACTGGTCTCAAATTTGACAAAAAAGTACAATGCCACTTTGTATTGGTGTCCATATGACAACATGATAAGTTTCATGAACTTCAAATAAGTTTTGGATGTACTAGAATTTAAAAACCAAGATTCTCAATGTTTGAAATTTGTTTCACGGGGAGTAAACATGCACCCAGTGAGACACATGTGTTTTTGCAATCCATTTAGGTGCACTGTCACGTGTGCGTGTTGCTCAAATTTGATTTTTGCACATTATACCCGTAGAAAATCAATCAATTAATGTACTAAAACGTCTTAATCATCTCTGTGATTTTTTTGATATTAAAACGTCCCTCCTTTGGTAACATATGTTCACCACGGGATAATTAATTTAACATGCATCGTAGTTGCGGTGGATTCGCGGTGTGTGTGTGGGTGTCTGCGTCTGGGGGTGGCGGGTGGCTCGCAGTACACTACGAGTTGTGAGCCACCGTGTGAGTTGGCCGTTTTGTTAGGCAGGCCGGTGCCACATCAGAGTCGTCAAATCGTTATTTAAAACATTACACAACCCTTTCATACATACATGTTTTGGCCACATGCAGTCGATGGTTGTCCTACATGACACTCGATACTCACGTGTGACGCTTTCTGTGGGCTCACGAGGTCGTCTTCCATCACTTTGACGAACAGCCGGCAGTGAGGTTAATTTGACCAGCAAGGTAGAATCTTTTTTGTTTCTGTTATGGTGGTATATAGTACGCGTCGAAGAGGTGCGAGGGGACTAGCATATATACTATACATACGCGTCCGTGAACAAGTACACCTCACTCAGTGTCGGGACTCGTTGGTTTCCGAGGCACGTGCCACATCAAAATTGTGAAATTGGCTATTCAAACATCACACAACACCTTTTTGGGCCACATGCATGCACGCGGTGGTTATCCTAGATAGGATACTAACGTGTGACGCTTCCATCTGTGGGCCCACAAGGCCATCGTCGATGCATGCATGCATCACTTTGACCTACATCGGGAGAGGTTAATTAATTTCACCATCGATGAGGATTCTTTTGGGTTGTACATATATTATGGTAGGGGCATATAGTATGCGGTGAAGAGGGGGGAAGGGGACCATCATATGTAGTACGCTTCATGAGCCTCGCTCTGTGTGGGTGCATGGTTTATGGTTTTTGAGGCATGTGGCACATCAAAGTTGTGCATTTTGGGTATTGAACATATATATGTTTGGCCCACATGCAAAGCGGTGGTAGCTGTCCTCTCATACCCACTTAAGCGGTTATCAGCGATATCGATGCTTTCCATTTGTGGGCCCGCTTGGTCCATCACTACTTTTTGCCTGACAACAAGAGAGGTTAATTTGACTTAGGAGGGGATTATTATTTTTCCTCTGGGATGACATGCATGATACAGTTTGAGCACACACACATGCATGTGTACGCATGAATCCCTCCCATCGAGTCGAAGTGGCTCGTACAACGACACATCATGAACCGATCTCGCTCTGTGTTGGGAGCTAGTGTACGATTTTTGACGCACGCGCCACATCAATGTTGTGTATTCAAACATGCATGCACGCATCACCTCCATACATATGCATGTAGTAGTTGCCTTCGAACGGTACACTCCCTCACGTGGTTATCGGCGACAAGCCTATATATTCGTGGGCCCGCGTGGACATCCATGATCACCTTGACCAACAACAAGATAGGTTACCATGGCGGATTCCTCATTTGGTTCGTGTTATCGTAGTATAGGTCATGGTGAGATTCAGACCTTAAGTTTGAGCGCATATACTATACACGCATGCATGCATGAATCCCTGTCGTTGGCTTGAAGTGTGGTGTAACATACATATGCATCGTCAACCTAACCTTCACTCAGTGTGGGGATTTCTAGTTCGAAATCACGGTGCCACATCAAAGTTGTCCCATTGTTACTCAAAACACACATCTCCATACATATGTTTGGGCCACATGCATGCAGTGGTTGTCTTCGGGGACTAGCTACTTCTGTGATTATTGGCGAGCTAGCCCATCTCCGGGGTCGCATGGACGGCCATCACTTTGACCAACAACAAGAGAGAGGTGGTACGACCAAGGTGGATTATTCTTGGTCCGTTTTATGATCCATCTTGGTGAGATATGCCTCTCTGGCCCGCCGACTGAAAGTGTGTGTTGGGGGGTTGCTACTTTGCACTTTGCTAGGTGAACCTCGGTTGGGGGGGCATGCATTCATAGCTCAGGATTCCCTTCGTGCCGACACGAGGGGGGCTGCTAGCTACTTCGCACTTTGCTAGGTGAACCTCGGTTGGGGGGAGGGGGCATGCATTCACAGCATAGGATTCCCTTCGTGCCGACACGAGGGGGCTGCTAGCTACTTCGCACTTTGCTAGGTGAACCTCGGTTGGGGGGGCATGCATTCATAGCTTAGGATTCCCTTCGTGCCGACACGAGGGAGGGAGGGCTGCTAGCTACTTCGCACTTTGCTAGGTGAACCTCGGTTGGGGGGGCATGCATTCATAGCTTAGGATTCCCTTTGTACCGACACGAGGGAGGGGGGCTGCTAGCTACTTCGCACTTTGCTAGGGTGAACCTCGGTTGGGGGGCATGCATTCATGGCTTAGGATTCCCTTCGTGCCGACACGAGGGAGGGGGGCTACTAGCTACTTCGCACTTTGCTAGGTGAATGAACCTCGGTTGGGAGGCATGCATTCACAGCTTAGGATTCCCTTCGTGCCGACACAAGGGAGGAGGGGGGCTGCTAGCTACTTCGCACTTTGTTAGGTGAACCTCGGTTAGGGGGAGGGGGCATGCATTCATAGCTTAGGATTCCCTTCATGCCGACACGAGGGGGGGTGGGGGCAAGTAATACCGTGTGCTTTGCGAGAGAGGTGCCACATCGAAGTTGCATTTGGTATTTGAAAATCAAACCACCCTTTCGATACATAAATTTGGTCCACATGCAAGTGTGTTCGTGTTCTGACCCTCTCCCGCGTCATTTTTCTCCAAGTTTATGAACATTAGACAAGTCAGATGACGCAACAGATACGGTTCGCTCAAACTAACCGTGTGCCATGCCAGTGCCCCTGTCACGCACACATCCGCACAGTACATTGGGCTCCATGAGGCTCCCCCTCTCAAAAATATCTGCCCGCCTCGAGGGTTGTTCTGTTTCATAACACACGGTTGTTACCTCCGGACCATGTGCGATATTTCTTGTTCCCAATCCCGCCTGCATCCCTAGAAAATATATGCCCGCCTCGAGGATTTCTGTTTCATAACACACGGTTATTATCTCCGGACCGTGTGCGATGCACTATCATCAAAATTTTGAATAGGCCGGCATTTCACTCCCGCGTTTGACTCCCACGTAGTAAAATTTTCAGTACCCGCATCATTTCCTCAAACACCCCTGCCCCCTCCACACACACACACACACACAACACACACACACACACACACACACCAAAACCTCCTCGGGTGTGCGCACACACCCCCCTCCCTTGCTTGAAACCCTAGCAAGGTCCCCGCCGCCGCCGCCGCAAGGCCTCCATTGTCAACATCTGCCGGTTTGCCCTGCAGCTTACCCATTGATCTCCATACCCAGACCGCCCTGAGTTTCTTAGATGACGCCTGCCAAACGCCCCCTTTCCCATAGATCCCCATCCCCATCCCCATCCCCCACTCAAGAGCATCGCAGCCTAAGCCCGGCTACGCTTCCCGTGGATCTCGAGGAGCGACTAGCCCAAAAGAGGTGTATAGCGGTCTCTTCGCCCGACGTCGCCGGTAGCGGTAGGCACTCAAGCAACGGCCTAGAGTATGCGAGCATGTCTCGGCCACCGGCTACGACATTGAGGTCATCGACAGCGACGGCCTGAGGCAGGCTATGTCACAGGTTAAGTGGCCCACCCCCAACCCCTCGGGTTCAACCGCCATCGATCTCATCCATGGCCCCGCCGCTGATCTCCTCTGGCTCGCTGTCAACAATTTTCCATTCAACATCGCCATCGAGCCCTTTTGTCATTTCTGAAGGACACGTCCGGCGACGCTGGCTTGGGATCCAGGGCTTCCAATTCAGACCTCATCTACGCCGACCACGAGGAGGGCACCCTCTCTAACTCTTCCTGGGGAAAGAGCCCATCTGCTCTTCCAAGGGGAAAGCGCTCGTCTGCGACATCAGGGAGCCCTCCTCGTGGAAGGGGAAGGAGCCCATCTGCTACAACATGGAGCACATCTAGGGTCCGTGCTCTTCCCACGGGAACAAGCCCATCTGTGACAAGTGAGGAAACCCATGATTTGTTTTGCCATGCCTCTTCACAGGGGGAAACCCATGATTTGTTTTGTCGAGTCCCTTTTGTAGTGTAGTGAGAATATGTCCAGTTTTAATTGCTATATCTGGTTGTTTGCAGTATGCCTTGTTTATTTCAGTTGTTCACAATGTGATGCTCTATATGTGCAATTATTTACTGTGCAGTACATTTCATCAATCCAGTTTTAAACATACCGATAGGAATGCATATATTTGCTTGCTATTAAGATTGTTATAGCTAGCATATGCCTCTTTTAAAGTTTTTTGATTGTTCAGTTGTTTGTATTTAGCATATGTCCAGTTTGAAATGCTATCTTTGGTTGTTCGTAGTATGCCTTGTTTATTCCAGTTATTCACAACGTGATGTTCTCTATATGTGCAAGTATGAACTAGGCAGTTCAATTTCATCAGTACCACTTTCAACAATACCACTATGAATGACTACATTTGGTTGCTGCATCTTGTAGTTAACACGCCTTTCCAATTTTATTTAACAATAACCAATGTACTTAGACCAGCACAATACCAGTTTGAATGACTATGTTTGCTTGTTGTTAAATGTTAGGCCTATTGCAGTTAGCACACCTTTCCACTTGTTTTGCTTTACTAGCGTGCTTAAACCTGCACACTGAAGCTATCTTTTGGAGATTATTTTGTCTGCCATGGATAATTTTGGTTGATGTTTAGCCTGTTGTGCTTAACATGCTTCTCGATGTACCTACACAGGACAATTTTAGGAACGACTGCTATTTTCCATTGAGGTTAGTTTCATCCCATGGCTTATATCTGCTCACTGTTCAGGATATCGGTAGCTGGTACCATATAGGCCGGCGGCTGATAAGTGACTAGTCGGTGAAACGGACTTTTAACTGAATATATCTGCAACCCATTTATCATTAGGTTAACTAGGGCGATATGTAATATATCTGAGGCTATATAGCAACATGCATTGTACTTAATGTCTAAATATGCAATCCTAGGCTACATAGCAACAAGGAAGAGTGTTACATTAATGTTCTAATGATGTCTAGATATATGTAGAAGAGCAGCAGCAATAACAACAACAACAACAACAACAACAACAACACAGCCCTGTTTGGATACTCAATTGAGCTAGAGGTTAGAGTTAGTTTCTAGCTCATGACTAACCCTGAACTAACTCCATCCAAAGAGTTGTTTGGATGGCAGGGTTAGATTGACAATAAATGCACTAGGAGAACTAGCTCCAATTAGCACCTCTTGGGTTGGATAGTTTTTTTGGGTGGGTTATAGATGCAACTAGCTCAAACTAGCCCTCATGTTTAGATATACTTTAGGGCTATTTGAGCCCGAACTAGCTCAAAGTAACTGTAACCCATGGATACAACAGCAGTTAATCAGCCGATAATTTGTAAGTAAACTCCTTCCATCCCATAATATAAGATGTTAATTCATCTAACATGTGAGTATATTGGATGTTATAATATACTCCCTCAGTTCCTAAATATTTGTCTTCTTAGAGATTTCAAATGGACTACCACATACGGATGTATATAGACATATTATAAAAGAGTGTTGTACTACATCATTGTGCAATTGTTGTTTAGTTTCTAATATTAACTTGGTGCTTTTAGGTACATATGTCATTGGTAAAGATCCGCGCTTCGACCCTTTCTGCGTATGGGGCAATGAGATATCGATGAACCAGCATCAAGTGAGGAAGCTGATAAAGATTGTTACTAAAATGGGTCCAAAGATGGCAATTAAACTATTTGTTTACACTTTATCCAAGACAACAGCGAACTGCAGGATGGTAAGTAAGAACTTTGCAGCCTTCTTTTTGCTGCCCATAACGAGTTGTGTTAGATGACAATGTCTGAATCTTTTTTCCTTTGCAGTGTTTGCCAAAGCAGTTTACTCAAGATTACCTCACAAACTACATGATTGGTGGGCATGCAAAGGTTAAAGTATTTCTACTAGAACACGATGATTATCTAGATGTTTTCATGAAGACCGTGAAGGATGGGCGGACGGCCATCATGGTTGGACTAGAGTCGTGCGTGCCTTCTGCATGGAGGAGGGCACAATATGGGCATTCCGCTTCACCTTGTTCAGCAACCAGTATACAACTGTGGTTCATCATTCTTTATTTGGTTCTTATGTAATTCTTGAACATATGTACCTATGAATCGAATAATGCATTGGTTGTTTGAACCTGATGGATATGAATAAAGCTGTAGCATACATTCAAATTCAAATCGGTACAATTTGAAAAAGCAACAATTAAATTACAGTGAAATTACGCTCTCCAGGTTGTTATGACACACACGGTTAGTAAAACACAAACATTTGTGATATGCCCCATAATGCGAGACGGTTCACAGAGAGGAAACGTGTGTAAGCATGCACACAGTTGCCGTTTGCAAAGCGTGTGCGATGTCAGACAAAATCACAAACGGTGCAGGGAAACTAAATGTTTGTGTTAGTTGCCTTATCGTACATGATTCGCAACCATGAACTGTTTCTGGTGAAGTATGCATCGTAAACGTTGCACCACAGAATAGCATGTGCGATAGTTGTCGTGTATGATGATGTTACGACAGTTCGACGTTTCGTAATCCCGACCGACACTCGTACGACGATTAGCTAATCTTCTTAACAGTGAACCGTTTGTGATGGGCCGCGCATCATGCACGTTCTATAATAGTGAACCGTTTGTGATGGGCCGCGCATCGTAAACGTAGCACCACAGAATACCGACTGCGATGGCAATGCGAGCAGAAACGAGTAGGAGTACTGTAGGGTCCCTATCCCCGACGGTTTCTGGTTCGTGTGGGAAGGACCCCTGTCACCCACACTCACTTGGCGACGGTTCTAAATGCCGTCACGGAAAGGGGTTAAAACTCCTAAGTGTCAAGTAGTATACCATCCTCAAAGGGGTCAAGTGAGCATGCATAAAGGAGATGATTCACCTTTACATGTAAGAAGTAGATGTCGCATGTGTCACTTGCCAAACGGACTCTTGACATGATGATGTCCGTGGGATGCTCCGCATCAGATATACTCTAGGGCCCTCGCGTGATCCGACCTGGATAAGTATGTACATGCAATAAGGATTATGAGATAATTCGGTTTTGAGGCCGGCGTCACAGGAATGAGAAAGAGGTCGGGCTGCAACAAGGATGATCTATTCGCCATGAGCCCGGCAACATATATCATGAGGCAAAGGGAACAGAAGTGTGGCACGTTGTATAGGTTCGCCAAAACAAATTCATTGTCTGCTTGCTGGTCGGCAAGCTCTGCTAGAGGCTGCTACCAACCAAGCAGGTCGGATCACATCCGACTTCACTGGTCAGAAGTGGTCCAACCTGAACTTGGATATGGGCCAAGTAGACTTGTGGGCTTTAGGATCCATGCGGGGCCGATGTACTGAGACCACGATGGATGTGTATATATAGTGGAGGTGTGACACACATATTCGGTTGATCACTTAGGCGTTTATCGTTAGGGCTTTGCATGTGTTGCAATTAGCAACCTCCACTCGCCGCCGGTTGTGCGATTGGACCTAGCAGTCTGCCGCATGGGTTCCTCCTACACACGTGAATACTGTTAGAGGAGGTGCACTTGCGCCGCTTAGGCAAACTTGTTCGAGGGATCTGACGACCGGCTGTTTGAGGGAGATCAGGCAGGGGAAGACCACTCCTAAGATGTGCTGCCCCAACACTTCTTCGGATGCATGGCACTGCGCATCTAGTGATCTCATAATCCATCTCCCTTATCATGTTGCTGGTTGATCTGTGCTTAGAAAAAAATTATATTACAGTTGAGGCATGTAGCCCAACATCTAACACCATCTCTCAAACGTATAGAGAAACTTGTCGTGGGCATCTTCCTTGGCTAATCCACCCAAACCCTCTCCTGAACTTTTGCCTGGCGACACCATGGAAAGAAAGAGATAATGTTTGATTGCTTTTAATTAAGTCAATTATCGATTCAGTCACCTCGAAACAATGGTTGTGGTAAGTAAATACCACGTTTTAAGTGACAAAAAACCAGAATTGAACTATATATATATATACTATTTTTAAGAGTAGGCTAGGAATATTTTATTACTTTTAGGAATGCAATTATTACTATTACAAGGCAATTATTCATCTGATCTCCCTAAAATGATGGTTGCAACAAGTCCAAATAATATTTTACCTCCCAAAAACGACTCGTAATACCAACCACCACCACTACAATGTAGCACCAACCCCCATTTAATAAAGATATGTATCACCTGCGTAGATGTCTAAATACACCTTTTAGGAAGATATTCATGTACAACATACAAAATGGAAGGAAATGCATTTGTGGCATCTTGATTGGATGTATGAGTTCTATTACTGGTCAGTGGACATAGCACATCTAGCTTAACATTTCAGTAAGACAAGGACCCATAGTTTAAATATAACAAGACATTCTCATGTTTTTAACCGGTGTATATATAATATATGTGTTTTCAACTCATAAGTATTGATGAACATATCGATGAGGTCATTTAAACTATTTTATGGTGTATACAAACATGCAATGGAGTTTATTGATAAGTTCCACGTGCATTGCACGATGAGGGTTCAAATAACTAGAGTATGACCGAATATCAACATACCATATTACACTCAAACATGTCCATTTAGAGTCATGTATACATAAAGTATAAGCTATAGATTTCATTTCATCGAAATCTTAGTACAACTACAATATATTATATGGCCGCATGGTATTTACTACATAATACTAGCGTGAAATATATCTAACACATTTGTCTTTTAAGTCTCACATGTTGTTGTTTTTAGTAGAAAATAATAAGAATAACTAAATATTGCAACTGCAAAGGCAAGACTTTATGAAGGTGTTGCCATAGCCTTGAGCCAATTTTTTTTAAACGAATGAAAAACCTATTTAAAAAAACATGGGAGAATCAACTTATAGAACAATCTAGAGCTGTTTTTATGAATATTGTGCAATGTAAATAAGAAAGTAAAAAACAAATGTCAAAGCTTTTAGAGTATAATAAGGTTGAAGAATTATAAGTTGGAAGATTTCTGAACTAAGGTGGAGTGTATTTTTCCAGATTTGTGTATCTTGTGTATTATGCTTAAACCAAAGCATGAAATCTTCAACATACGTGTGGCAAAATTCAGTAAGGGAAAAAAACATCGAACAACTAGCACTACTCAGATTTGACACATTTGTACCCTTGGATCAATTCATCCAACAACCAATCTTCCAAGTAATTCTCACACTATAGAGTGGTATAAAAAATCAAGATTAATATACAACTAGCATCATTATTTCCTTACTTATGATGCAAAAATCATTTTATTTAGTTCCTTATTTGCGTGAAGCCTTGTTAGTACATGCTTTTCATCATGCATTAATTATCTACTCCCTCCATTCATTATAATAAGATGTTCTAACTTTTTTTAATTCAGATGTATATAGACGCATTTTAATGTGTTTGTTCACTCATTTCAGTTCATATATAATCCATATTGAAATATCTGAAACATCTTATATTTGTGAACGGAGGGAGTATTGTTTACTTCCTTATTTGTGTGGAGTACGTGCTTATCTTCGTGCATTACTTATGTCTTATTATTGACTTACTTATTTGCAACAGGTGGTGGAGAGGAGAAGCTTCTAGGTCTCAGTCGACTGAGACTTAACCAAGTCTAAGTCAAGTGATATAACATGTAAGAAAGAAAGAGCAAAACTAAAAGAAAATTTTGCACGACTCTCGACGTAAAATCCTATGAATATAGCATCGACTGAGACTTGGTTAAGTCTTAGTCGATTGAGACTTAGCAATCCCCAGAGGAGAACATATAAACTAACACGATGACCACAAATTCATGCTTAATACCGCCTCTTCTATTCCATAATGTTAGGTGTATTTGTTTTTTAGTTAAATTCCAATTTGTTAGCTTTATATGCTTGTTTACCCTTTAGTATAGTAGATATATACTACAAAACTGGATTTGAATAAGAAGGTTCCACGCATGTATTTTCTTTACACTTTCTCTAGATAGCCTTCGATGGATAGTGATTGCTTTCTTGAGGTTAGCATAATTTAAATTTAGCTTTGTTCTTTTCATACTGTAAGAGTAGCAAAGGTGCCACTTCATGAAGATTCCAGATTGTTGATATCTTGTTTGTGTGGAATCTTGTCCGAAAATAAAAATCTTTCGTACATCGATGATCAGAAGGTTGGTTGTTTTAAATTTTATATATAACATTTTCATCGATATATCATATGGTTGAACATTCAAGTTAGAAAAGCACTCAAGAGCACCCCTTACAAAAGTTAAATACTCCTAAACTCTATATATGGTCTTGCACGTATGCATGGATCCCTGACCCCACCATATTAGGTATAATCATCGTGACAACTGACAACGAGCTCTCTCTCAAGAAGAAAACATTGAGATCTTTGTTGGGGTTGGAATTTTGTTTTATTTAGCTTTGCTAGGTAATGCTTAATTTCGGCCAGTCTGCTCTTGTCCGGTCCGGGTTATTAATTAGAGCCACGAGATGGAATTGAACTGGGCCTGGAGTGTAGGAGTAAAACATGATGATATCCTGGTACCATTTTTTTCAGGATATACACTGGACTCGACTAATGCATGCTTATCAACTCATTTTTTTAATGTATGCTTATTATACGACATGTATTTGAACCATGTCTTTTTTTTGCGATGGATGTATTTGAACCTCATCTACGTAGTAGTACTCAATTAATGCATGCATATTATACATCGGGCGGAAAGCCTTCGGTAAAAAGAAAAACAGGAAAAAAAGACCTGCGGTAAAGGAAAAAGGGCGAAAACCCGGCAGTCAAAACAAGAGGGACAGAAAATCTGTACGTACATTATGCGGCCGCGGGTCTAGCAGAAACCCAGTGATGACGACTATACACAACACATGCATATTTCACGTATATATTTTTTGGTACTAATAAGTAAGTATATTTCATAATTAAACCTTCCTATCAATACGTGTGCCAGTATATTTTGAGGATTTCTTATTGAGCGGAAGTGTACGTGTTTTAGCAGACACCAGTGTACTAAAAATACTAGTAAGGAACATGTCCAGAAAAAAAATGGAAAATGCGTCATGGCATAGCCACAAGTGCTCATATCTATGGTAGCATAATAAACACCAGCCCATGGCCATGGACGTGCGTTACGTACACGTGCCCATGCCCAGTGTGTCAAGTCTTTATCTTTGCAGATTTATATTTTAATTTTTGACATTAAGGTTTCATAGATAATGAACAACTAAATACATCGCCCGCTGATTATTTACTTAGCGTGCTGCGCGATAAAGTATATATATGGCGCTATAGACAAGTCATATGAAGGTACATAGCACGGTGCAGCCACATATTTTTGCATGCGCACAAGGCTCTCCTGCGTGCATTGGCGCGGAGCGCATGATCACACGTTAGAGCGCCAAGATGAAACTGCCGTGAGGGCAATGGTCCCTTTTTGTCCAAAAACTTCACAAACTAGATCCGGGAATACGGGAAACTGACTTCAGCTTTTACCGCGACATGGACGTACTGATCTATATATGGAACCAAATAACTGAAATAACTTTCTTGCATGTTTTCCGTCTACTACTACATTCATTAGTTTCTAGACAAAGAGCAAATTAACTTTTTCTCCATCTTTTGGGCCTAATACAATAATTAGTTTCTAAACAAAGAGCTGGTGCATTTACAAACTCGTCCACCTTCTTTTTACTTTTGAGGTCTGGGTGAGTTTGGTAAAGTTACATAATTCACCTCATGCTTTGGCATAATTCATTGTACAATGCCTCTCCTTTGTTACATTAGATGTAGCTTTCATTTGTGATAGAAAATATGTACTAGAATCTTTATCTTTACCTAATAATAAAGCGATTAGTGCTTCTGGTTGTCATTGCTCATTTTACAAAAAAAACCTTGTATTTTCCTGAAATCAACCCGCTGCCTGGACTTAAGTGACAAAAACGAATCGTATTTTGTATTTTTTCTAGAAACCCATTATGTTTTCGTGAAATAAATCCACATTCTTGACTTAGTAAAAAACAAATTGTTTTTCATTTTTTTTAGGAAACCCCCTACTGTTCCTATTAATTAATCCACAGTTCAACTATAAGTGGCAAATGCTTTTAAAAAATTATATCTTTTAGACCGTAACTCCAATTTTAAAATTCTATTTACCTAATTAACATTTTTAAAATTCTACTTATTGTGTAATTTTAACCAATAGTGATGTGTACAATCTGAATATGATGTTATTTTACCTATTTAACATTTTAAAAATTGTATTTATGGTGTAATTTTAATCAATAGCGCAAAATCCGTCTTTTTTTCCATACCGAGGCTGATCCGTATTGCAAATGAACACCTCATCAAAGTGAGATTGAAGACAAAAGAAACCATCAGTAACCAGACATGCATGCGTCAGCAAAATATCGCATGGAAAAAAGAAAGTTGATGTTCATTTTGTGCAGAGAGAGAGAGAGACCACATAGATGGGATGCCATGTTCAAATAAAGGACATGGATCTATTGAGGTCTTGAGTCATGATTATTGGTTTAGAGTGTGTCGTATTCCTCCCGTTGCAACACATGGGCTCTTTTGCTTGTATTTCTCAAAGGAGAAAAATGTAGAGCTTTTCGTTTTCCTGAGAAACGCCAAATGCAATGTTGACGCACCCGCACATGCACACACTCATGCATCTTCTAGGAAGATCAAAGTCATGAAACTTCAAGATTGATAAAAGTTGTCACATGTGCCTCATTAAGGGATCTCGTTGCCTCCGACTAAAAGAATAATTCAACAAGATGCGCATGGCGTTAAACCTAGAGTTTGATCACAACTAGAGTGGAACACAACCATCCTCTTAACCATCCAGCCACAATCCAACCACATATTGGTTATCAATACTAGTAGAACAACATTGTTCAATTTACCATCAGATTCGAGGTAAAGCTCATCTCGGCTTTGCACCTCCCACTTCTCATGGAGTAAAAATTAAGTGACGAGCGGGTCTCAGAACACGCACGTAGGGTGGGCATGAACTCTTATGGTTGTATCGCCTCGATGTGGTTGCCAATTCACATTACCAAAAAGCCATGTTTAGGGTGTGAGCTGTGAAATAGGAAGGTGAAGATGGGAATTAAAATATTTTCCCAATGAAGGCACCATAATTTGCGAAAGTAGGTGTCCAAAAGGAGAGCATGGGAGGACAGATCGACGAAGAGTGATGAGCAGAAATGAAAATGCTCACATGATGAACTCTTCCACTCGTTCACCGACACTAGCAACAACAAGAGCGAGTTCCGATGGGGGAGCTCAAAGGCGTGCTGGCAATCTGAGTAAAGCTCGTAAGTGAGGCGGTTGAGGTGGATCTCAATGCCGCGGTTGCGACCCAAGACATAGCTCGAAGAAGAGAGGGTTAGTGGGTCGGGCTGGTGGTGGGTGATGTTAGGATCTAGGCGGGGCACTATAGACCCCCCCCCCCCCCCGACGGTGGAATTTATGCCTCATCGGAAGCACCTCTCCTCGGCTTGAACTATAGGAGATGCGTTGAAGACCAGACTCAAGGTTTGGATGGCCTGAGGACCTCACTCGAGCTTTGCATGTACCACTTTACAAGATCTGGAGTAACAAATAACTAGCAATGCGTCTTAGAGCATGCAAAAAAAATCTGTGAATAAGGGAATTAATATTTTTCCAATAAAACTAATGTCATATGTTGCAAAAGTATCTCCAAATTAGAGTGATAGCCCACAAGTGTAGGGGATCAATTGTAGTTTTTCGATAAATAAGAGTGTCGAACCAAACGAGGAGCTAAAGGTAGAATTTATATTCTCTTCAAGTTTTATCGATCATCGATACAACTCTACACACATTTAACGTTTGCTTTACCTAGAACAAGTATGAAACTAGAAGTACTTTGTAGGGTAATGCTAGAACTACCTTGCAAGAATAAAACTAGGAGTACTTTGTGAAATAATAAAAGTTAGTTGTTTAGTAGAAAGCTTTTTGTAACAGTTGTTTAGTAGAAAGCTTTTTGTAACAGAAAGAGAAAGATTGGTCCCTAGGCAATCGATAACTAGACCGATAATCATTATTACAATTTTATATGAGGGAGAGGTATGAGCTAACATACTTTCCGTACTTGAATCATATGCACTTATGATTGGAACTCTAGCAAGCATCCACAACTAATAAAGATCATTAAGGTAAAACCCAACCATAGCATTAAGTAACAAGTCCTCTTTACTCTCATACGCAACAACCCCCTTACTCGGGTATAAGTTTCTGTCACTCTCGCCACCCACTATAAGCAAATTATGAATGTATTGCAACACCCTCAAGTGGTAATCCCACACGCTTGTGCGACACGGAGGGCACCATAGGACATCACCAAAATAAAACATACAACTCAAACCAATCACGATCATCAATCAACCCATAGGACAAAACGAATCTACTCAAACATCATAGGATGGCCACACATCATTGGATAATAATATGTGGCATAAAGCACCATGTTTAAGTAGAGATTACAGCGGGGAGAAGAGGTGTTACATCGCTGCATAGAAGGGAGAGAGTTGGTGATGATGACGGCGGCACTCCAGCGCCACCGGGAGAGAGGGGGAGAAAGCCCTCTCCTCCTTCTTCTTCTTCCTTAGTCCCCCCTAGATGGGAGGAGAGTGTCCCCTCTGGTCCTTGGTCCCCATGGCTCTCGGAGGGCAGGAGCCCCTCCAACATTAGATCGCTCTCGCTCTCTCTCTCTCTCTCTCTCTCTCTCTCTCTCTCTCTCTTTGTTCTCTTCTGTTTTACGTTCCTGTTTTCTGGCCGAAAACCGTTTAAATTCCTAGAGATCCGTAACTCCGATTGGGCTGAAATTTTTAGGGATTTTTATCTGGATATTAGGTTCCTTACGGCCGAAGGATACCTCCAACCTACTTACAGGGGCGCCACAAGCCTGCCCGGCGCGCCCAGGGTAGGGGGCACGCCCCTTGGGCTTGTGGGCCCCTCGAGAATCATCTCGCGTTGATTCTTTTTCCCAAAAATCACATATATTTCAAAATAAATCTCCATAAGTTTTTATCATGTTTGGACTTTGTTTGATATGGATATTATGCAAAACAAAAAACATGCAACAAACAAGAACTGGCACTGGATCAATATATTAGTCCCAAAAATAATATTAAATGTTGCCAAAAGTATGTGAAAGTTCTAGAATATTGGCATGAAACAATAAGAAATTATAGATACAACGGAGACGTATCAGCATCCCGAAGCTTAATTCCTGCTCGTCCTCGAGTAGGTAAATGATAAAAATATAATTTTTGATGTGGAATGCTACCTAGCATAATCTTGATCATACAATTTAATCATGGCATGAATATTAAGATACGAGTGATTCAAAGCAAGTCTATATTTGATATAAAGACATCAATACTCAGGTATACCAACAAACAATCATGCCTTTCAAAATAAAGATGCTAAAGAATGCTATCCCTAGTTCGTCATGCTCAATCATTGATCCAGTCATGATGCACACAACATTAACTATACTCAGTGCATAAAAATGACAATAGTGCTCTCCAACTGGTGCTTGAATGAGAAGTTGATGACTCAACAATAAAAATAAATATCATAAAAGTAAATAGATAGGCCCTTCGCATAGGGAAGCATGGATTCGCAGAGGTGCCAGAGCTCGAAGCTTAAATTCGGGATGAATATATTTTGAGAGGTGTACTTTTCCTGTCAACGTCACGAGGATTCTCAATAAATTCCATGCTAAATGTGATGCCCCAGCTTAATCATGCACTAATCATACACGCAAATGTACACGACCAAGATCAGAGACTCGCGGAAAGATATCACAACACAACTCTAGACACAAATTAAAGTCATACAAACTTTATATTACAAGCCAGGGGCCTCGAGGGCTCGAATACATAAGCTTGAATACAAACAAGTCAGCGCAAGCAACAATATCTGAGTACAAACATAAGTAAACATGTATGCCTTAAGAAGGCTATCACAAACATCAACATGGATCGAAAAGGCAAGGCCTCCTACCTGGGAGCCTCCTAACTACTCCTGGTCATCGACGGCCTCCACGTAGTAGTAGGCACCCTCGGGATAGTAGTAGTAGTAGTAGTAGTCAGTGGTGGCATCGGGCTCCTGGGATCTGTCATCTGATCGCATCAATTGGGTAGAGGAGAAAAACGGTAGCGAAGCAACCGTGAGTACTCATCCGAAATACTTGCAAGACTTGCATCAAATCTATGCTAACTATGCATGTGTATCAAATGAATGAGGTTGTATCTTTAGCCTAGACTGCAGAAATGCCAGAACAGAGAGAAAAGCCTAGCCTATCCAAGACTAGCATCTTGAAGCATCTTTCAGCAACAGAAGAGAGTAGAGTATCATAGCATAAGTAATAAGTATGTTGTAGCATCCACGCCCAGAGATCCTTTCTCGACTCCCTGAAAGAAAGCAATCCCGGAGCCATCATATCCAGTTCACATCTCTAGTATCCAGTTCTAGTTGTATAAATCGGGATACACCTCCGAGCGTTTGTTACCATGGACACATCTATTTTGAATAGATATACTTCCCTATAGGGGTGCACCAACTTACCCAACACGCTCGTTCAACTCCGGCTAGACACACTGTAACGGGTCATGCCTGACCTCGGCCGATCAACACGTCGTAGTCCTACCTAGGATCAACAGAGAGGCTAGCATGTCGGTCTACATCCTAAATGTGAAGGGGTCGTGGGCCAATCATCCTTTGCAATCCTGCTTGTTGCGAACGCAGCCTGGAGCAGACCCACCCCCTTAATACAAGTGCAGGTGGTTAACGTTCAACCGGGGTCGCGTCGCTAAACCGCTGACGTCAGTGAGCTTTCGCAAGAATCGTACAACGTAGAGTGCCCATACTTATACCCGCGTGGTGGTCAGTGTGAAAAGGCCAGATGCCTAGCAACTCAGATCACATATCCAAACCGTTAGTGTCTTGGGAGCGCGCGGAGACGATCAATGATCCACGACATGTGGTCCCATCGCCCCGTCTCACGGACTTACGGCAAGGGCTTGATACGTCCATTTTGCATCATGTTTTCCTACTGTTATTTATGATGTTTTTATCCATAATAATGCTTTTTGGAGTAATTCTAATGCCTTTTCTCTCATAATTTGCTAGGTACACACAAAGAGGGAGAATTCCGGCAGTTGGAAATCTGGACCTGGAAAAGCTACGTCAGGCTACCTATTCTGCACAACTCCAAACAAGCTGAAACTTCACGCAGAATTTTTATGGAATATATGATGAATATTGGAGCAAATAAGTACCAGAGGAGGCCCACCAGGTGGGCACAACCCACCTGGATGCGCCAGGGAGCCCAGGCGCGCCCTGGTGGGTTGTGCTCACCCAGGCCCACCTCCGGTGCCCATCTTCTGGTATATAGGTCATTTTGACCTAGAAAAATAAGGAGAGGACTTTCGGGACATGTCGTCGCCGTCTCGAGGTGGAACTTGGGCAGAAGCACTTTTGCCCTCCGGTGGAGCGATTCCGCCTGGGGAACTTCTCTCTCGGAGGGGAAAATCATCATCATCATCATCGCCAACAACTCTCCCATCTTGGGGAGGTCAATCTCCATCAACATCTTCAACAGCACCATCTCATCTCAAACCCTAGTTCATCTCTTGTGTTCAATCTTGTTACCGGAACTATAGATTGGTGCTTGTGGGTGACTAGTAGTGTTGCTTACATCTTGTAGTTGATTACTATATGGTTTATTTGGTGGAAGATTATATGTTCAGATCCAATATGCTATTTAATACCCCTTTGATCTCGAGCATGATTATCATTTGTGAGTACTTACTTTTCTTCTTGAGGTCATGGGAGAAATCATGTTGCAAGTAATCATGTGAATTTGATATGTGTTCGATATTTTGATAGTATGTATGTTGTGATTGCCTTAGTGGTGTCATGTGAATGTCGACTACATGACACTTCACCATATCTAGGCCTAAGGGAATGCATTGTGGAGTAGTAATTAGATGATGGGTTGCGAGAGTGACAGAAGCTTAAACCCCAGTTTATGCGCTATTCCGTAAGGGACCGATTGGATCCAAAAATTTAATGTTATGGTTAGAATTTATTCTTAATACTTTTCTCGTAGTTGCGGATGCTTGTGAGAGGGTTAATCATAAGTAGGAGGTTTGTTCAAGTAAGAACAACACCTAAGCACTAGTTCATCGTGATCGGAATTATGATACGTCTCCAACGTATCTATAATTTTTGATTGTTCCATGATATTATATTATCTGTTTTGGATGTTTAATGGGCTTTATTATGCACTTTTATATTATTTTTGGGACTAACCTATTAACCAAAGGCCCAGTGCAAATTGCTATTTTTTTGGCCTATTTCAGTGTTCCGTAGAAAAGGAATCTCAAACGAAATCCAAACGGAATGAAACCTTCGCGAGGATCGTTTTTGGAACAAACGCAATCCAGGAGACTTGGAGTGAACGTCAAGGAAGCAACGAGGCGGCCACGAGGTAGGCGGGCGCGCCCAGGGGGTAGGCGCGCCCCCACCCTCGTGGGCCCCTCGTGGCTCCACCGACCTACTTCTTTCGCCTATATATACTCATATACCCTGAAAACATCCAGGAGCACCACGAAACCCTATTTCCACCGCCGCAACCTTCTGTACCCGTGAGATCCCATCTTGGGGCCTTTTTCGGCGCTCTGCCGGAGGGGGAACCGATCACGAAGGGCTTCTACATCAACACCATAGCCTCTCCGACGATGTGTGAGTAGTTTACCACAGACCTTCAGGTCCATAGTTATTAGCTAGATGGCTTCTTCTCTCTCTTTGGATCTCAATACAAAGTTCTCCTCGATTCTTTGGAGATCTATTCGATGTAATTCTTTTTGCGGTGTGTTTGTAGAGATCCGATGAATTGTGGGTTTATGATCAAGATTATCTATGAACAATATTTGATTCTTCTCTGAATTCTTATATGCATGATTTAATATCTTTGCAAGTCTCTTCGAATTATCAGTTTGGTTTGGCTTACTAGATTGATCTTTTTTGCAATGGGAGAAGTACTTAGCTTTGGGTTTAATCTTGCGGTGTCCTTTCCCAGTGACAGCAGGGGCAGCAAGGCACGTATTGTATTGGTGCCATCGAGGATAAAAAGATGGGGTTTATATCATATTGCTTGAGTTTATCCCTCTACATCATGTCATCTTGCCTAATGCGTTACTCTATTCTTATGAACTTAATACTCTAGATGCATGCTGGATAGCGGTCGATGTGTGGAGTAATAATAGTAGATGCAGAATCGTTTCGGTCTACTTGTCACGGACGTGATGCCTATGTTCATGATCATGCCTAGATATTCTCATAACTATGCGCTTTTCTATCACTTGCTCGACAGTAATTTGTTCACCCACCGTAGAATATGTTATCTTGAGAGAAGCCACTAGTGAAACCTATGGCCCCTAGGTCTATTTTCCATCAAATTATTTTCCTATCAACTAGCTATTTCTATTGTTGTTTATTTTGCAATCTTTACTTTCCAATCTATACAACAAAAATACCAAAAATATTTATCTTATTATCATTATCAGATCTCACTTTTGCATGTGGCCATGAAGGGATTGACAACCCCATTATCGCATTGGTTGCAAGGTTCTTGATTGTTTGTGCAGGTACTAGGGACTTGCGTGTAGTCTCCTACTGGATTGATACCTTGATTCTCAAAAACTGAGGGAAATACTTACGCTACTTTGCTGCATCACCCTTTCCTCTTCAAGGGAAAACCAACACATGCTCAAGAGGTAGCAAATTACATATATAATTTTTGGCCTCGTGAAGGAGAAAGTATCGCTCTAGCTTGGGGGAGGTTTAAGTCAATGTTATATTCATGCCCCAATCATGAGCTCTCAAGAGAAATTATTATCCAGAATTTTTATGCTCAGCTTTCTCATAATGATCGATCCATGCTTGATACTTCTTGTGCTGGTTCTTTTATAAAGAAGACTATTGAATTCCGGTGGGATGTTTTGGAAAGAATTAAACGCAACTCTGAAGATTGGGAACTCGACGAAGGTAAAGAGTCAGGTATTAAGCTTAAGTATGATTGTGTTAAATCTTTTATGGATACTGATGCTTTTCAAAAGTTTAGCACTAAATATGGACTTGACTCTGAAATAGTAGCCTCCTTCTGTGAATCATTTGCTACTCACGTTGATCTTCCTAAAGAGAAGTGGTTTAAATATCACACACCTGTTAAATAGGAAATTAAGGAACTGGTACTAGCTAAAGAAGAAACTATACTTTATAATGTTGACCCAGTTGTTCCTACTGCTTATATTGAGAAACCACCTTTCCCTGTTAGGATAAAGGAACATGCTAAAGTTTCAACTGTGGTTAACAAAAGTTATATTAGAACACCTAAACCTGATGACAAATCAAAGTAGAGCCTAGCGTTGCTATGGTTAAGGATCTCCTGGAAGAAAATATAGATGTGCATGTTATTTACTTCTGTAATGAAGCTACTAGAATTGCTAACCCTGATAAAGTGGATAAACATAGACCCGTTGGCATGCCTGTTATCTCAGTTAAAATAGGAGATCACTGTTATCATGGTTTATGTGAGATAGGTGCTAGCATAAGTGCTATTCCATTTAGCCTTTATCAAGAAATTATGGATGCAATAGCACCCGCTGAAATAGAAGAAATAGATGCCACTATCAAACTTGCTAATAGAGACACCATCACACCACTTGGGATTGTTATAGATGTTGAAGTCTTGTGTGGGAAAATAAAATACCCTACTGGTTTTCTTGTTCTTGGTTCCCCACAAGATGACTTTTTCCCATTATCTTTGGTAGACCTTTCTTGAACACCGTTAATGCTAAGATAGACTGTGAGAAACAAACAGTAGGTGTTAGCTTTGGTGATGAGTCTCATGAGTTTAATTTTTCCAAGTTTAGTAGAAAGCTTCATGAAAAGGAATTGTGTAGTAAAGATGAAATAATTGGTCTTGCTTCTATTGCTGTGCCTCCCATTGATCCTTTCAAACATATTTGCTAGACCAAGAAAATGATTTACATATGCATGAAAGAAATGAAATAGATAAGATTTTTCTTTGAACAACGTCCTCTGCTTAAACACAATTTGCCAATTGAAACTCTAGGAGGTCCTCCTCCTCCTAAAGGTGATCCTGTGTTTGAATTAAAACAATTGCTAGACACTTTGAAATATGCTTATCTTGATGAAAATAAGATATATCTTGTTATTATTAGTGCTAACCTTTCCGAACATGAAGAAGAAAGATTATTGAAAGTTCTAAGGAAGCACCCATCTGCTATTGGATATACTCTTAATGATTTAAAGGGCATTAGTCCCACTCTATGTCAGCACAAGATTAATATGGAACCTGATGCTAAACCTGTTGTTGATCACCAACGTCGGTTAAATCCGAAAATGAAGGAAGTGGTAAGAATGGAAATCTTAAAACTTCTAGAAGCAGGTATAATCTATCCTATAGATAGTAGATGGGTAAGTCATGTTCATTGTGTCCCTAAGAAAGGAGGTATTACTGTTGTTCCTAATGATAAGAATGAACTTATTCCACAAAGAATTGTTACAGGCTATAGAATGGTAATTGATTTCAGAAAATTAAATAAAGCAACTAGAAAAGATCATTACCCTCTGCCTTTTATTGATCATACGCTAGAAAGATTATCTAAGCACACACATTTTTGCTTCCTTGATGGATATTCTGGTTTTTCACAAATACCTATTTCTCAACCTGATCAAGAAAAGACCACTTTTACTTGTCCCTTTGGAACCTATGCTTATAGATGTATGCCTTTTGGTTTATGCAATGCACCTGCTATGTTCCAAACATGTATGACTGCTATATTCTCTGACTTTTGATGATTTTTTAAGCAATCTTGATCGAGTTTTGCAGAGATGTGAACACAAATCTTGTCTTGAATTGGGAGAAGTGCCACTTTATGGTTAATGAAGGTATTGTATTGGGTCATAAAATTTCTAAAAGAGGTATTGAAGTGGACAAAGCTAAGGTTGATGCAATTGAGAAAATGCCATGTCCTAAAGATATCAAAGGTATTCGTAGTTTCCTAGGTCATGCTGGTTTCTATAGGAGATTTATCAAAGACTTTTCTAAAAATTCTAGGCCCCTTTCAAATCTTTTGCAAAAGGATGTCCCTTTTGTTTTTGATGATGATTGTTTAGAAACCTTCAAAACACTCAAGAAAGCCTTAATTTCTGCACCTATTGTTCAACCACCTGATTGGAACTTGCCTTTTGAAATTATGTGTGATGCTAGTGATTATGCTCTTGGTGTTGTTCTAGAACAAAGAGTTGATAAGAACCTGAATGTTATTCATTATGCTAGTAAAACTCTAGACAGTGCTCAACGAAATTATGCAACTACTGAAAAAGAATTCTTAGCAGTGGTGTTTGCTTGTGATAAATTTAGATCTTACATTGTTGATTCAAAAGTAATTGTTCACACCGATCATGCTGCTATTAAATATCTTGTGGAAAAGAAAGATGCTAATTAAACCTAGACTTATTTGATGGGTTCTCTTGCTACAAGAATTTGATTTACATATCACTGATAGAAAAGGAGCTGAGAACCCCGTAGATGATAACTTTTCTGGGCTTGAAAATGTGCTTGATGACCCACTACCTAGCTACAATCAATTTTGCTCATAACACTCCTTGGTATGCTGATTATGCTATTTACATTGTTACTAAATATTTACCACCTAGCTTTACATGCCAACAAAAGAAAAAATTCTTCTATGATTTAAGACATTACTTTTGGGATGACCCACATCTTTATAATGGAGTAGATGGTATTATTAGACATTGTGTACCTGAGCATGAACAGGGACAAATCCTATGGAAATGTCACTCCGAAGCATATGGAGGACATCATGCTGGAGATAGAACTGCTCACAAGGTATTGCAATTTGGATTTTATTGGCCTACTCTCTTCAAGGATGCCCGTAAGTTTGTCTTATCTTGTGATGAATGTCAAAGAATAGGTAATATCGATAAGCGTCAAGAAATTCCTATGAATTGTTCACTTGTTGTTGAACCATTTGATGTTTGGGGATTTGATTACATGGGACCTTTTCCTTCCTCTAATGGGTATACACATATTTTGGTTGTTGTTGATTATGTTACTAAATGGGTAGAAGCTATTCCAACCAGTAGTGTTGATCACAACATCTCTATTAAAATGCTTAAGGAAGTTATTTTCCCAAGGTTTGGAGTCCCTAGATATTTAATGACTGATGGTGGTTCACACTTTATTCATGGTGCTTTCCGTAAAATGCTTACCAAGTGTGATGTTAACCATAGAATTGCATCACCTTATCATCCTTAGTCTAGTGGTCAAGTTGAACTTAGTAATAGAGAAATAAAATTAATCTTGCAAAAGGCTGTCAATAGGTCTCAGAAGAATTGGTCTAAGAAATTAGATGATGCACTTTGGGCTTATAGAATAGCATATAAAAATCCTATGGGTATGTCTCCTTATAAAATGGTTTATGGAAAAGCTTGTCATTTGCCTCTTGAGTTAGAACATAAAGCATACTGGGCAATCAAAGAACTCAACTATGATTTCAAACTTGCCGGTGAAAAGAGGCTATTTGATATTAGCTCCTTAGATGAATAGAGAACCCAAGCTTAAAAAATGCCAAATTGTTTAAAGAAAAAGTCAAAAGATGGCATGAGAAAAGAATCCAAAAGCGTGAGATCAAAGTCAGAGAATATGTTCTTTTGTACAACTCTTGTTTTAGATTCTTTGCAGGAAAACTCCTCTCAAAATGGGAAGGACCCTATGTTATCGAGGAGCCATGAAAATAAATAACGCCGAATGTACTAACCCGAAGGTTGTTAACGGGCAACAAATAAAACATTATATCTCAAGTACTCCCATTAATGTTGAAAGCAATATTATCCAAACTTTGACACCGGAAGAGCACATAAAAGAGTCCTTCCGGAACACTCCAGAATCGTAAAACTAAGGAGGTACATGATACAGTAAGTAAACGGACTCCAAAAAATCTGCAAAGATATTTTTTGTCAGTTTTGGAATATTTAGAAAATTAGGAAAATAAGAAACTTCCAGGAAAATGACCCTGGTGGGCACAAGACACCAGGGCGCGCCTGGCTTGCCGGGCGTGCCCAGGTGGGTTGTGCACACCTGGGACACCTTCTGGACTCCGTTTTTCTTCCGTTTGCTTGTCTTCCAAGATAAAAAATCTTTATATACCCCCCGAACCTGTTGACCACCGTATCGCGGAGAAATCTTCTGTTCTCTTTTCTTGCTGTTTTCGGTCAGATCTATCAAGCCAGGCATCATGTCTTCCTCCTCCTCCAGCAACATGGAAGAAGATGCTTGGTTGATGAAGATTGAGATGAAGAGGGAGGAGCCCACGGAAGCCGTCAAGGGAGACAAGAGCAAGGAGGCTACCGTAGATCCACCCCGGTGGCTGAACAAGCACTGCCGGCCGAGGAGGAAGAAGAAGATATCCTTAAGCTTACTATGCTCATCTTACCCCTAATGAGATTGCAGACTTTCGGATCGTTGAAACGGTCCGTGTGTAGAATAAATACCTCACTCGTGAAAATATTCTACAACAAGAGTGTCGGATGTGGGGTTCCGGCAAAACCCTTAAGGTTCGAACTCTCGGGTGAGCGTGAAGTTCTTTCCCTCCTACCGATCTACGCCCTAGCTCACCAAGATCTCGTGGACGAACTCGACGAACTCGCAACATAGAAAGACACGGGATTTATACTGGTTCAGGCCACCATTGTGGTGTAATACCCTACTCCAGTGTGTGGTGGTGGATTGCCTCTTGGGATGATGAAGAACAGTACAAGGGGAAGAACAGCCTCCTGAGGTTGAGGTGTTCTTGTGCTCTGTGGACTTGTGGATGAGAACTCGATCTATTTCTCCCTCTCCCTACTGTGGTGGCTAGCTCTACTTATATAGGCCCTTGTCCTCTCCCCAAATATTAAGCGGGAAGGGAGCCAACAACGGCGGGCGAATTTGAAAGGGGACAGCTAGTACAAGCTATCCTGACAAAAGTGGTCTTCGCCTGCAAAAGGCTCTGGTGGTGACGCCGTCTTGGGCCCTACGGTGACCTCCGTATTCCCGTCCTACTGGCCTTGGTCTTGTTTCACCGATATGGGAACCTTTGCCTGATGCCTCGGTACTCCGCGCCTGCGCTTGCTTCCTTAGCACCAAAGAGGAAACAAGGACGCTGCACGTGCTGGCGCCCGCCTGGTGCCCACCTGGTGTGGATCGTCATGGCTCACGTCACGAGAGCCTCATGAGGTTTGCTCTGCCTTGATATCTCCGCTCCTTGAGAGGCAGCCTGGCGAGGCCGCTCCCGACGAGGTCTTGTGCCGCCCGCCTCGCGAGGCTTGGCTCCTCGCGAGGGTCTTGAACGCTTTGTTGATGGAGATGGGCCATAGAGGCCCGCTAGCATAGCCACGCCATGGGCCGCAGGCAGGCAAGTCTGGGGACCCCCGTTCCCAGAACGCCGACAGTAGCCCCCGGGCCCAAGGTGCTCTCGGGCTTGGCTTCGCGGCGAAGCCAAGGGTCAAGTACGGAGCGACGCGGGCCCCCAAAGCCTGCGGCCTCGGTCGACGCGTGACGGTTGATTGGACGTGGGCGTATCCACTTCCCACGCTGCATCGGCAACTTCCCGACTTGACAAGTCCCTGCGACATGCAAGGAAAACCATCATTACCTGCGGTCGTGGGAGGCGCCGGTTGGCCTCCTCTTGCTATAAATGGGGAAAGGGGTGGAGCCCCCGTTGCCCATCTCTTCCTTGCTTCACTCGCTTCTTCCTCCTTGCTCCCCTGCTTGCAACGCCACCAATGGCACCACGAAGGAAGTTCTCTGCCGCCGAGAAGGGGAAGGCCCCTCGCGAGGGTCCCGGCTCCCCGGCGCCCAAGCGCGGACGCGGCCGTCCGCGCAAGGACGTCACGACCCCCGTCGCGGCTCACTATCGTGGCGGCGCCGCGGTACGCGGAGGGGGGCGTCCTAGCCATGGCGGTCCAGTTGACGAAGGGAGGCGTGCCATGGTGGCGCGGCCTCCCCGTCCGCACTTCCATTCGGCGGAAGTGTCGCCGGAGTTCGTCGTCTGGTCAGAGAACCCGGCCGACAACTGGCTCCAGCTTCCGCGCTTCTTCGTCGATGAACTGCCGCCTGTGGTCCAGGCGGGCTCTGGTTGCAGGCAGACGGTTGTTGCAGTAAGGCCTCTTGGGTCGCGGTGGAGACTTCCGCCGCGGGCAACAGAGCCCTGGCCCGCGGCTGGCAGACGTTCGCCCGCGCACGCGGCCTGGGCAGGCGGTGCACCCTCCACATCAAGTACGATGGTGGATCGACCCTCTATGTGAGGGTGTTTGAGGAAGATGGTTGCCGCGCCGGGTGCTGCCCCGAGGCGAACAATGGTGAGGAGGTGCTTGGCCTTGGTGACGGTCGCGACGAGGATGAGGGCGAGCCTGCCCTCCGCGGCGTCTGTGCCTCGTCCAGCTACGATGGCTCTTCCTTCGGCGACAGCTCCAGCAGTGGTGGCTACGACTAGCCGCCGCGCCCGCTTTGCAGGCGGTAGCGGGTCATCTCGTCGCCGCACCTCCGTGAAGCGCGAGGAAGGGTCCGGCTAGGCTCGGGGTGTCGCTGGGGGCCTGCCTCCGTGGATCGCTGCAATGCCGCTTTTGTTTTGCTCTTTTTCCTGCATCAAAAACGAAACCAGTATGGGCCCAGAGGGGCGTGTATCGAACTATGGTTCCTTGGTTATTGCACTGTGCGTGTCATTATTTTGCTCAAAGACAACTTAGCCTGGTGCATTTGGGACGCCCTCTTCCTTACGAGGTGTTTGCTTCTTCGTGTCCATCTTGACCTGGTGGTCTGTGTTTGCTCAGGAACTCCAAAAATTTGTTAGGAGGTACGCTAGGATATTTCCCGTCCACCTAAGCCTTGACCTGGCACTTTGTATCGTGGTACCCGAGGGGCACGGACTAGGAGAGATGCGCCAGTTTTGGGCTCGAACGAGGGTGGCTCGCGAGAAGGCATAGAGGAGAAAAATGCTCGAGAGGGCACCTGCCTAGCCCCCTCGCGAGGTATGCGAGAGAGAGAACAAGAGCGAACCAGAGCCAGGAAATGCGGTAAGAGGCGAGGGAATCGAATCAACAAGGAACACCGAAAGAAAACTTCGATTAAGGAAAAATCGAGCCAACTACGGAAAGCAAATGAAAAGCCACATCCGGCACCTAGTCTAGTCTTCAAGTCTACTCACCAGCGCGGAGCTAAGTGATGCCACTAGGCGTGGGCAGGAGCCCCAGGGCCTGAGGCCGGCGCTCCTGAGACTCCGGGGCGTGTACAGCCCCACTCATTATTACGTGAGAGTGTCACGGGCGGCGATTCTTCACAGGCACCGGGCCTTCTTCACAGGCTCTGGCCCTTTCTTCACAGGATCAGGGCCTTGCTTCATGGGTAGAACTTCCAGAGGTGCTGGATGTTCCAGGCATTCTAGATAGGTATTCCGTCCTGCGTCTCCAGGCGTGCGGCGCCAGGCCTGGAGACATGGACGACCCTGAACGGGCCCTCCCACATGGGTGAAAGCTTGTGCAGCCCTTCCCTGGAGAGGACCCGCCTTAGGACGAGGTCGCCTACCTCGAGTGTCCTGGAAGGGATGCTGTGGCAGTGGTATCGCCGCAGCGCTTGCTGGTACCTTGCCGCCCTCAGTGCGGCTTCGCGACGTCGTTCCTCCCCCAGCACGAGGTCCATCCCCCGCGTGGGGTCCTGCTGCGTTTCATCGAACGCCAAGACCCTTACAGAGCGATGCTTGACCTCATGAGGGAGGACCGCTTTAGCTCCGTAGACAAGGAAGATTGGGGTCTCGCCCGTTGGCTTGGTGGCGGTGGTGCGGATGGACCACAACACGGACTGGAGCTCGTCGTACCAGCCCCTGCCACAGGCCTCGAGCTTCTTCTTGAAGGTCCTAGTCTTGAGGCCCCTCAGGACCTCCGCGTTGGCGCGTTTGGCCTGACCATTGCTCCTGGGGTGCGCCACCGAATCATAGCAGATCTGTGTTCCAAGGTTAGCACAGTAGGTTTTGAAGAGGTTACTGGTAAACTGCGAGCCGTTATCTATGATGATGCGATTGGGGACCCCGAAGCGGCTCACGAGGCCCTTGATGAACTTGACAGCAGAGCCGGCTGGGATGGTGCGGACGGCTTCCACTTCCGCCCACTTGGTGAACTTGTCAATGGCGACGTAGAGGTAACGGTAGCCCCCAAGCGCTCGAGGGAACGGGCCCAGGATGTCCAGCCCCCGGACCGTGAATGGCCACGTGAGCGGAATGGTTTGGAGGCCCTGAGCCGGCTGATGAATTTGCTTGGCGTGGAACTGGCAGGCTTCGCAAGACTTCACCAGCTCAGCTGCGTCATTGAGCGCAGTGGGCCAGTAGAACCCACTGCGGAATACCTTGCCGACGAGGGTCCGCGACGACGAGTGGTGCCCGCAGTCACCACCGTGTATGTCAGTTAGTAGCTCCTTCCCCTAGTCCCTGGAAATGCAGCGCAAGGAAACGTCGTTTGGCCGCTTCCTGTACAGCTCGCCATCCCGGATGCAGTACGCCGTTGCTTGCCGAACCACACGCTCTGCATCCTCCTCCTTCTCTGGCAGCGCCCCTTGCATCAGATACTCCTTGAATTCCTGGGTCCAGCATCCCTTCTAAGGTTCAAGCGCCAAGAGCAAGCGAGCTCTTGAGGTCGGGCCATAGGCCAGGGCTCCTGAGACAGGAGGCTGAGGAAGCTCCTCCCGAGGCTGAGCTGTGCTTGAAAGTGATGGTGTTGCCGATGGCTTGAAGAGTCGTTCCTCAAAGACACCGGGCTCTTGTGGCTATCGCTTGGATGCTCTCCTGGCGATGTCGTCGGCTTCCTTGTTGGTGCCCCAGGGCACGTGCTACAGCTCCAAGCCCGAGAACTGCTTCTCCATCTTGCGCACCTCCGTGAGGTATGCCTCCATATGCTCGTCCTTTGGCTCGTATACTTTGTTGGAGAAGTTGAAGAGGAGTTGCGAGTCACCTCTAACGGTAAGGCGCTTCACCCCCAGAGCTGCTACGGCCTTTAGGCCAGCTATGAGGCCTTCGTATTCTGAAATATTGTTGGAGACCTTCTCGCCATGCTGAAAGCAGAGTTGCACGGCGTAATAGAGCTTATCCTGGGCGGGCGAGATTAGTACCGCTCCAGCCCGTGTGCCTTGGTGCGCGAAGGCGCCATCGAAGTACATGACCCAACCATCCGGGGCCTCGCTTCCTGGCGAGGTGGACCGGTCTTCGCCTTCTTCGAGTGTCGGGGCATCCGTTCATTCCGCCACAAAATCAGCAAGCGCGGCTCCCTTGACGACCCTGGTAGTGCTGAACTCTAACTGGAATGCTTGCAGCTCGATGTTCCACTCGGCGACCCTTCCGGCTGAGTTGGGGCTCCTAAGTACCCTCTCCAATGGGTAGGCCGAGACAACCTTGATGGGGTGGCCCTGGAAGTAGTGACGCAGCTTGCGTGAGGCCACCAAGAGCGCGAGCAGGAGCTTCTGAGGCATGGGGTATCATGCCCTTGCGTCCCGCAACACCGTGCTGACAAAATACACCGGGTGCTCGACAAGGGCTGGTGCGTTGGCGAGGCTCGGGTCTTGCGGAGATTGGCGCGTCTCCTGAGGTGGAAGGGCTCCTGAGGCCTGACTGCTATCGGGAACTTCAGCTACGTTGTCTCGCCAAGCTTGGTCTTCTGGGGCTGAGGCTTTTGTGGCGCCTTCCTGACCCTGCATTACCTCAACTGTAGCCTGGCGCGGCGCGCCCTTGGCTTGGTGCTCCTCCCAAACCGCCACCAGCGCTGCGCTGGCGGAGTACGGGGTGGCGGCAAGGTAAAGCACTAAGGGTTCGAGAGGTCGTGGTGCCACCATCACCGGAGGGCTGGTCAGGTATTTCTTGAGGTCTTGGAAGGCTCGGTCGGCCTCTGATGTCCACTCGAACGGGCCCTTCTTCTTCATGAGCTTGAAGAAGGGTAAGGTGCGCTCTCCCAGCTTGGAGATGAAACGCCCCAACGCAGTTACCCGTCCCGCCAGCTTCTGCATCTCTCTGAGGGTCTGCGGCGGGCTCATGTCCTCGATGGCCTTGATTTTCTCCGGGTTCGCCTCGATCCCTCTATGAGATACGAGGAATGCCAGCAGCTTGCCGGAAGGGACACCGAACACACACTTCTTCGGGTTAAGCCGCAAGTTCACCTAGCGCAGGCTCTCGAAGGTCTCCTCCAGGTCTTGAATCAAGGTTCTCGCCTCCCGAGACTTCACCACTATGTCGTCGACATAGGCCTCCGTGTTTCTCCGCGAGCTGCCGCCCCAAGGTGATATGCATCAGCCGCTGAAAGGTCGCGCCCGCGTTGCACAGCCCGAAGGGCATGCAGGTGTAGCAGTACACCCCACACGGGGTCAGGAAGGCTGCCTTCTCCACGTCTTCCACCGCCATCTTGATCTGGTGATACCCTGAGAATGCGTCCAAGAAGCACAGTAGGTCGCACTCGGCGGTGGAGTCGACGATCTGATCGATGTGGGGGAGCGGGAACGGATCTTGGGGGCAGGCCTTATTAAGGTTGGTGAAATCGACGCACATTCGTTCCTTCCCGCCTTTCTTTGGCACTACGACGGGGTTCGCCAGCCACGTGGGGTACCAAACATCGCGAATGGCACCCGCCGCCTCCAGCTTGCGGGTCTCCTGGACGATGAAGGCTTGTTTCTCAGTGGATTGCTGCCTCGCTTGTTGCTTGACAGGGCGCATGTTGGGGCACTCCCTTAAGTGATGCTGAATCACCTCTCTTGGAACCCCCACCAGCTGATTGGGCTCCCATGTGAATATGTCCTTGTTTGCGCGCAAGAACCTCACCAGCGCCTCTTCTTGGACGGAATCGAGGCCGACACCTATGGTAAAGGTGGCTCCTAAGGGTCCGTCCTCATTGACTGGCACCTGCTTGGTTTCCGCCTTGTCTTGGGTGAACAGCTGCTTCTTCTTGGTAGGCGCGGCCTCCTTGGCTTCGGGGGTACCAGCGCTGGCGGGCTGCGCCGCCGCCGCGGTCTTGAAGGCAAGCTTGAGTGCCGTTACGGCCTCCTTGGTGTCCCCCTTGATGGTGAGGACGCCCTTGCTCCCAGGCATCTTCATGAGGTTGTAGGCCGGGTGAGTCGCCGCCATGAACTGGGCGAGAGCTGGGTACCCGAGGATGACGTTGTACGGGAGGCCGATGCGGGCGACGTCGAAGTCGACCAACTCGGTGCGGTAGTTGTCGCGCGTGACAAAGGTGACTGGGAGACGGATCTGACCCAGGGAGTGGGCAGCGCCGCCACCAACTCCTAAGAAGGGCTTGCTGAGACTGAGTCACTCGAGCGGCACATGAAGAAGGCTGAAGGCCTCCACGGAGAGCAAGTTGAGGCCGGCACCACCATCAATGAGGGCCTTGGTAATAGCCACGTTGCAGATGGTGGGCGTGCAGAGCATTGGGAGCATGCCCGAGCCGACGGTGGAGCCGGGATGGTCTTCTGAGCTGGACGTGAGGTCGGCCTCTACTGAGGTCCAACCCGGCGAAGCCCCCGAGCGCTTGGAAGCGGCCCCAATCTGACGGAGGAACGGCTTGACGTGGCGATCTGAAGGCGGTGCTTGAGAGCCGCCCAGCAGGGCTGCGACTGCGTGGTGCGCCGGCACCGCATAGCGTGCAGCAAAGAGGCCGCGGAGTTCCCCCCAGGACGCCACCGTAGATCCAGGGAGGTTGAGCAGCCAGGCGCGTGGCTCGCCGGCGAGGGCCATGGGGAACCAGTTAGCCATGACCTTGTCGTCGCCCCCACCCTCAAGGACAGCCTCCTCGTACGCCAGTAGGAACAGCGATGGGTCCACCGCGCCGTCGTAGCGCGGTGGTATCTCCGGCTTGAACTTGGGTGGCCATTGCACCCGTCGAAGGGCGGGGGCCAGGGCTCGGAGCCCCTGGCCCCGTCGTCAGCACCTGCCACATGAGCGGTTGGCGGAGCACCCGCCTTGGGGGCGAAGTGCGGCGCCGCGGGGCGCAGGCCGGTGGTGGAGAAGCTACGGCGCACCCCTACCTGGCGCACCAAATGTCGGATGTGGGGTTCCGGCAAAACCCTTAAGGTTCGAACTCTGGGGTGCGCGCGAAGTTCTTTCCCTCCTACCGATCTACGCCCTAGCTCACCAAGATCTCGCGGACGAACTCGCAACACAGAAAGACACGGGATTTATACTGGTTCGGGCCACCATTGTGGTGTAATACACTACTCCAGTGTGTGGTGGTGGATTGCCTCTTGGGATGATGAAGAACAGTACAAGGGGAAGAACAGCCTCCTGAGGTTGAGGTGTTCTTGTGCTCTGTGGACTTGTGGATGAGAACTCGATCTTTTTCTCCCTCTCCCTACTGTGGTGGCTAGCTCTACTTATATAGGCCCTGGTCCTCTCCCCAAATATTGAGCGGGAAGGGAGCCAACAACGGCGAGCGAATTTGAAAGGGGACAGCTAGTACAAGCTATCCTGACAAAAGTGGTCTTCGCCTGCAAAAGGCTCTGGTGGTGACGCCATCTTGGGCCCTACGGTGACCTCCGTCTTGCCGTCATGTTGGCCTTGGTCTTGTTTCACCGATATGGGAACCTTTGCCTGATACCTCGGTACTCTGCGCATGCGCTTGCTTTCTTAGCACCAAAGAGGAAACAAGGATGCTGCACGCGCTGGCGCCTGCCTGGCGCCCACCTGGTGTCGATCATCATGGCTCACGTCACGAGAGCCTCGTGAGATTTTCTCCGCCTTGATATCTCCTCTCCTAGAGAGGCAGCCTGGCGAGACCGCTCCCGAGGAGGTCTTGTGCCGCCCGCCTCGCAAGGCTTGGCTCCTCGCGAGGGTCTTGAACGCTTTGTTGATGGAGATGGGCCGTACAGGCCCGCTAGCATAGCCACGCCATGGGCCGCAGGCAGGCAAGTCTTGGGACCCCCGTTCCCAGAACGCCGACAAAGAGCACATCATCTTCCTCCGGAGCTTCATACGTAGATTGGAGAATCTCCTGATTTTGAAGGATAGGATCTCTTCATCACCACCACCTTCATCATCATCACTTAAAGAAAACAGAGTTTTGGGTATCGGCACTCCCCTTGGCTTCCGCCAAGCTGGGGGGAGCTGCCCCGGTATCTATCATCCCCACTATCTTTTGCCTTTACTTATTTTTGTTCGATCTTCTGCTTTAGATGAATAAAAGTTTAGTTCGATCCTTTCTTTTTGACAGATTTATAATAAAGTTTAGTTTGAGTTTTTGCTTTCTTTACTTTCATGTTGCAATAAAAAGAAAGGAAATAAATAAGAAGTAAGGAAATAAATGAAAAAGATCATATGCTAATCTTATGGTAGGTGATGACACCACATAAGGAAAAGTATAAGTAGGAAATTTTATTAGAGATTGACAAGCATAGCATTGGTCAATGATGCAACTCATGAAAGAATTAATGAGGGAAGAGAAGATTCACATATAAATATACTATCCTAGAAATCTTTTGTGATTGTGAGCCCCCATCAAAATAGTATATGCCAGAATTGATGACGTTGGACAAGGAAGACAACCTAATGATTTATGTTTGTTCATATTCACATAGAAGTCATATTGTCATAGATCCTTTAACATGTGGTGCTTGCCCCCTACCTTTGCTAGCCAAAAATTCCACACTAAGTATAGATACTACTTGTGCATCCAAAAACCCTTAAACCCAAATCTTATTCTCAAGTGTCCACCATACCTACCTAGGGATTGAGCAAGATCCCTCAAGTAAGTTGTCATCAGTGCAATAAGGCAATAAAAATTGCTTCTAAAAGTGTGAGATCATTTAGTGTAGGAGAAAATTGAGTGTTGTACTAACTTGTGATGGTTAAGAATAAAAGTGACAGACTGCATAATAAAGGTCGCTATCACAAGGGGCAATACAACATGACGTTCTTTTGCACTAAGGGGTTGAGCATACAAACAAATAAGCGCATGGAAACCTTTGCTTCGCACTGCAAAGGGCCTATCTTTTACTTTTATGTATTTACTTTTATGCAAAGAGTCAAAGTTTTCTCTCTATCCTTTTTTTTATTTTTCTCCTTTGGCAAGCATCATGTGGTGAGGAAAAATCTAGGTACATATGTCTAGTTGAATATGGGTAGCATGAGTTATTATTGTTGACATCACCCTTGAGGTGAATAGGTTGGGAGGCGAAACTATAAGCCCCTATCTTTCTATGTGTCCGGTTGAAACGTTTTGCTCATGTGTATGCGGCGAGTGTTAGCAATCATAGAAGTCCCTATGATGGTTGAGTATGTGGACTTTCCTAGCGGCTCCGATACGTGACCCTTCCTGAAAAGATGATGAATTGTAGTTGCAAAGTTGACTGAGAACATAGTTTGTTGGTTTCTAATAGAGTTTTTGCGTTATACTTTAATACTGTGATGAATTGTCACTTATTCATGAGAATTCTATGATAAAAGTTCTATGATAAGAGTCTTATGTTTAAGTTTGTTGCTATTATAATAATGAACATGATGCTTCTATGTCTGTATTTTATTTTTATCGACACCTCTCTCTCTCTCTAAGCATGTGGACATGTTTTTCGATTTCGGTTTTTCGCTTGAGGACAAGCGAGGTCTAAGCTTGGCGGAGTTGATACGTCCATTTTGCATCATGTTTTCCTACTATTATTAATGATATTTTTATGCATAATAATGCTTTTTGGAGTAATTCTAATGCCTTTTCTCTCATAATTTGCAAGGTACACACAAAGAGGGAGAATTCCGGCAGCTGGAAATCTGGACCTGGAAAAGCTACGTCAGGCTACCTATTCTGCACAACTCCAAACAAGCTGAAACTTCACGGAGAATTGTTATGAAATATATGATGAATATTGAAGCAAATAAGTACCAGAGGAGTCCCACCAGGTGGGCACAACCCACCTGGGCGCGCCATGGAGCCCAGGCGCGCCCTGATGGGTTGTGCTCACCCAGGCCCACCTCCGGTGCCCATCTTCTGGTATATAGGTCATTTTGACCTAGAAAAAAAATAAGGAGAGGACTTTTGGGGCGGAGCGCCGCCGTCTTGAGGCGGAACTTGGGCAGGAACACTTTTGCCCTCCGGCGGAGCGATTCCGCCGGGGGAACTTCCCTCCGAAGGGGGGAATCATCGTCATCATCATCACCAGAAACTCTCCCATCTTGGGAAGGGCAATCTCCATCAACATCTTCAACGGCACCATCTCATCTCAAACCCTAGTTCATCTCTTGTTACCGGAACTATAGACTGGTGCTTGTGGGTGACTATTTTTTTTTGAAAGCTTAGGACAGTGAGGGCAACCCCCCACAGACTTTTATATTAACTCAACATGAAAAAGTTACAACATTCGGGGTTACATCAAGGATGGACATGGCAAGCTCTCACCACTAGGGAGAGAGGGGGATGCATATACATAGTGTACAAGGTGGGATACTTTTATTTCTACATGGATGTAACCAAACACTCAATAAATGGCACCAGGGCCTCTTTGACTCTGTGCCTCATCATACCAAAGTCATTTTTGAACCTCTGGAGCCAGCCATCCACCATGGGCACCACCCCCCTAAAGTGTTTGTTGTTGCGCTCTTTCCATATGCTCCATGCTGCAATAACAAAGACCTCCATGAACATGGGACCTGTCCAATTGTCTCGTGCCTCATGCACGAGCTGAATTCTATTCCCACCGTGTGTCCAAGCGATCCCTAGCTTCCTCGAGCATGTTCTAAAATCACATTTGAAGAAGAGGTGCTCCACCGTTTCTTCAGGTGGGCTGTCGCAGAGGAGACAAGTATAGACATTGTCTCTCAGTTTCATGCCTTTCCTCTTCAGCATGTTTCTTGTGTCCAGCCTATCCGCCAGCAGCAGCCATGCAAAAACTCTCCATTTATTAGTGCATTTTGACTTCCTGGTCCATTTAAAGGCATCGTCCGCCACCACCTCACGAAAGCAGTGTTCATAGTACTTTCTGGAAGCAAACCCTCCCGATCCCCACACGCACCTTCGGATGTCCGATGTGTCACTTAGCTCAATCGAGGCCATGTTGTTTTGAAGGTTTTGTAGCTCCCCCTGGGTTGGACAGAGATTGGTAGTTGGAAGTTATGGCCAGGCATCGGCGCTGTCAGCAAGGCCTGCACCGAGACGTCCTCATCAACAGAAAAGGAGAACAACCGGGGACGGCTGTCGCAGAGAACATTGTTATGCCACAAGTCCTTCCAGAACAGCACCGTGCTTCCGTTTCTCACCTCCACCATAGTGATGCCTCTGTAAATCAATGCAAGCTACATGATATCCCGCCACCAGAACGAACCACACTGATCCGTTGCGTGAGGCACCAATCCATCATAATAGGCAGCCCGAATTAGTTTAACCCAAGGCAGGTCCAAACGATTGTAGAATTTGTGCAGTTGTTTAAGGAGCAGACCTTGGTTCTAGATTCAGAGGTCAATTATCCCCAGACCACCCTTCTCCTTGGGGCGGCAGACAAGGTTCCACGCTGCCAGGGATATGGCTTTGGGACCATCATCCGTGTTCTTCGCCCAAAGACAGTATCGCTTGAGCTTGTCGAGATGCTCCAGGATTTTTGGGGGCAATCTGATGGAGCACATGGCGTATATCGCAAGGGACGTGATCACCGAGTTGACCAAGGTGAGTTTTGATCCGAGGTCAAGAAGCGAGGCAGCAGTGGACAGTCTACGCTCGACCGATGCAACCAGCGGCATGACATCAGTCACCGTTGGCCTAGTAGTGCCCATCGGCAGTCCAAGGTACGTGAATGGCATCTTGCCAACTTTGCAACCAAAAACTTCTGCCAGGCGCTCTGTTGCATCCACAGTCGTTTTGACAGCCATTAGAGTAGATTTTTGAAAGTTTATGCGCAGTCCTACCGAGGAGGCATAATCCTGAAGGATGCGTTTGATCGTTTCCGCTTGCGCTTGATCGGCAGGCATTACGAGGATCATGTAATCCGTGTATTGGATCACAGGATATTCATCGTCTGGTACTGGCATCGGTAGTTCTAACGCCCCAGCCCGATAAGCATCATTTATGGCTGCTTGCAATAGGTCAGCCACCAGAACGAAGATGAGCGGAGACAGCGGGTCGCCTTGGCGCACCCCTCACTTACAGAAGAACTGTCTGCCAGGGGTCCCGTTAAGGAGCACAGAGGATTTGGCTGTTGAGAACAAGCAATCAATCCACCCGAGCCATCGATCATCAAACCCCATGCACTTCATAATTTGCATCATCGGAGCGTGTTCTATCGTGTCGAATGCTTTCGTGAAATCGAGCTTGAGGATAGCGATCTCACATTTCGATCCTTGGCATTGGTGTATGAATTCAAACGCCCACGCCACACAGTCCTGGATCGACCTACCACGCAAGAACCCGTATTGATTACGATGAATGATTTGAAGAACCACTTCCCGTAGAAGATTGGCCAGGAGTTTGGTCAGCAATTTGAGGCAACAGTTTAACAGCATTATAGGACAATAGTCATCAGCTGTCTCCGGCGACTGTGTTTTCGGAATTAGAGTGATAAATCCAGTATTCAAACTTTCAAGGTCCAATGTACCTGCATGAAAATCAAAGTAAAGCCGATAGAAGTCCTCCTTAATGATGTGCCAGCAAGATTTTATGAAGCTTCCACTGAAACCATCCGGGCCAGGAGCTCGGTCGAAGGGTAGCTCTTTGACAACTTGGTCTATCTCCTCCCGAGTGAATGGAACAGATAGGGCATGCAAGCCTTCCACTTTCTTGATGATGCGTTCCACATCAAATCGCATGTTTTTTGGACTGGAGCAGCCCAGCCTTTCCTTGTAGGTTTGGAGAAGGACGACCTCCTTGCCCACATGGTCATAAACGACCGAGTCGTCAGGTAGTCGTAGAGAAGCAATGTTGTTTCTGTGAAAATGTTCAGTCGCCACCCTGTGGAAGAATTTGGTGTCACCGTCGCCAAATTTAAAGCATCTGATGGTGCATCGTTTCTTCCAGTACGCCTTTTTACAGTCAAGCAGATGGAGGAGGTGTTTTTTCAAGATTATCTGAAGTTGGCTTCAGGTACAGACAACCTTCTACGATCCTCCAACCCATCAAGCTCCAGAAGGGTTTTGTTGCTGTTTTCAATCAGCACAGACAACTTAGAGATTTTCTTGCTCCACTGTTTCAACTCATATCGCAGGTTCTTTAGTTTTTTGCAGAGGACTGCAGCCGTATTCGGGACATAACAATGTTTGTACCACGATCTCTGTACTACATAAAAGAAACTTGGTTGCTTGATCCAGTAATCCTCAAAATGAAATATTTTGGTCTTGGGAATTTTGGTCTGGATGCTAACATAGCATGGCACATGATCCGACGTGGGTTTCCCGAGGGGCATGACGACTGTATTCGGATATTTGGCCGCCCAATCAACAGAAGTAAAGTGCCAGTCTAACTGTTCAAGCAAGGGATTAGATTGCATATTGCTCCAGGTGAAGGATCGCCCCTTGATCGGTAGCTCTACCAAAGACTGTGTAGGGATGAATTCATTAAAGATCAGCATGTCATTAGCGTCCCCACCCCCTCTGTTACGATTATCCGGTGCTCGAATGTAGTTAAAATCCCCTAAGATGATCCAATATTCACCATTTGGAATGTGAAGATTAAAGAGCCACGCGGTAAATAACGTTCTGATGGGATCAGCGCAAGGACCATAAATGTTAACCAGGGTCCACGTATCATTGGACTGAGTCGAGGTGAGCCTGACGCCGAGCGCGAACGACTCGGAGAAAACCGAAACACCTGTGAAAACCGAGCTCATCCACGCAGTGATTAAACCCCCCGAATTACCAACAGATGGTACAAATTCAAACATATCAAACTTCTTAGGGCAAAAGAGTTTAATAAACGACAGATCAAAAGAGTCACACTTGGTTTCTTGAAAGCAAACTACAGAGCAGCCACTAATATCTATCGCGTTGTGGATCGCCAATTGTTTTTTGTCCGAGTTGATCCCTCGAACATTCCAGCAAAGCACGTTCCACTGTTTATTTGACGACATCACCCTTAGTTCAGCTCAGGGTTGTCCCCTCGATCACTTGCTAGAAGCTTCTGGGTGCTGACATCTTCCACCGGTATCCCGCACAAGGCAGTACCAACCTGCTGCAGCTGCTGGATTGGAGTTGGCGGTGGCCGTTCGTCATCCTCAATAACATCAGGCTGCAGCAACAACATGGAACAGGGGTCTGTCGCCTTGGAGGAGCACGCAACCGATGGGCCCCCCTGGGTTTGACCTTGGACTGTGTCTTCTTAGTGCCGGTGATGAGGTTCACTTTGAAGCCATCATACATTGTGGCCCTAGTGCTGCGCCGCAGGCAAGCCATATCGATTGGCATCTTCTCTGCTAAGATCATCTTCTGAATGTACTTGTTCTGTGGTTTGGCAATGGAAGCTTCAAAAGATTCAGATATTTCAACAAGTTCAAAGGCGTCAGAGTTGGCGTTGAAAGCAATATCCGCATCTCCAATCATCTCAGAGGCCTGCCTAGTGGCACAGCCGCAATATCAGCTACAACATTCTCATGCACTGTGACAAACTCAACAAATTTGTCCAGATCTCTGATGGTATGAACATTTCCCCCTTAAGACTTGGAAGCAATTCAGTCCTGGGGCAGAACTGACCATCTGCAAAGCACATGCCCTTGATAACCACAGTAGTCACCTTGTGAAAAATTGCAAGAGGGTTCAGAGGCATCATATCGCACGTCAGATTTTCAACAGGTGCAGTAATGCAGTGAGTATATCCGCCAAAGGAAATCATCCAGAGAAACTGCAGAAGCGAGATCCCTTCTACATCTTGAACCTCGACAGAGAGGGAACTGCCATTAGCGCGCACAAACTGTAGACCAGAGGTTTGTGTCCCATTGACCAGAGCATCCGCAGCCTCGGCAATATCTGAATACACAGACCATTCATCCTGAGGGTCATCTGTAATGTTGCTCTCTTGCTCCACGCCATCCATGAGGGAGGGACCCGTATACTGGAAAAGGGTTCTGAAACTGAATCCCCTGTACGGGGGCGGTGCAACAGGCCAAACTCCCTAGCCACCGTTCTGCGTCGGATGCTGCCGGGGCACCTGTTGCTCCCAGGCCTCGTTGATCTGCTGCTGCATCCATCGTTGGTGTTCCAGAGCCCACTGTTGGGCAGCAGACAGGTATGGTAACTCGTAAGGATGCGGAGATGCATTCATCGGGGGAGCGTCATCTTCATTACCAACTAGCTCGTATCTCCGCCATTGAGCACGTATACAGGGACCGACCGGGATCTACCCATGCGTGGCAGTGTGCCAATTCTCTTAACCACAAGACTATGGGTACCTGCGCAATATCACTGATGATCACGCGCACCAACACTCGTTCCTTGTTGTGTCCAGGCCTGTGCCAGAGATCCAACTTCCCGAAGCACGACACAGCCTTATTGATATAGTGATCAGTTTGATAATCCATAGGAAACACAAGGAAAAGAACCCAGGCAACATACTGAAACGGGCACCGGCGCATGTTTTCCGCCTCATCATGCGACACAAAGGAGAAGGTCATATCATCATCCAGGGGGTCTAACTGATGCGGACTCTCCTGAATAAACTGATCTCTCAGAGCTACATCAGCAAAAGCAACCATACCCACTCTGATAGGATAAACAAACGCATCTGGCACTTCAAGATGAAAGTCTTCTACCATGATGTGAACAACCTCATCCAACACTAACTGTTTCTGATGATCTGGGACTGGGGGAACAGCAGTGACAATGGCATACCTCTCGTGGCTTAGTGGCGAGTCATCCACCACCATCATGTTGCACGCCAATCTATGGTCCGGTCCATGCTCAATCCGGGCTCCCATCGGCACGAACTGGAAAGGCCTTGCCGGAAAGTTGGCCATGGCGATGTGGGAGTGGCAATGGCAGTCGCATCAGTCAATGGTGGAGCTGGGCGGGTGGATGGTGTGGCGTTCTGTTCGTTGGTTGTCAGGGGCGGTAGTATAGGCAAGTGGCATGGTGCTTGAAGCGGAATCATCCGCCCTATGGCTTTTGGGGTAAGGGGCCCAGAGATGGCACTTTCCTTTTGGGACGCCATATCAATTTTTTATTAGGTATGCGAGGATTCTATTGTGGATGTATAGCTCGTATTCGTGGCAGTGGATCCATATTGATTTGTTCCTGCCGTTCCATCTTCCTCTGTTGCAAAAATAATCGGGGAGCAAACTTAGAGGAACAAGATTTTACTCCATGGCCCAAGAACTTACATCGCCGACACCAAAGAAGGCCTGGACAAAATTCCCTATGGTGGGACAGGCTATTGCAGACACCACAGGCTCGAGTAGGCCGGCCCATCTCATATTGTGTGCATATGCATGCACGTTGGAAATTATGGCAGGTGTCACAACTTTTGGCATTACAGTTATTTGAATCATGGCCAGTCCCGAAACATCTGGCACATCTGCCCAGCATATCATGGATGATATCCGAAGGAGGCAAGTCTTTTAAATCATAGATATTTTGGATATCTGCCTCGTCATAATGAGCTTGTCGTAGGTCTAAGATACCTTCCAAAACCAAAGAGGGAATGTTACGCCAATTTTTCTCACGGTGTTTCTTACCCAAAAACTTTTTGGTAAGATTGCAATGATTATCGAGGAAACCGGAATTTCCAAACTACCAAAATGCAATGTCCCTTGTACCATCTTGTGGCTAGTTTTGCTGATCAAAGTTTCTTCCGAGCGATGATCATCATGAAGATTGCCATGCTGAGTTGAGACATCATCGAATGTACTCAATAAATTATTGGACCTTTGCTTACAAAGGCCGAATTTGGCCAATTCCTTAATAGCTGAATCATCCTTAGAAGCACTTTTCTCAAGAAGTTCCAGGTTAGTGCGAACAACTCTGGATGATCTGCCCCTTACCGTAGAGATCTCATGTGGAGTGCTCCATCCAACTGATGCAACTGAGGGCACATTTCAAGGACGTCTAAATAAACCAAAATGGCAGACAAAATCTGGCCAAACTCTATCTCGTAGGGCATAGATGAAATGACCCACTTCATTTGAAGCCACGGAGAACCGAAAATTCCTTTCTCCAAATAGATGTAACCTTGAAACCAGAAGCAAGACCTCCAATGCAACATTGTAAGGCCAAACGAACCGAAGCACATGAAAAGGGGAAGGAAGCAGAAGAGAAAGTGACCACCAAGAAAAACTCCTTGGAGGAGGAGGCGGGGGAGAAATGAACCGTGGATTTGAAACGCCGACGAACCTGGTCCTCGACCTTTAGGCCGGGGTTGAAGTCCCAATGGAGGATCCCTTCCATGGTGTCTTAGGAGGAGTCATGGCCACCAGTGGTGGAGGAGGAGGAGGAGCTGGAGGTGGAGGTGGGAGGAGCCATCCCGAGGTGGTCTGTGGGTGACTAGTAGTGTTGATTACATCTTGTAGTTGATTACTATATGGTTTATTTGGTGGAAGATTATATGTTCAGATCCAATATGCTATTTAATACCCCTCTGATCTTGAGCATGATTATCATTTGTGAGTAGTTACTTTTGTTCTTGAGGTCACGGGAGAAATCATGTTGGAAGTAATCATGTGAATTTGATATGTGTTTGATATTTTGATAGTATGCATGTTGTGATTCCCTTAGTGGTGTGATGTGACCGTCGACTACATGACACTTCACCATATCTGGGCCTAAGGGAATGCATTGTGGAGCAGTAATTAGATGATGGGTTGCGAGAGTGACAGAAGCTTAAACCCCAGTTTATGCGCTATTCCGTAAGGGACGGATTGGATCCAAAAGTTTAATGCTATGGTTAGAATTTATTCTTAATACTTTCTCGTAGTTGCAGATGCTTGCGAGAGGGTTAATCATAAGTAGGAGGTTTGTTCAAGTAAGAACAACACCTAACCACCGGTCCACCCACATATTAAATTATCATAGTAGCGAACACAAATCGAACCAACATGATGAAAGTGACTAGATGAAATTCCCGTGTGCCCTCAAGAACACTTTGCTTACTATAAGAGACCGTTTTGGCCTGTCCGTTGCCTAAAAGGATTGGGCTACCTTGCTGCACTTTTGTTACTATTATCGTTACTTGCTCGTTACAAATTATCTTGCTATCAAACTACTCTGCTACTTACAATTTCAGCACTTGCAGACATTACCTTGCTGGAAACCACTTGTCATTTCCTTCTGCTCCTCGTTGGGTTCGACACTCTTACTTATCGAAAAGAGCTACAATTGATCCCCTATACTTGTGGGTCATCAGGGCTAAGAATGCCTGGTCGTGCCCTCCAGGTCAACCCGACTCCACATCACTCACGGGTACCCTCATGGTTAACATGACTTCACATTTCTCTAGCGGGTACCCCTCGGGGCCGACCCGACTTCAGTAACTCTCGCAGGTACCCCTCGGGGCCGACCAGACTTCAACATGGTTCTAGGGGTATAGTCAAAGTAACCGTGTGTCCAAAACATCAAGGGGGAAATCAGAGGAATCACCTTCGATGGATTTCCACTCGATGGTCCATAACACCAAGGGGGGATCTGAGGAATCACCCTCGAAGGATTCCTACTCGATGTAACCGTCAAGGTGAACTTGGAGGAATCACCCTCGAAGGGTTTACACTTGAGGTGTTGCACGACAAAGTCGTTACTGGGAGTGGTGAAGGAGGAATCACCCTCCGTAGCCAAGACTAACTAGCTACACTACAGAGATCTCATCAGAAGTGCTATACGAGGTATCACCCTTGGCACTCGATAGTAACTCTACGGAGTCATACAACTAAGGGGGCTGTGAGGTGATCTGCCGGGCTCAGGACATCGATTCACGTTGATCGAGTCATCGGTCATAAAGCGGGGGCAACATGGACAAGGTGAGGGGTCACTGGTGGATCACTAACCAACCTATACTAAGCATATAGAATAAGAAGGTGGGTAAAATAGCATAATGCAAAATCAGGCTATGCATCAGAATAGGATCAATCAAATACGGTAGCAAATTCTAATGCAAGCATGAGAGAGATGGGTGATATAGGAATGATCAAGGGGGTTTTGCTTGCCTGGAAGTTGTATTGCAAGGGACTGAACGTCAGGGGCGTATTCGTACGCTGGAGGAGCGTCAGTCTCGGGGTCTATCAGAGAGAAGAGGGGGAGAAATAATAAATATAAGGCAGACAAATGCATCACGATGCATGACATGACAATATGCTATGCTAGGGGTGACCTAATGAAGTGCTACACATTACAAACGAAGCGGGAAAACATCTGGGAATGTTTTCCCGGCGTTTGGCAGTTATTAGACAGATGAATCGGAGGGGAAGGATCCATGTTCATCATGTTAGAGGCATGTGACAGATGAGTGGATATCATATTCGGATTCGTCATATTTTTCTGATCATTTTTCATATATAATTTTTTCATCGAGTTATAGATTATTTTCTATTAATTTTCAAAGTTCTTTCAGCAATTCTCTAAAAATTACTGATTTATTAATAATTCAAAAAATATTTAACTGCTAGGGGTACCCAAAAGTGTACCCAGCAGAGTGTTGGTGTGGCTGACAATGGGACCCAGTAAACTGCCGAGTCGGCAGTTAACTGGTCAGCTTTGACTGGTCAATGGGACCAGTGGGTCCCACCAGCAAGTAACTGGGCTTGCCCAGTCGGTAGGTTCACTGGGTCAACAGGGCCCATTGGGCCCACAAATTAGCCACTATTATGTTTAAGTAAAACTTATCAAGTTAAATAGTAAATGGTCCACATGTCATACTCTAGATAAATATTAGGTTTATGTTTTAACAGGGGTAGTTAGGGTCGGCGGGGCCCTGTGTCAGTGCTTAGGTATTTTAGTTAGTGGTTATGGCGCCACATCAGCAGTTAATGGCGGCTAATCGCCGGTGTAATGCCGAGATGACGAAGTTGGTCGTACGGCCATTTCCGGTGACGAGAGCACGAGAGGGTGGCATTGTTGAGAAGTTTCTGCTCCTACGCTTTGAATGGTGGTCGCGGGGCGGCCGGACATGGCCGGAGTCGACAACGGGGTTGACATCCGCGGTGGCGCACACACGGTGAGGACGGGGTGGTTGCCATGGCGCGCCAACTGGTGAGCCGAGTGGTGCAGACGCTCTGGGCGGTCTCCTGGAGCCCGTACGCGTTAGGGGTTGGTCCTAGGGGGAACGAGAACGACGACAGTGGTCAAAGCAGAGCACGGAGCTACGGCCAGAGCACGACAACGACGACAGTGGTCAAAGCAGAGCACGGAGCTACGGCCAGAGCACGACAACGACTACGATGTGCTGAGGCCCGAATCCGAGGGCAATTTAGAGGGGTTAGGTGCGGTTGCTCACTGCAAACTCGCTGCGGGGGTCGAGGTGGCCGGAGAGGGCCGAGGACGAGCAGATCGATGGGGAGTTGTGGCAGCCGCCGACGAGGGGGGTGGATGATTCCGGTGGCTTGGCAATCCCCGGCTTGATCTGCTCCTCGCAGACGACGTGGAAGACGCAGGCGGTGCTCCTGGACATCCCCGAGCGGTGCGGGGTGGCTGGTGGCTACATCGACGAGGTACGGCGGTTGCGGCAGCGCAAGCAGAGGAGGGGAGAGAGAGCTGCGAGATGGGATAGTTCTGGAGGGGCTAGGGTTCACCGAGGGGGAGCAAGGGTCCTTATCCGGCTCGAGGAATCATCGGATGGGCGGCACGTGCACGATCGCCGCATGGGCGGCCATGACAAGCGCCTTGCCTCCTATGCTACGCGAGGTGGAAGGAAAGTCTGGCTTATCGGGCTGGGCTGCACTATAGCATCGGGCTGCAGTGCATAGTGCATTTTTTTTATTTTCCATGTCTTCTTTTCTATTTTCTGTTTTATTTATTCTTTTTTTTTACTATTTTATTTTAATACTAAATGATTTTTGTTAAGTATGAGACTTGTCCCATAAATACTTTGCAATATTATGGGGTGGTCCACAAAGTTTGGGGTCAATTGGAAAATGTCTAACCTTTTGTTAATATTTTAAATAGCCATATTTAGTGTTGTTGGCCCTGTTTTAAATAGGTTAAGAGCATCTAATTACTTCAAAAATGTTGGTTTCTCCAAGACAATTACTTAGTGAATATTTACAATAACATGAACACTTTTGTTTATTTATTTGAAGAAGTTCTATTTTTACTCACTATTTGAATTTTGAATTGAAATGGATTTTGGATCTTAATGACTATTAGTAAGTTAATGATGATGACTTAGCATAATTAGAGGAAGGTCACTGTTGTATGATTACTGGGGTGTTACACTAAACACATTATTGGCGGTTCCCAAGTGGAAAGCTAAAGTTTACTCCCCCTCAACCATTCAAACACAAGCCATTCACTGATGAACTCAATGAGGAGTTCACATTCGACGGAGGATATCAAGGTACAGTCACAATCTGAAGTAGAGCTTAAAACGAAGCGGGTGAACTAGATCTCGCAACCTTAGTGGCGACCTTAGGCAGAGCTCGTAGAAGAGACAACTAGTGGACCTGGTTGGTGGCCAGCGATGTTGGGCTCTAGGTAGGCTACTATATACCCCCACCCCTTCAGAACATATATGTCATTGCAAGTCCCCCCCATCCTTTTCAAATCTAGGAGATGCTTCAAATACCCAAACTGTGCTCTCAGGGGGATGATGACCTCATCGATGCTTTACAAATACTGCTTACCCAAGATCTAGAGTAACACAACTGACAAATGGGTCCTAGAGCATGTGCAATGTGTCAAATGAGAATGTGAGTAAGGGAATTAATATTTTTCCTATGAAATCGATGCCATACCTTGCAAAAATATGTGTTCAAAGGAGAGTCGAGGAGGGGTACATGTTCTTTTGCATGAAGATGTAGAGAGTAAGAGGGGGCATGAACAACCGCTCATGGGAATACTCCTCTCTTCCCTATTTTGTCAATTCTTTTAGTGGCATGCAGGACTTGCTATAGTGGATCACGGGGAGGATGTGGCGACATGAAGCAGGGCTAGAACATAACGCTGTTGAGGAATATATCGATACTATAGCAGTCACCAGATACAAAGCTCGGAGAACAGGCGACTAGCGGGCCAAGGTAGTTGCTGGCGCGATTGGAATTTGGGCAGGGTTGTGTAGGCCTCCCCCTCAACTTTTGTGTGACATCATCAATAACTACAAAATTATGACATATATGCAATAGTTTCAATCATGACCAGTTTATCTCTCTAAACTACAAACAACTAAACTTAATTAAAAAAATATTATGAAAATTGAATCTTAAAATGCATGGAGCCACATACAATTGGAGGTATATGTTTGAGAAGGGGATGTGAATATAATGAGTGTGATGTATGTTCCATTGGTTAAAATAGTTATCAAAACGTGTATGTGCATTGCCACACTAACATCACACTTTTATAACCAACCAAATATTATGCAAACTTCTTGACATTGCGCGGAGAGGGGATCTAGCATAATCATACTGCTTGATCGATTGACTAGTGGTAGCTAGACTTATTGACGAGCATGGTTGAGGGGCGATTCTTGTTTACTTTCCTGTGTGCATAATATTTAGCCAAAAAGTTCATGTATAGGAAGATTGATTACTTCTACAAAACATTCTTTAATAGTGGTGTCTAAATATGAGTCATATATTCCCCCCTTGAAATCAATCATTTTAGTTCAACTCTTGGATCTAGACCCACAAGCCTAGCTCATCTCTGGATTAAATGTACTATATATGTATACCCAATCCACCTCCTAACCCTAAACCATACATGTCGCCATAGGCATCCCTCACCACGAGCTAACAAGACAGGCCCCCCATCGTTGCTTCCCAAGGCATCCATCTACGATGTCGGGGTTGTCGCATGCCCCTCAACTTCATAATCTTTCCAATTTCTACGTTCGTGCATTCATCGCCATAATTTCTCACCTCAGGAGTGAACGATGTACTCAATCCCTAATCGTCTACCGATGCCTCTTTGGTACCTAACTGGCCACATATGCTCGTCCCTAGGGCTGGTTTCTTTCCACTGCATGACCACATCACCTCCCGACCAACCACCATTGAACGCTACCTCTCAAGAATATCCAAGCACACTCAACATCTTTTGAACCTTAATTATACGTACTCGACGCACATAAACATTGTTAGAATGTTTTCACCTGAAATCAACCATTTTCCCTTAGCTCCCTGATATAGATGTTATTATTACCCCCATTGACTTACTATATAAACCAACCCAACCATTCAACCATAACCACGCATTCTTCCCTCTAGCCCATGCATCCACCCCTAACATGGATAGTTATTGCCTCCCAATGCACTCGTGCTCCATAGGGTGCCGCCCCTCCCACATATTTGCACCTCGTCGGTAATGTTTGTGTATATATTCATAGTTTTATGTGGTGATTCTTCCGAGTTGTTTATTATGTTCGATGGTTGTTGATTTGATATTATTTTAGAATTGTACGAAGGAGGGAGGGTGCTAGTGGGGCTCGTGCTTCAATGCCTGGCTTGACTTTCTATTCGTCGAAAATGGAGTAGCACAAGACAGCACATTACCACTCCCTATATTGCAAAGTACCTTTCACATTAGGTTTTGACAGGACAAGTTTTTATTTATCATTATGTAAGTTTTTGTGACGAAGAATCATCACCGCAAATAAGTACTTTGGATTTGGATACAAAACTAACGGCAACGCTAGACTTACGTAAAAAAAATTACGTACCTTACCTAATAACCAACGTGGAGTAGTGGTATTGGTGTTTAGGGGAGTGAGGGGCCCACCCCCTGAAAATCAGGGGGTGATGTTTAGTTTAGTTGGAAAGGTTTCCTACGTAGTGTTTTCGTAGGTATAGGATTATTGCATGAGTTGTAAGCTATATCAAAAACAATGAACAAAAAAAGGAGTAATTGTTGGCCAAAGACTTGTCCTAACAAAACGTATACAAAAATATTTTGGAACGGAGGAGCCGAGGAAGTGCTATACGTGATTAACTCCAACTTCAACGCACTTGCATGGGTGAAAATGGAGAGACGACGGCAAGCGAGCCCTAGGTCAACAGGAGTCCATCGCGCGTAATGCTCACTGCACACTAGTAGTTCACAGCATCACGCACGACGGGGCCGGCCGGCGACACATGCGCCCACACCGCGCACGGAGGCGCGGACTGCTCGGCAGTGCACGGACACGACGTCTCGACGACGACGCCTTTTTGCACACGGAGCCCCCACACCGCACGTGCATGCATGGGGGGCGTGACTGATCCAACAGTGGATCGCCTTGAATGATGGCCGCCCCGACCGCACGCACCAACGAACCCCATCGATCGGACGCGCGCACGGGCACTGCTCCTACGTAGCTTCTCCCGAAAAGGGAATGGCGACAGCGACGCGAGCGACGACCGGTGACACGCGCGGGTCGACCGTCATGCGTCACCTCCTGCCGGTCCGGCGAGGCTCCCGGCCCCGGCCGGCCAAGTAGTAGCCCCGCCGCGGTGCAGGTGCGCGCGCGCGCGCGCGAGAGAGAGAGAGAGAGAGAGAGCTGGCCTGGGCGACGGGGGCATGCAGGGTGAATTATTGGATTCTGTTGGCGGGGATCGGCCGAGCGAGGTGACCCCGCAGCGCATGCGTGCACGGTGGTGGCTACGGCCGGTCGGTTGACCACTCTACTGGACTGTGCGTGCAGATCTGAGTGTCCTCCCGGCTCCCATGCAGCTGGGCCATGATGCATGCATGCATGCATGCATGAGGATATATTTCCAGACCCCCACGGCGCTCGTCGTCTGCATGCACACGTGTAGCATGTAGCCATGTACTACTGACTCAATCTTTGTCCTTTCGCCCTGCAGCGTACGTGCGGGCATGGCAGGGTTCATGGTTTGAGATAGTATCCGACTGGATGTGGCTACAAAGCATGCCACTACACGTGTTCTGGTTATGCTCACAGAGTCACACTAATACGCTACTATAGTTTCTATCATGTATGTTTGATTTCAGCATATTCATAACCGGCCAGACCATTTCATATGCATGACCAGGCGGAGCACCGACAACAAAACCTCGTGAGAGTAGCAACTTTGGCACTAGCTAGCTTGTTCATATCCCTCCCTTCACCTTTAGCACTAAAAGTATATAATTGTTACAACATGTCCATGTCGAAATTTCACCGGGTTGACTTTTACACATCAGGATTTGGCACAAATGTAATGTCCACCAAACATGGATCTAGATTTTAGAACTATACATGTTGTCCGAAGGATCTACAAATGAGGACAGAAAGTGAAAATTCATGTTTAGCGATTGATAATGATATCATGTGACCGATTCTCCCGTCGAAACAAAGTCGCTCGATGAATTGGCAAGATTCATCAATGTGTCACAATATCATTCCTCGATCTCTTGTATTTAGCGGGTTTTTTGCGCGTGTAAAAAGCTTCCCCAATAAGTAGGAGTTCCATCGGTGGCGTGATTTTGAATTTTGATAGAAGAATATTAGGTCATAATTAAACCATGTGGACCAAAAGTTCAACATATGCGATCAAAGATCTCATTTGTGTGTTCATATATCTCTCCCTACATGTACAAAACAATGAGCAGATCATACCAAATATGACATTCCATGTTTTATATTTAGACATAAATATATTTTATGCTAGATTCCATCGTCGAAACTAGGTTGTAGATCGTTAGTCCAACACACAAAATCAAGTAATCGAATAATTTGATCAAAACCACACTTCCTCTGTCTCTAACATATCCTTTTCATATAAGTTGCCCATGCATGTTATAATGATCACAAACTTGAGTTCAAAAAATGATCACAAACTTCATGCGTCAAAACCTCTTTCCTGAATTCCGACGGTTCTTATAATATTAATGGACTTCCACTCCACAAAAGTTAAATATGTGAGATATCTGTAGTACACTAACTGGTGCTACAGATGGTAGCCAAGTGTGCTTGAGGCTCCTGCAAACGCACATAGTTGTCGTAGTATTTTCGATAGGTAGAGATTGTCGAACCACAAAGCAAAGGAAATCACTTCACGACTGCTTGGTGACTTAAGATGAAAGAGTGACCAAGAGATGATCATGGCGGAAGGAACCGCATGTAGATACTGACAGAAGGATTTATCGTTTCGACAATAGTAGGTGTTTGATTTGTCACAACATGTTTATGTGGAACACATCAATTTTTTCCGTTGAACAAGCTTGATTAAATCCAACGCATGATCACCAAAGTCATTGATGTGTATACCATATGTCATGGTTCTTTATATAAAGGGAATTTCACCTTATGTCGGATTTTTTTTCTGGAGGCTCTTTCGAAGAAAAAAATCTCACCTTTCTGATCGTGCTATCAATCAAAAGTTCAACACATGTGATTTTTTTATGTTACAACACAACAGTTTGTGGTTTGTTGCTAAAATGTATTACGGGTCATATTAACTAACACATCAGATCGAGAAGAGCTCGCTGCTTTCACATGATCTCTTAGTCCTTGTCTAATTATATATGTCACGGTAATGAGATTATGTTATGTATATATATATTGGATTTTAAAAAAATGTCTTTTTTTCTCAGATTTGTATCTAAGCCATTGCTTACAACTTTAGCTCATGGGAGAAATAAAGCGGTTAAATAGTTGGTATCTTCCACTTTGCATACATACATACATACATACATATATATATATATATATGTGTGTGTGTGTGTGTGTGTGTGTGTGTGTGTGTGTGTGTGTGTGTGTGTACTACAAAGCATAATAATGAACTGTTTTCCCAAGTTTTAATTTCTTGTTATATTTTAGGCTTTTCTAGCAATATATAGAGCACCCTACACATGCAAGTCTAGGGGTATAGGCATAGGAAAGTAAAGACATGCAAGTGCAAAGTAAAGGAGGTAGAGTTGGTAGAATTGCAAACACAATTGGCTCGGTGAAGATTTTTCCCCTGATTCGAACAGTTGGCGCGAACTTACATCCATGTTGACGGGGGCTTCGGTCCATGAAGGATCTAAGATCACAAGTATCCCTGTTGCAAAATTCAACGAAGGACTCACCCACAAAGGATCCACAAAGGAGCAACTCAACCTATTCCACCATGGCTTATTTCCATGGAGGAGTAGCCTAGGGTAGATCTTCACGAAGTAGGCAATCTCTAGGCTCATACAAACTTCTTGCCTTCTTCATAGACTTGAACACATCCAAGAACACCTAGTAGATCTAGGAAGCACACCCTCCAAAACTAATAATATAGAGGTTTTTTGGGAATGAATCCACTGCTCTGGTGCTTCAATAGATAATCTCCTCAACACTCAAACTCTCTCATGATTTGTCTATGTATTTCGAGAAGTGGGAGTGGAAAGAAAGAGGGGATTAGATCTAAAAGGAGTTGATTGAATGGTTGGAGTAGAAAGCCCTTTAAAATCATCAGAACGAGAGGTGGAGTTCTCTCTCATAACATATGATGGGAGTGGAGTTTGCTTCGAGTTGGACTAGTGGGGTAGGAAGGGGTATATATAGGTTGGACGGTTGATAACCACAAGTATAGGGGATCGTGACAGTCTTCGATGGTAGTATTTCACCCAAATTTGTTGATACGACACAAGGGGAGCCAAAGAATATTTATGAGCCTTAGAAGTTGAGTTGTCAATTCAACCACACCTGGAAAATTATATTTCTACAGCAAAGTGTTCAGTAGCACAGTAGTTTGATAGTTTTGATCGTAGCAATAACAGTACCAATAGTAACAGGGACAATAATAGAAGCCGTTTTGTAGTGATTGTAACAGCAGCAGCTGTAGTAACTTAGCAAAGACCAGTATGAGAAAAGCGTAGGAATTGGATCAATGAAGAATATTTTGAAGGAAATATACCCTAGAGGCAATAATAAAGTTATTATTTATATTTCCTTATATCATGATAAATGTTTATTATTCATGCTAGAATTGTATTAACTGGAAACTTAGTACATGTGTGAATACATAGACAAACAAAGTGTCCCTAGTATGCCTCTACTAGACTAGCTCGTTAATCAAAGATGGTTAAGTTTCCTGACCATAGACATGTGTTGTCATTTGATGAACGGGATCACATCATTAGAGAATGATGTGATGGACAAGACCCATCCGTTAGCTTAGCATAATGATCGTTTAGTTTTATTGCTATTGCTTTCTTCATGACTTATACATGTGCCTGTGACTATGAGATTATGCAACCCCCGAATACCGGAGGAACACCTTGTGTGCTATCAAATGTCACAACATAACTAGGTGATTATAAAGATGCTCTACAGGTGTCTTCGAAGGTGTTTGTGGGGTTGGCATAGATCAAGAATAGGAATTGTCACTCTGTATATCGGAGAGGTATCTCTGGGCCCTCTCGGTAATGCACATCACTATAATCCTTGCAAGCAATGTGACTAATGAGTTAGTTGCGGTATGATGCATTACGGAACGAGTAAAGAGACTTGTCGGTAACGAGATTGAACTAGGTATGATGATACCGACGATCGAATCTCGGGCAAGTAACATACCGATGACAAAGGGAACAATGTATGTTGTTATGCGGTTTGACCGATAAAGATCTTCGTAGATATGTCGGAGCCAATATGAGAATCCAGGTTCCGCTATTGGTTATTGACCGGAGATGTGTCTCGGTCATGTCTACATAGTTCTCGAACCCGTAGGGTCCGCACGCTTAATGTTCGATGACGATTTGTATTATGAGTTTATGTGATTTGATGACCGAAGTTTGTCCGGAGTCCAGGATGAGATCACGGACATGACGGGGAGTCTCGAAATGGTCGAGAGGTAAAGATCGATATATTGGAAGGTTATATTCAGACACCAGAATGGTTCCGAGGTGTTTCGGGTATTTTCCGGAGTACCGGGAGGTTACCGGAACCCCCCGGGAGAGTAATGGGCCTTAATGGGCTTTAGGGGAAAGGAGAGAGGGGCCTCAAGGGGTGGCCGCACGCCCCCCCATGGGCTGTTCCGAATTGGACTAGGAGGGGGCGGCGCCCCCCTCCTTCCTTCTCCCCTCTTCCTCCTTCCATCCTTCTCCTAGTTGGAATAGGAAAGGGAGGGGGCCGAATCCTACTTGGACCGGGAGTCCAAGTAGGACTCCCCCCCTTGGAGCGCCCCCTCTAGGGCCAGCCTCCTCTTCCCCCCTCCTTTATATACGTGGGAAGGGGCACCCCAAAGACACACCAAGCCTTCTCTTAGCCGTGTGTGGTGCCCCCTCCACAGTTACACACCTCGGTCATATCGTCGTAGTGCTTAGGCGAAGCCCTGCGCCGGTAACTTCATCATTACCATCACCACGCCGTCATGCTGACGGAACTCTCCCTCGGCCTCAACTGGATCAACAGCTCGAGGGACGTCATCGAGCTGAACGTGTGCTGAACTCGTAGGTGCCGTACGTTTGGTGCTTGGATCGGTTGGATCGCGAAGACGTTCGACTACATCAACCGCGTTACTAAACGCTTCTACTTTCGGTCTACGAGGGACATGGACATACTCTCCCCGCTCATTGCTATGCTTCTCCTAGATAGATCTTGCGTGATCGTAGGATTTTTTTTTGAAATACTACATTCCCCAACAGTGGCATCCGAGCTAGGTCTATGCGTAGATGTTATATGCACGAGTAGAACAGAAAGAGTTGTGCGCGATAATAGTCATACTGCTTACCAGCAACGTCTTACTTTGATTCGACGGTATTGTTGGATGAAGCAGCCCGGACCGACATTACATGACCGCGTTCATGAGACTGGTTCTACCGACGTGCTTCGCACATAGGTGGTTGGCGGGTGTCTGTTTCTCCAACTTTATTTGAATCAAGTTTGACTACGCCCGGTCCTTGTTGAAGGTTAAAACAGCACACTTCACGAAAAATCATTGTGTTTTTGATGCGTAGGTAAGAATGGTTCTTGCTAGAAGCCCATAGCAGCCACGTAAAACTTGCAACAACAAAGTAGAGGACGTCTAACTTGTTTTTGCAGGGCATGTTGTGATGTGATATGGTCAAGACGTGATGAGATATAAATTGTTGTATGAGATGATCATGTTTTGTGACCGTTATCGGCAACTGGCAGGAGCCTTATGGTTGTCGCTTTATTGTATGAAATGCAATCGCCATGTAATTGCTTTACTTTATCACTAAGCGGTAGCGATAGTCGTAGAAGCAATAGTTGGCGAGACGACAACGATGCTATGATGGAGATCAAGTGTCAAGCCGGTGACGATGGAGATCATGACGGTGCTTTGGAGATGAAGATCAAAGGCACAAGATGATGATGGCCATATCATGTCACATATTTTGATTGCATGTGATGTTTATTTTTTATGCATCTTATTTTGCTTAGTACGGCGGTAGCATTATAAGATGATATCTCACTAAATTTCAAGGTATAAGTGTTCTCCCTGAGTAGGCACCGTTGCTACAGTTCGTCGTGCCAAGACACCACATGATGATCGAGTGTGATAAGCTCTACGTTCACATACAACGGGTGCAAGCCAGTTTTGCACACGCAGAATACTCGGGTTAAACTTGACGAGCCTAGCATATGCAGATATGGCCTCGGAACACTAAGACCGAAAGGTCAAACGTGAATCATATAGTATATATGATCAACATAGTGATGTTCACCATTGAAAGCTACTCCATCTCACGTGATGATCGGACATGGTTTAGTTGATATGCATCACGTGATCACTTAGATGACTAGAGGGATGTCTATTTAAGTGGGAGTTCTTAAGTAATATGATTAATTGAACTTTAATTTATCATGAACTTAGTCCTGATAGTATTTGCAAATTATGTTGTTGATCAATAGCTCGCGATGTAGCTCCTCGTTTATTTTTGATATGTTCCTAGAGAAAAATAAGTTGAAAGATGTTAGTAGCAATGATGCGGACTAGTTCCGTGATCTGGGGATTATCCGTATTGCTGCACAGAAGTATTATGTCCTTGATGCACCGCTAGGTGACGGACCTATTGCAGGAGCAGATATAGACATTATGAACGTTTGGCAAGCTCGGTATGATGACTACTTGATAGTTTAGTGCACCATGCTTTACGGCTTAGAACCGGGACTTCAAAACGTTTTTGAAACGCCACGGAGCATATGAGATGTTCCAAGAGTTGAAATCGATATTTTAGACTCATGCCCGAGTCGAGAGGTATGAGACCTCTGACAAGTATTTTGCCTACAAGATGTAGGAGAATAGCTCAACCAGTGAGCATGTGCTCAGAATGTCTGAGTATTACAATCGCTTGAATCAAGTGGGAGTTAATCTTCCAGATAAGATAGTGATTGACAGAGTTCTCTAGTCACTATCACCAAGTTCCTGGAACTTCATGATGAACTATAACATGCAAGGGGTGAAGAAAACAATTCACTGAGCTCTTCGCGATGCTGAAATCGGTGAAGGTAGAAATCAAGAAAAGCATCAACTGTTGATGGTTGACAAGACCACTAGCTTCAAGTAAAAGGGCAAGGGAAAGAAAGGGAACTTCAAGAAGAATGACAAGCAAGTTGCCACTCCCATGAAGAAGCCCAAAGCTAGACCCAAGCCTGAAACTGAGTGCTTCTACTGCAAAGCAAATGGTCACTGGAAGCGGAACTGCCCCAAATACTTGGCGGATAAGAAGGATGGCAAAGTGAAAAAAGTATATATGATATACATGTTATTGATGTGTACTTAACTAGTATTCATAGTAGCCCCTGGGTATTTGATACTGGTTCAGTTGCTATGATTAGTAACTTGAAACAGGAGTTACAAAATGAACAGAGACTAGTTGAGGGCAAGGTGATGATGTGTGTTGGAAATGATTCCAAGGTTGATAAGATCACCATCGCACACTCCATCTACCTTCGAGATTAGTGTTGGACCAAAATAAATGTTATTTGGTGTTTGCGTTGAGCATGAATATGATTGGATCATGTTTATTGTAATACGGTTATTCATTTAAGTTAAAGAATAATTGTTGTTCTGTTTACATGAATAAAACCTTCTATGGTCATACACTTAATATAAATGGTTTGTTGAATCTCGATAGTAGTGATACACATATTCATAGTATTGAAGCCAAAAGGTATAAGTTTAATAATGATAGTGCAACTTATTTGTGGCACTACCGTTTAGGTCATATTGGTGTAAAGCGCATGAAGAAACTCCATGCTGATGGGTTTTTGGAATCACTTGATTATGAATCACTTGATGCATGCGAACCATGCCTCATGGGCAAGATGACTAAGACTCCGTTCTCCGGAATAATGGAGCGAGCAACAGACTTGTTGGAAATAATACATACTGATGTATGCGGTCCGATGAGTGTTGAGGCTCGCGGCGGGTATCGTTATTTTCTGACCTTCACAGATGATTTGAGCAGATATGGGTATATCTACTTGATCAAACAAAAGTCTGAAACATTTGAAAAGTTCAAAGAATTTCAGAGTGAAGTGGAAAATAATCGTAAAAAGAAAATAAAGTTTCTACGATCTGATCGTGGAGGTGAATATTTGAGTTACGAGTTTGGTCTTCATTTGAAACAATGTGGAATAGTTTCGCAATTCACGCCACCTGGAACATCACAGTGTAATGGTGTGTCCGAACGTCGTAACCACACTTTATTAGATATGGTGCAATTTATGATGTCTCTTACCGATTTACCACTATCGTTTTGGGGTTATGCATTAGAGACAGCTACATTCACGTTAAATAGGGCACCATCTAAATTTGTTGAGACGACACCGTATGAACTGTGGTTTGGCAAGAAACCTAAGTTGTCGTTTCATAAAAGTTTGGGGCTGCGATGCTTAGTGAAAAAGCTTCAACCTGATAAGCTCGAACCCAAATCGAAGAAATGTGTCTTCATAGGATACTTAAAGGAAACTGTTGTGTACACCTTCTATCACAGATCCGAAGGCAAGATATTCGTTGCTAAGAATGGATCCTTTCTAGAGAAGGAGTTTCCCTCGAAAGAAGTGAGTGGGAGGAATGTAGAACTTGATGAGATAATTGTACCTTCTCCCGAATTGGAAAGTAGTTCATCACAGGAATCAGTTCCAGTGATTCCTACACCAATTAGTGAGGAAGCTAATGATGATGATCATGAAACTTCAGATCAAGTTACTACCAAACCTCGTTGGTCAAACAGAGTATGGTCCGCACCAGAGTGGTACGGTAATCCTGTTCTGGAAGTCATGTTACTAGACCATGACGAACCTGCGAACTATGAGGAAGCGATGATGAGCCCAGATTCCGCAAAATGGCTTGAGGCCATGAAATCTGAGATGGGATCCATGTATGAAGAACAAAGTGTGGACTTTGGTTCACTTGCCCGATGATCGGCAAGCCATTGAGAATAAATGGATCTTCAAGAGGAAGACGGACGCTGATAGTAGTGTTACTATCTACAAAGCTCGAATTATCGAAAAAGGTTTTTGACAAGTTCAAAGTGTTGAATATGATGAGATTTTATCACTCGTATCGATGCTTAAGTCTGTCTGAATCATGTTAGCAATTGCCGCATTTTATGAAATCTGGCAAATGGATGTCAAACTGCATTCCTTAATGGATTTATTAAAGAAGAGTTGTATATGATGCAACCAGAAGGTTTTGTCGATCCTAAAGGTGCTAACAAAGTGTGCAAACTCTAGTGATCCATCTATGGACTGGTGCAAGCATCTCGAAGTTGGAATATACACTTTGATGAGTTGATCAAAGCATATAGTTTTATATAGACTTGCGGTGAAGCCTGTATTTACAAGAAAGTGAGTGGGAGCACTACAGCCTTTCTTATAAGTATATGTGAATGACATATTGTTGATCCGAAATGAGGTAGAATTTTTTGGAAAGCATAAAGGAGTGTTTGAAAGGAGTTTTTCAACGAAAGACCTCGGTGAAGCTGCTTACATATTGAGCATCAAGATCTATAGAGATAGATCAAGATGCTTGATAAGATTTTTTTCAATGAGTACATACCTTGACAAGATTTTGAAGTAGTTCAAAATGGAACAGTCAAAGAAGGAGTTCTTGCCTGTGTTGCAAGGTGTAAAGTAGATTAAGACTCAAAACCCGACCATGGCAGAAAGTAGAAAGAGAATGAAAAGTCATTCCCTATGCATCAGTCATAGGTTCTATAAAGTATGCTATGCTGTGTACCAGACCTATTGTGTACCTCACCATGAGTTTGGAAAGAGGGTACAATAGTGATCCAGGAGTGGATCACTGGACAGCGGTCAAAATTATCCTTAGTGAAATAAGGATATGTTTCTCTGTTATTGATACGTCTCCAACGTATCTATAATTTATGAAGTATTCATGCCATGCTTACAATAGTTTTATATGATTTTGGTATGATTTGATTAGAACTAACCCGGACTGACGCTGTTTTCAGCAGAACTACCGTGGTGTTGTTTTTGTGCAGAAATAAAAGTTCTCGGAATGCGATGAAAATCAACGGGGAATTTTTCTGGAAAATATAAAAAATACTGGAACAAAAATCTACCGGAGGGGAGTCCCGTGGGCCCCACGAAGGTGGGGGGCACGCCCCCCCCTGGGGCGCGCCCCCTATCTCGTGGCCACCTCGGGGACCCCCCTCACTTGTTCTCGACGCCATCCTCTCCTATAAATACAGAAACCTTTGAAAAATAACCTAGATCGAAAGTTCTGCCGCCGCAAGCCTCTGTAGCCACGAGAAATCAATCTAGGCCCTCTCTGGCATCCTGCCGGAGGGGGCCATCATCACCGGAGGCCATGGAGGAGGATCCCGGAGGGGCCATCATCGCCATGAAGGCCAAGGACCAGAGGGAGAACCTCTCCCCATCCAGGGGGAGGCCATGGAGGAGGAAGCACAAGGGGGAGAACCTCTCCTCCTCTCTCTCGGTGGCACCGGAGTGCCATCGGGAGGGGAATCGTCACCGCGGTGATCGTCTTCATCAACATCACCACCATCATCACCATCCTCATCTCTTTTCCACGGTCCACTCTCCCGCACCCCGCTGTAATCCCTACTTGAACATGGTGCTTTATGTTGGGGAACGTAGCAGAAATTCAAAATTTTCTACGCATCACCAAGATTAATCTATGGAGTAATCTAGCAACGAGGGGAAGGGGAGTGCATCTACATACCCTTGTAGATCGCGAGCGGAAGCGTTCAAGAGAACGGGGTTGATGGAGTCGTACTCGTCGTGATCCAAATCACCGATGATCCTAGGGCCGAACGGACGGCACCTCCGCGTTCAACACACGCACGGAGCAGCGACGTCTCCTCCTTCTTGATCCAGCAAGGGGGGAGGAGAGGTTGATGGAGATCCAGCAGCACGACGGCATGGTGGTGGAAGTAGCGGGATTCCAACAGGGCTTCGCCAAGCGCTGCGGGAGGAGGGAGATGTGTCACGGGAGGGAGAGGGAGGCGCCAGGGCTTAGGTCTTGCTGCCCTCCCTTCCCCCCACTATATATAGGGCCAAGGGAGAGGGGGGAGCAGCCTTGGCCCTTCCTCCAAGGAAGGGTGCGGCCAGGGAGGAGTCCTTCCCCCCCAAGGCACCTCAGAGGTGCCTTCCCCCTTTAGGACTCTCCCTTTTCCTTATCTCTTGGCGCATGGGCCTCTTGGGGCTGGTGCCCTTGGACCATATAGGCCAAGGCGCACCCCCTACAGCCCATGTGGCCCCCCGGGGCTGGTGGACCCCCTTGGTGGACCCCCGGACCCCTTTCGGCACTCCCGGTACAATACCGACAAAAATTGCGAAACTTTTCCGGCGACCAAAATAAGACTTCCCATATATAAATCTTTACCTCCGGACCATTCCGGAACTCCTCGTGACGTCCGGGATCTCATCCGGGACTCCGAACAACTTTCTTGTTACCGCATACTAATATCTCTATAACTCTAGCGTCACCGAACCTTAAGTGTGTAGACCCTACGGGTTCGGGAACCATGCAGACATGACCGAGACGTTCTCCGGCCAATAACCAACAGCGGGATCTGGATACCCATGTTGGATCCCACATGTTCCACGATGATCTCATCGGATGAACCACGATGTCGAGGATTCAATCAATCCCGTATACAATTCCCTTTGTCTATCGGTATGTTACTTGCCCGAGATTCGATCGTTGGTATCCCGATACCTTGTTCAATCTCGTTACCGGCAAGTCTCTTTACTCGTTCCGTAACACATCATCCCGTGATCAACTCCTTGGTCACATTGTGCACATTATGATGATGTCCTACCGAGTGGGCCCAGAGATACCTCTCCGTTTACACGGAGTGACAAATCCCAGCCTCGATTCGTGCCAACCCAACAGACACTTTCGGAGATACCTGTAGTGCACCTTTATAGCCACCCAGTTACGTTGTGACGTCTGGTACACCCAAAGCATTCCTACAGTATCCGGGAGTTGCACAATCTCATGGTCTAAGGAAATGATACTTGACATTAGAAAAGCTCTGAGCAAACTAACTACACGATCTTGTGCTAGGCTTAGGATTGGGTCTTGTCCATCACATCATTCTCCTAATGATGTGATCCCGTTATCAACGACATCCAATGTCCATGGTCAGGAAACCGTAACCATCTATTGATCAACGAGCTAGTCAACTAGAGGCTTACTAGGGACATGGTGTTGTCTATGTATACACACATGTATATGAGTTTCCTATCAATACAATTTTAGCATGGATAATAAACGATTATCATGAACAAGGAAATATAATAATAACCAATTTATTATTGGCTCTAGGGCATATTTCCAACAGTCTCCCACTTGCACTAGAGTCAATAATCTAGTTCACATCACCATGTGATTAACACTCATAGGTCACATCACCATGTGACCAACATCTAAAGAGTTTACTAGAGTCAACAATCTAGTTCACATCACTATGTGATTAACACTCAATGAGTTCTGGTTTGATCATGTTATGCTTGTGAGAGAGGTTATTAGTCAGCGGGTCTGAACCTTTCAGATCCGTGTGTGCTTTACGAATATCTATGTCATCTTGTGGATGCTACCACGCGCTACTTGGAGCCATTTCAAATAATTGCTCTACTATACGAATCCGGTTTAGTACTCAGAGTCATCCGGATTAGTGTCAAAGTTCGCATCGACGTAACCCTTTACGACGAACTCCTTTTCACCTCCATAATCGAGAAAATTCCTTAGTCCACTAGATACTAAGGATAAGTTCGACCGCTGTCATGTGATCCATTCCCGGATCACTATTGTACCCCTTGACCAACTCATGGCAAGGCACACTTCAAGTGCGGTACACAGCATAGCATACTGTAGAGCCTACGTCTAAAGCATAGGGGACGACCTTCGTCCTTTCTCTCTCTTCTGCTGTGGTTAGGTCTTGAGTCCTACTCAATACTCACACCTTGTAACACAGCCAAGAACTCCTTCTTTGCTGATCTATTTTGAACTCTTTCAAAATCATGTCAAGGTGTGCGTTCTTTGAAAGTATCATCAGGCGTCTTGATCTATCTCTATAGATCTTGATGCCCAATATGTAAGCAGCTTTATCCAGGTCTTCCTTTGAAAAACTCCTTTCAAACAACCCTTTATGCTTTCCAGAAATTTTACATCATTTCGGATCAACAATATGTTATTCACATATACTTATCAGAAATGTTGTAGCGCTCCCACTCACTTTATTGTAAATACAAGTTTCTAACAAACTTTGTATAAACCCAAAAACTTTGATCAATTCATCAAAGCGTATATTCTGACTCCGAGATGCTTGCTCTAGTCCATGGAAGGATCGCTGGAGCTAGCATACCTTTTAGCATCCTTAGGATCGACAAAACCTTTCTAATTGTATCACATACAACCTTTCCTTACGAAAACTGGTAAGGAAACTTGTTTTGACATCCATCTGCCAGATTTCATAAATGCAGCTAATGCTAACATGATTCCGACGAACTTAAGCATCGCTACGGATGAGAAAATCTCATCGTAGTCAACTCCTTGAACTTGTGAAAACACTCTTTGCCACAAGTCGAGCTTCATAGACGGTAACCTTACCGTCCACGCCCGTCTTCTTCTTAAAGATCCATTTATCTCAATGGCTTGCCGATCATCGGGCAAGTTCACCAATGTCCATGCTTTGTTCTGATACATGGATCCTATCTCGGATTTCATGGCTTCTAACCATTTGTCGGAATATGGGCCCACCATCGCTTCTCCATAGCTCATAGGTTCATCGTTGTCCAACAACATGACTTCCAAGACAGGATCACGTACTACTCTGAAGTATTACGCATCCTCGTCGTCCTACGAGGTTTGGTAGTGACTTGATCCGAAGTTTCATGATCACCATCATAAGCTTCCACTTCAATTGGTGTAGGTGCCACAGGAACAACTTCCTGTGCCCTGCTACACACTAGTTGAAGTGACGGTTCAATAACCTTATCAAGTCTCCACCATCCTCCCACTCAATTCTTTCGAGAGAAACTTTTCCTCGAGAAAGGACCCGTTTCTAGAAGCAATTACTTTTGCTTCCAGATCTGAAATAGGAGGTATACCCAACTGTTTTGGGTATTCTATGAAGATGCATTTATCCGCTCTGGGTTCGAGCTTATCAGCCTGAAACTTTTTTACATAAGCATCGCAGCCCCAAACTTTTAAGAAACGACAACTTAGGTTTCTCTAAACAGTGTCGTCTCAACGGAATTGCATGGTGCCCTATTTAAAGTGAATGCGGTTGTCTCTAATGCCTAACCCATAAACGATAGTGGTAATTTGATAAGAAACATCATGGTATGCACCATATCCAATAGGGTGCAGTTATGATGTTCGTACACACCATCACACTATGGTGTTCCAGGCGGTATTAATTTTGAAACACTTTCCACAATGTCTTAATTGTGTGCCAAACTCATAACTCAGATATCTCTATGATCATATCATAGACATTTTATCCTCTTGTCACGACGATCGTCAACTTCACTCTGAAATTACTTGAACCTTTCAATAATTCAGACTTGTGTTTCATCAAGTAAATACACTCAGCATCTACTCAAATCATCTGTGAAGTAAGAACATAACGATATCCACCGCATGCCTCAGCACTCATTGGACTGCATACATCAAAATGTATTACTTCCAATAAGTTGCTCTCTTGTTCCATCTTACTGAAAACGAGGACTTTCAGTCATCTTGCCCATGTGGTATGATTTGCATGTCTCAAGTGATTCAAAATCAAGTGAGTCCAAACGATCCATCTGCATGGAGTTTCTTCATGCATATATACCAATAGACATGGTTCGCATGTCTCAATCTTTTCAAAAATGACTGAGTCCAAAGATCCATCTACATGGAGCTTCTTCATGCATTTTATACCAATATGACTCAAGTGGCAGTGCCACAAGTATGTGGTACTATCATTACTATCTTATATCTTTTGGCATGAACATGTGTATCACTACGATCGAGATTCATTTTAGGTGCAAGACCATTTAAGGTATTATTCAAATAAACAGAGTAACCATTATTCTCCTTAAATGAATAACTGTATTGCGATAAACATAATCCAATCATGCTCAACGCAAACACCAAATCTCGATGGTAGAGGGAGCATGCGATGCTTGATCACATCAACCTTGGAAACACTTCCAACACATATCGTCATCTCACCTTTAGCTAGTCTCCGTTTATTTCGCATCTTTTATTTCGAGTTACTAACACTTAGCAACCGAACCGGTATCTAATACCCTGGTGCTGCTAGGAGTACTAGTAAAGTACACATTCATATAACGTATATCCAATATACTTCTGTCGACCTTGCCCGCCTTCTCATCTACCAAGTATCTAGGGTAGTACTGCTTTAGTGACCGTTCCCCTCATTACAGAAGCACTTAGTTTCGGGTTTGGGTTCAACCTTGGGATCCTTCACTAGAGCAGCAAATGACTTGCTGTTCATGAAGTATCCCTTTTGCCCTTGCCCTTCTAGAAACTAGTGGTTTTTACTAACCATCAACAATTGTTGTTCCTTCTTGATTTCTACTTTCGCGGTGTCAAACATCGCGAATGGCTCAAGGATCATCATAACTATCCCTGATATGTTATAGTTCATCACGAAGCTCTACTAGCTTGGTGGCAGTAACCATGGAGAACCATCACTATATCATCTGGGAGATTAACTCCCACTCGATTCAAGCGATTGTGGTACTCAGACAATCTGAGCACATGCTCAACGATTGAGCTTTTCTACCTTAGTTTGCAGGCTTAAGAAACTTGTCAGAGGTCTCATACCTCTTGACGTGGGCACTAGTCTGAAATCCCAATTTTATTCTTCGGAACATCTCATATGTTCTGCGACGTTTCAAAAAACGTCTCTCGTGCCACAGTTCTAAACCGTTAGAACTATCACGTAGTCATCAAAACGTGTATGTCAGATGTTTCGCAACATCTACAGACGACGCTGAGGTTCAGCACACCGAGCGGTGCATTAAGGACATAAGCCTTCTGTGCAGCAATGAGGACAATCCTCAGTTTACGGACCCAGTCCGCATAATTGCTACTACCAACTTTCAACTAAATTTTCTCTAGGAACATATCTTAAATAGTAGAACTAAAGCGCAAGCTATGACATAATTTGCAAAGACCTTTTGACTATGTTCATGATAATGAAGTTCATCTGATTATTGAACTCCCACTCAGATAGACATCCCTCTAGTCATCTAAGTGATACATGATCCGACTCAAACTAGGCCGTGTCCGATCATCACGTGAGACGGACTAGTCATCATCGGTGAACATCTCCATGTTGATCGTATCTTCTATACGACTCATGCTCGACCTTTCGGTCTCTTGTGTTCCGAGGCCATGTCTGTACATGCTAGGCTCGTCAAGTCAACCTAAGTGTTTCGCACGTGTTCCGAGGCCATGTCTGTACATGCTAGGCTCGTCAACACCCGTTGTATTCGAACGTTATAATCTATCACACCCGATCATCACGTGGTGCTTCGAAACAACGAACCTTCGCAACGGTGCACAGTTAGGGGGAACACATCTCTTGAAATTTTGGTGAGGGATCATCTTACTTACTACCGTCGTTCTAAGCAAATAAGATGCAAAACATGATAAACATCACATGCAATCAAATAGTGACATGATATGGCCAATATCATTTTGCTCCTTTGATCTCCATCTTCGGGGCACCATGATCATCTTCGTCACCGGCATGACACCATGATCTCCATCATTGTGTCTTTATGAAGTTGTCACGCCAACGATTACTTCTACTTCTATGGCTAACGCTCTTAGCAATAAAGTAAAGTAATTTACATGGCGTTATTCAATGACACGCAGGTCATACAAAAAATAAAGACAACTCCTATGGCTCCTGCCGGTTGTCATACTCATCGACATGCAAGTCGTGATTCCTATTACAAGAACATGATCAATCTCATACATCACATATATTTCATTCATCACATCCTTTTGGCCATATCACATCACAAGGCATATGCTGCAAAAACAAGTTACACGTCCTCTAATTGTTGTTGCAAGTTTTTACGTGGCTTCTATAGGTTTCTAGCAAGAACGTTTCTTACCTACGTAAAACCACAACGTGATATGCCAATTTCTATTTACCCTTCATAAGGACCCTTTTCATCGAATCCGTTCCGACTAAAGTGGGAGAGACAGACACCCGCTAGCCACCTTATGCAACTAGTGCATGTCAGTCGGTGGAACCTGTCTCACGTAAGCGTACGTGTAAGGTCGGTCCGAGCCGCTTCATCCCACAATGCCGCCGAAACAAGATAAGACTAGTAGCGGCAAGAAGAATTGGCAACATCTATGCCCACAACTACTTTGTGTTCTACTCGTGCATAGAAACTACGCATAGACCTAGCTCATGATGCCACTGTTGGGGAACGTAGCAGAAATTCAAAATTTTCTACGCATCACCAAGATCAATCTATGGAGTAATCTAGCAACGAGGGGAAGGGGAGTGCATCTACATACCCTTGTAGATCGCGAGCGGAAGCGTTCAAGAGAACGGGGTTGATGGAGTCGTACTCGTCGTGATCCAAATCACCGATGATCCTAGCGCCGAACGGACGGCACCTCCGCGTTCAACACACGTACGGAGCAGCGACGTCTCCTCCTTGTTGATCCAGCAAGGGGGGAGGAAAGGTTGATGGAGATCCAGCAGCACGACGGCGTGGTGGTGGAAGTAGCGGGATTCCAACAGGGCTTCGCCAAGCGCTGCGGGAGGAGGGAGATGTGTCACGGGAGGGAGAGGGAGGCGCCAGGGCTTAGGTCTTGCTGCCCTCCCTTCCCCCCACTATATATAGGGCCAAGGGAGAGGGGGCGCAGCCTTGGCCCTTCCTCCAAGGAAGGGTGCGGCCAGGGAGGAGTCCTTCCCCCCCAAGGCACCTCGGAGGTGCCTTCCCCCTTTAGGACTCTCCCTTTTCCTTATCTCTTGACGCATGGGCCTCTTGGGGCTGGTGCCCTTGGCCCATATAGGCCAAGGCGCACCCCCTACAGCTCATGTGGCCCCCCAGGGCTGGTGGACCCCCGGACCCCTTTCGGCACTCCCGGTACAATACCGATAAAGTGCGAAACTTTTCCGGCGACCACAATAAGACTTCCCATATATAAATCTTTACCTCCGGACCATTCCGGAACTCCTCGTGACGTCCGGGATCTCATCCGGGACTCCGAAAAACTTTTGGGTTACCGCATACTAATATCTCTATAACCCTAGCGTCACCGAACCTTAAGTGTGTAGACCCTACGGGTTCGGGAACCATGCAGACATGACCGAGACGTTCTCCGGCCAATAACCAACAGCGGGATCTGGATACCCATGTTGGCTCCCACATGTTCCATGATGATCTCATCGTATGAACCACGATGTCGAGGATTCAATCAATCCCGTATACAATTCCCTTTGTCTATCGGTATGTTACTTGCCCGAGATTCGATCGTCGGTATCCCGATACCTTGTTCAATCTCGTTACCGGCAAGTCTCTTTACTCGTTCCGTAACACATCATCCCGTGATCAACTCCTTGGTCACATTGTGCACATTATGATGATGTCCTACCGAGTGGGCCCAGAGATACCTCTCCGTTTACACGGAGTGACAAATCCCAGTCTCGATTCGTGCCAACCCAACAGACACTTTCGGAGATACCTGTAGTGCACCTTTATAGCCACCCAGTTACGTTGTGACGTTTGGTACACCCAAAGCATTCCTACGGTATCCGGGAGTTGCACAATCTCATGGTCTAAGGAAATGATACTTGACATTAGAAAAGCTCTGAGCAAACGAACTACATGATCTTGTGCTAGGCTTAGGATTGGGTCTTGTCCATCACATCATTCTCCTAATGATGTGATCCCGTTATCAACGACATCCAATGTCCATGGTCAGGAAACCGTAACCATCTATTGATCAACGAGCTAGTCAACTAGAGGCCTACTAGGGACATGGTGTTGTCTATGTATCCACACATGTATCTGAGTTTCCTATCAATACAATTTTAGCATGGATAATAAACGATTATCATGAACAAGGAAATATAAATAATAACCAATTTATTATTGCCTCTAGGGCATATTTCCAACACTTTATGCCACATATTATGATCCAATGATGTGTTGCCATCCTATGATGTTTTGAGTAGATATCCTTTGTCTTTGGGTTGATTGATGATATAGATTGGTATGAGTTGTATGTTTTATTTCGGTGCTGTCCTATTGTGCCCTCCCTGTCGCACAAGCATGAGGGATTCATGCCGTATGGTGTTGCAATACGTTTATGATTCGCTTATAGTGGGTTGCTTGAGTGACAGAAGCATAAACCCGAGTAAGGGGGTTGTTGCGTATGGGATAAAGGGGACTTGATGCTTTAATGCTATGGTTGGGTTTTACCTTAATGATCTTTAGTAGTTGCGGATGCTTGCTAGAGTTCCAATCATAAGTGCATATGATCCAAGAAGAGAAAGTATGTTAGCTTATGCCTCTCCCTCATATGAAATTGCAATGACGACCACCGGTCTTGTTAACAATTGCCTAGGACAATTCCGCACACCGATCCATCATTATTCCACACTCGCTATTTAAAATATTTAGTAATATATTCTAACTTTATGATAACAGCACCTACTTTTGTATTTTAGCTCTCCGATATCATGCAAAGTTATCATCTTCATACCCACAACGTAGTTTTATTTCTCGTTTCTAGTTGGAAGCAAACGTTCGGTGTACGTAGAGTCGTATCAGTGGCAGATAGGACTTGAGAGAATATTGATCTTACCTTTAGCTCCTTGTGGGTTCAACACTCCATACTTATCACTTCCACCTTTGTGAATTGCTACGATGTTCCCCGCACTTGGGGATTATCAAGCTCTTTTCTGGCGCCGTTGCCGGGGAGCAATAGCGTGGGGTTGATATTCTCGTGTGTGCTTATTTGCTTTCTTCACTAAGTAGATTTAGTTTTTCCTTTTTGTTTCTGTTTAGTTGTGGGTGAAACATACAAAAATAAAATAAAAGAATGAAAATACAAAAAAAATTACTTGCCTCTCATGCCTAAAAAGTTTTTCAATAAGAGAAGTGATTGGAAGATTATGCATTGAAGAAGTGAGGGTCAAACTTGAGCACTTGTGTTCATGCTCATTGAAAAAATGTAAAACATTTCATGGAAGGTTCTCTGAAAATAATTATCCCCTTGTATATATCCATTGTATTATAAAAATAATGTGCCAAGCTTTGGTTTTAGGATGATTAGATTGCTTGTTTACTATGTGCAGTACAAAAACAGAAATTTTGGCTGTAGTGCGTGAATTTAAATTTTTTACTTGAAAGTCAAATGGTTCTGAAACTTTTTGCACATTACTTCTGTACAAATTTTTTAAATGTTCATATTTATTTAGAATTTTTTGGAGTTACAGAAGTTTACTAAACTTCCAGATTACTACAGACTGTCCTGTTTTTGACAGATTCTGTTTTCTATGTGTTGATCGCTTATTTTGATGAATCTATGGATAGTATCGGGGGGTATGAACCATGGTGATGTCAGAATACAGTAGATAAAGTGCTAATATGAAATTGGAATGAGTTTGCAACAGTACCTAAAGGTAGTGATTTGCTTTAGTATACTAACGGATCTCACAAAGTTTTTGTTAAGTTTTTGTGGATGAAGTGTTCGAAGAACGAGGAGTTACCGATGTGAGAAGAATAAAGAGAGGAAAGAGTTCAAGCTTGGGGATGACCAAGGCACCCCAAGTAAATATTCCAAGGATACTCAAGCATCTAAGCTTGGGGATGCCCCGGTTGGCATCCCATCTTTCTTCTTCAACAATTATCGGTATACCTCAGTTTTTGTTTTGTTCACATGATTTGTGTCCTTTGTGTTTTTAATTTTCCTTAAGAACCATGCTAGTATGAGATGTCCCTTAATCAATTTATATAATGATTCATGTGCTTCACTTATATCTTCTTAGTATGACCTTATAGAATGCTCTTTGTGCTTCACTTAAATCTTTTGAGTATGGTTTTATAGAATGCTTCGTGTGCTTCACTCATATATTTTGAGCTTGGATATTGGTTAGTCTATATCAATTGTAGAACCATGAACTTCACTTATATCTTTTGGAGTATGAATAATACTATCATCTAAAGCAGGTTTCGAAGAGTGTCAACTTTAGGAATTAGTGATCCCACTATTCCGAATGAGAAGAATTTTGCTTATGTGGAGAGTAGAAAAATTTCTATGCTTGTAGATCATGAAAAGAATGCTTTATGTGATGGTTATATTGTTGAATTAATTCATGATGCTACTAAAAGTTATTCTGAGTGAGGAATATATGCTTGTAGGAGTTGCAATAATATCAAGTTTCCTCTCTATGTGCTTAAAGTTTTGAAGTTATACTTGTTTTGCCTTCCTATGCTAGTTGATTCTTGTTCCTATAAATTATGTGTTCACAAAAACCCTAGGCATAGGAAGTGGGTTAGATTCAAATTTTCAAGCCATATTCTTCACGATGCTCTCTTTATGTTTCAATTCTTTTCTTTTATGTGAGCATCATTGAAATCATCATGCCTAGCTAAAAGGCATTAAAGAAAAGTGCTTGTTGGGAGACAACCCAATATTTACCCTTACTGTTTTTGTGTGTTTACATGATTAAGTTAATTTATTAATCATGTTTTATAGCTTTTTATTTCAATAAAGTGCCAAGTAAGACCTTTGGGAAGACTTGAGTGAGAGTTAATGTGATCTTGCTGTGAAAAACAGAAACTTTGCGCTCACGGGATTAGCTACCATTTTTTACAGAAGAGTGCTTTTGAGTTTATTATTTTTGCAGAAGATTAATAGACAAATTCCTCACGTCCACCAATTTATTTCATAATTTTTGGATTAGAAGAAGTATGGTTGCTGTTCAGATCATTACAGACTGTTCTGCTTCTGACAGATTCTGTTTTCATTGCATAGTTTGCTTGTTTTCTAGTTTCTATGGCTTATATTTCTCAATATAAATTGTAGAAATGGTATGGTACAGTAGGAATTGTGTGAGAACAAGTATGAACCTTGTCTCTGAGAGTACCAAAGTGAATGGTTTACTCTTTATCATACTAACCTATCTCACGAAGTTCCGTTAAGTTTTGTGTGATTGAAGTTTTCAAGCTTTGGGTGAGATATCGATATGAGGAGAATAAGGAGCGGAAAGACCCTAAGCTTGGGGATGACCAAGGCACCCCAAGGTAATATTCAAGGAAGACTCAAGCGCCTAAGCTTGGGGATGCCTGGGAAGGCATCCCCTCTTCGTCTTCAAAACTATCGGTATACCCTACTCAGAGCTATATTTTTATCCGTCACATGATATGTGTTTTGCTTGGAGTATATTTTCAATTTTACTTGATGTTTGAATAAAATCATTGGATCTCAAATCGTGAATGAAAAAAGAATCCTCCCATGGCTAGTTAATTATTTGACTACTCAGTGTCCTTCACTTATATCTTTTGGAGTAGTTTGTCATTTACTCACGTGCTTCACGTACATCCTATGAGTAAATGGTTGAATGAACTGAATATCATAAATCTGAATTTATATATGTTTCATATGCTTATACCATGGGGAGTAATGACTTCACACAGAATAAGTATAGGTAGTAAACTTATTGAAAGTTAGCAAACGCATAATTGGTCACTTGGACAATTCATGAAAGAATATTGAAGGAAGAGAGATTTCACATATAAATATACTATCTTGGACATCTTTTGTAATTGTGAGCACTCATTAAAATATGACATGCTAAAAGGTTGATGTTGGACAAGGAAGACAACTTAATGGGTTATGTTTTCCTATATCCGAAACGTTATATTGTCTTGGATCATCCAACATGTTGAGCTTGCCTTTCCCTCTCATGCTAGCCAAATTCTCTGCACCAAGTAGAAATACTACTTGTGCTTCCAAACATCCCTTAAACCAGTTTTGCCATGAGAGTCTACCATACCTACCTATGGATTGAGTAAGATCCTTCAAGTAAGTTGTCATCAGTGCATGCAATAAAAATTGCTCTCTAAATATGTATGATCTATTAGTGCGAAGAAAATAAGCTTTATACGAACTTGTGATAGGGAAGAAATAAAAGCGACGGACTGCATAATAAAGGTCTTTATCACCAGAGGCAATATAAAGTGACGTTCTTTTGCATTAAGATTTTGTGCATCCAACCATAAAATCGCATGACCACCTCTGCTTCCCTCTGCGAAGGGCCTATCTTTTACTTTTACCTTCTACCCTTATACAAGAGTCATGGTGATCATCACCTTTCCTTTTTACACTTTTTCCTTTGGCAAGCACTTTGTGTTGGCGCGATCAGGATATATATATATATCCACTTGGATGTAGGTTTTCATGAGTTATTATTGTTGACATTACCCTTGAGGTAAAAGGTTGGGAGGCGAAACTATAAGCCCCTATCTTTCTCTGTGTCCAATTAAAACTCTGAACCCATAAATATCACGTGAGTGTTAGCAATTGTGAAAGATTAAATGATAGTTGAGTATGTGGAGTTTGCTAAATCTTAGCTCTGACATAGACCCTTCCTGAAAATAAGATGAATTGCAATTGTTTGATGACTGAGAATATAGTTTGTTGGTTTCAAGAAAGTTTATGATCTATACTTTAACATGTGAATAGCTTGTTACTTGATCATGAAAAGTTTTATGAGATGAGCTACTGTTATGATATATAATGATGCTAGAAAAAGTGATTGGAACTATCATTGATCAAACTTATGCACGTGCTAGCATTCACACTTCATAAATTATTTCTTTTATCATTTACCTACTCGAGGACGAGCAGGAATTAAGCTTGGGGAAGCTGATACGTCTCCAACGTATCTATAATTTATGAAGTATTCATGCCATGTTTACAATAGTTTTTTATGATTTTGGTACGATTTGATTAGAACTAACCCGGACTGACGCTGTTTTCAGCAGAACTACCGTGGTGTTGTTTTTGTGCAGAAATAAAAGTTCTCGGAATGCGATGAAAATCAACGGAGATTTTTTCTGGAAAATATAAAAATACTGGAACAAAAATATACCGGAGGGGAGTCCCGTGGGCCCCACGAGGGTGGGCGATACGTCTCCAACGTATCTATAATTTTTTATTGCTCCATGCTATATTATCTTCTGTTTTGGACATTATTGGGCTTTATTATTCACTTTTATATTATTTTTGGGACTAACCTATTAACCGGAGGCCCAGCCCAGAATTGCTGTTTTTTTGCCTATTTTAGAGTTCCGCAGAAAAAGAATATCAAACGGAGTCCAAACGGAATGAAACCTTCGGGAACGTCATTTTCGGAACGAACATGATCCAGAGGACTTGGACCCTACATCAAGAAACAAAGCAGGAAGCCACGAGGTAGGGGGCGCGCCTACCCCCTGGGCGTGCACTCCACCCTCATGGGCCCCATGTTGCTCCACCGACGAACTCCTTCCTCCTATATATACCTACGTACCCCCAAACGATTAGAGACGGAGCCAAAAACCTAATTCCACCGCCACAACCTTCTGTACCCACAAGATCCCATCTTGGGGCCTGTTCCGGAGCTTCGCCAGAGGGGGCATCGATCACGGAGGGCTTCTACATCAACACCATAGCCTCTCCGATGAAGTGTGAGTAGTTTACCTCAGACCTTCGGGTCCATAGTTATTAGCTAGATGGATTTCTCTCTCTTTTTGGATCTCAATACAATGTTCTCCCCCTCTCTCGTGGAGATCTATTCAATGTAATCTTCTTTTGCGGTGTGTTTGTTGAGACCGATGAATTGTGGGTTTATGATCAAGTTTATCTATGAACAATATTTGAATCTTCTCTGAATTCTTTTATGTATGATTGGTTATCTTTGCAAGTCTCTTCGAATTATCAGTTTGGTTTGGCCTACTAGATTGATCTTTCTTGCAATGGGAGAAGTGCTTAGATTTGGGTTCAATCTTGCGGTGTCCTTTCCCAGTGACAGTAGGGGCAGCAAGGCACGTATTGTATTGTTGCCATCGAGGATAAAAAGATGGGGTTTTATCATATTGCATGAATTTATCCCTCTACATCATGTCATCTTGCTTAAAGCGTTACTATGTTCTTATGAACTTAATACTCTAGATGCATGCTGGATAGCGGTCGATGTGTGGAGTAATAGTAGTAGATGCAGGCAGGAGTCGGTCTACTTGTCTCGGACGTGATGCCTATATACATGATCATACCTAGATATTCTCATAACTATGCTCAATTCTGTCAATTGCTCAACAGTAGTTTGTTCACCCACCGTAAAATACTTATGCTCTTGAGAGAAACCACTAGTGAAACCTATGGCCCCCGGGTCTATCTTCATCATATTAATCTTCCAACACTTAGTTATTTCCGTTGCTTTTTACTTTGCTTTTATTTTACTTTGCATCTTTATCATAAAAATACCAAAAATATTATCCTATCATATCTATCAGATCTCACTCTCGTAAGTGACCGTGTAGGGATTGACAACCCCTTATCGCGTTGGTTGCGAGGATTTATTTGTTTTATGTAGATGCGAGGGACTCGCGCGTAGCCTCCTACTGGATTGATACCTTGGTTCCCAAAAACTGAGGGAAATACTTACGCTACTTTGCTGCATCACCCTTTCCTCTACAAGGGAAAACCAACGCAATGCTCAAGAGGTAGCAGTGGGGGGCGCGCCCACCCCCCTGGGGCGCGCCCCCCTATCTCGTGGCCGCCTCGGGGAACCCCCTGACTTGTTCTTGACGCCATCCTCTCCTATAAATACAGAAACCTTCGAAAAATAACCTGGATCGGAAGTTTCACCGCCGCAAAGCTCTGGAGCCACGAGAAATCAATCTAGGCCCTCTCTGGCACCCTGCCGGAGGGGGCCATCATCACCGGAGGCCATGGAGGAGGATCCCGGAGGGGCCATCATCGCCATGAAGGCCAAGGACCAGAGGGAGAACCTCTCCCCATCCAGGGGAGGCCATGGAGGAGGAAGCACAAGGGGGAGAACCTCTCCTCCTCTCTCTCGGTGGCACCGGAGTGCCATCGGGAGGGGAATCGTCGCCGCGGTGATCGTCTTCATCAACATCACCACCATCATCACCATCCTCATCTCTTTTACGCGGTCCACTCTCCCGCACCCCTCCGTAATCCCTACTTGAACATGGTGCTTTATGCCACATATTATGATCCAATGATGTGTTGCCATCCTATGATGTTTTGAGTAGATATCCTTTGTCTTTGGGTTGATTGATGATATAGATTGGTATGAGTTGTATGTTTTATTTTGGTGCTTTCCTATTGTGCCCTCCATGTCACGCAAGCGTGAGGGATTCCCGCTGTAGGGTGTTGCAATATGTCTATGGTTCGCTTATAGTGGGTTGCTTGAGTGACAGAAGCATAAACCCGAGTAAGGGGATTGTTGCGTATGGGATAAAGGGGACTTGATGCTTTAATGCTATGGTTGGGTTTTACCTTAATGATCTTTAGTAGTTGCGGATGCTTGCTAGAGTTCCAATCATAAGTGCATATGATCCAAGAAGAGAAAGTATGTTAGATTATGCCTCTCCCTCATATGAAATTGCAATGACGACCAGCGGTCTTGTTAACATGCCTAGGACAATTCCGCACACCGATCCATCATTATTCCACACTCGCTATTCATAATATTTAGTAATATATTCTAACTTTATGATAACAGCACCTACTTTTATATTTTAGCTCTCCGATATCATGCAAAGTTATCCTCTTCATACCCACAACGTAGTTTTATTTCTCGTTTCTAGTTGGAAGCAAACGTTCGGTGTACGTAGAGTCGTATCAGTGGCAGTAGGACTTGAGAGAATATTGATCTTACCTTTAGCTCCTTGTGGGTTTGACACTCCATACTTATCACTTCCACCTTTGGGAATTGCTACGATGATTCCCTGCACTTGGGGATTATAAGTTATGGAGATGATAAAAAGTTCGTCGTAAAGAGTTACGTCGATGCAAGCTTTGACACTGATCTGGATGATTACGAGTCACGATCTAGATACATATTGAAAGTGGGAGCAATTATCTAGAGTAGCTACATGCAGAGCATTGTAGACATAGAAATTTGAAAATACATACGGATCTGAATATTGCAGACCCCTAGACTAAAAATTTATCTCACAAGCAAAACATGATCACACCTTAGTACTCTTGGGTGTTAATCACATAGCGATGTGTCAGGGAAATGACACCTATGGGATCACAAGAATCCCTACTACGGTTGCCGGGGCGCAGGGTTGCGAGAAGAGCTGGATTAGTAACCAGCACAAGGATCGTTTACCCAGGTTCGGGCCGCGAGGATGCGTAAAACCCTAGTCCTGCTTTGGTGGGTGTATTTCAGAGAGTTCTTGAGCTCTCGAACTAGCGGTGGTGAGTGCGTGGTTCGAAAGAGCCGAATCCTTCTCCAGTATGACATGGGCCTCCTTTTATAGTCGGAAGGGGCCGCCACGGTGGCACACAGGAGGTGAAAAGGCACACAGTGCTATGAGCTTATCGCTTGTATTACAGGACAAGACGCATTTAATGCATAGCTTATGTGTCCCCTTGCTTTATCGGGGACGGGGGCGAGGCCCGTCCCGACCGTCGCCGCTCCTCCTCGCTTCGACACGCGCCCTGGCCAGTGAGGCATGCAGTGCCATGTAGGCAGGCAGGCAGCTGAGGTGGCGCGGTGGTGGAGCCTTCACGAAGATCTGCATGCCGCCACGCAGGTGCTTGACGAGTTGGCCGGGAGCTGCATGTTTCCACGCAGGTGCCTGCTCAGCTGGTTGAGCTGGGAGCTGCATGCGAACGACGGTGGAAACTTGGTTGGCGGAGTCCTGGCGGTGGCCCTGCTGGCGTCCTTGGTGAGGGCCTTGCCGGGTGACCCGGCAAGGGTCTTGCTGTGGCGCGCTGTCGTCCCCGGCAAGGACCTTGCCGGGGGTCTCGTGGCTTTCCTCGGCAAGGATCTTGCCGAGGATCGTCGTCTTCTAATCCTCATCTGATCTTGAATATGTCTTCACAAAGATCTGCATGCCACCACAGAGGTGCCTCCCGAGCCCTGGCCCCACGTGGATGATGGTTTTGGGGACCGTGGGCTCAAGGGTGGCTCGCTCTGTTGGTGTGGGGCGAGCTGCCCCGGCAAGGGTCTTGCCGGGGGAACCTGCTTCGTCCCTCTGCTCTTTGTGGTCTCGGCCTTGGCGTTGCTCTGGTTATCTTGGGCTTTGGTCTTACCTTGGCTCACCTCCCCTGTTCTGCTTGGTGTGACCGTGGGCGCGGCTCCGACTGCCCGTGCACAGGTAAAGGGGTAAAAAGGTGTGCCCCTTCTTTTGTACACCGACAGGAGCCCCCGGGCCTGGGCCACACATAAGCGCGACACGTTGTTGGGCCATGCCCAAAACGGTGCGCGGGCAGGCGGGGCGGTTTTTACCGCGGTAAAACTTTTCGCGCGCTGCGCTTCCCACGACCCGCGCGCGGCGCGGCGTGGCGTGGAGGGGCGCGCGTGACGTGGGCGGCATGCGTGGGGCGGTTTCTGCACGCATGCGTCACATTGCAGTAAGGAGGCGACTCGCGCCTTCCCCGTAAAAAGAGGGAGGCGTGGAGGTGCGGCTCATTTACTGAATGGGGCCGGGTCGCGGTCTTCAAGGCGTCCACACCCCACGATCACGGGGTGGGGAGAGGTCGCTTCACCCGTCCCCTCGGTTCTGCACGCCCGCCACGCGTCCTTCATGCGCCTGGGGTGGCAAGCGGTGGAGGCGGGAAACCGGGCCGTCGCTGGTTGGGGCAGTGGGTCGGTCCCAATTCCCTGCGCCTCCGGTGGTTGGATTGGTCGAGCGGGGCGGCAGAGCCCCGACCCCGCCTCTTTATAAGGAGGGGGAAGGGGGATGGCATCCCGCACTCTCCTGTCATCCATCTCTTCTTGCTTCCGCTTCTTCCTTCCACTCGTCATGGAGAAATGGAATCCTGGTCCCTCGACGGTGGCGGCGAGAGTCGTCGCTCGACAGCGCGTCCCCCCTCCTCCTGAGCCCGCGGTGGTAGATCCGGCCGCGAGGGGAAGGGGGAGGGGGCGAGGCCGTGGGCGAGGCCGGGGCAGAGGTCATAGTGCTCGGGGAAGAGGAGGACGGGGCGGCGTGCCGGCTTCGCCCCCACCAATGATGCCTTTTCCGATAGAAGGCCATGTTGGAGACCAGCCCCGTGAATTCTTCATCAGGCTGCGCCGGCCTCCACGTCGCCATCTTCATCTTCCCGCTCCATTCGCTCGGGAGATGGAGCGTGACCCGCCCCAATCCCTCAGATTGCACATGAGGGGCTGTGGGAATGGGGGCACGCGGGTTGACGTCGACTTCCCAGCTCCCCGGGTGATGTACCTCCGCCGCGGATGGAAGACGTTCACCCGCATCCACAACCTGACGGCGGGGCTTGTCCTCTACTTCAAATTAATGGAGGACGGCCTGCTCTCCGTCAAGGTCTTCGGAGACTTCGGGACTCGCCTGAAGTGCTGCGTGGAGAGCTCCTCCAACGGAGATTCCGACGATGGAAGCTCTTCCTTGAGCGAAAGTGATGAGGAGGGCAGCGGGGCAGATGATGGGGATGAGTCCGACTAGGCGTCGGACGCCCCGCGCCTGGGCGGGTGCGGCAGCAGCAGCATCTGCACCTGGCCGCTCCTCCGGCAGAGTTTTGCCGGGGGTGGGGCCAGCTCCTTGAACTTCTCGAGGCCGTCTCCTTAGGGGGCTGGCGTTGGGAGGCTGCGGAAGAGGAAGAGGGCGGGCGGCAAGGCCGTCAACTCGGAGTACGCGGGCACCGATGCCTTCATCGCGTATTGCCGGTCCTGCCGCCTCGTCTTCCAGCTCCTTTCCCGGCACTGTCATCACCGGCCCACCCGTGGGCGGCCACCGAGGTGTTCCCTCGGTGCTTTCTGCTGCTCGTAGCTCGCCTAGGCGCCCCTTTTTCCCTCTCGCCTCCTTGACCTGCCTCCTGAGGAGAGGGACAAGAAAGGGATTACGGCCATCTTATCTCTTTTTTAGTCTATAAGCCTGCGGGCCTTTGTCAAATTTAGAACTTGTAATCTCCTTGCTCATGTTTTTCATTCCGTACGAACTGTACCTGTATGGGATGTTTTTAATGAAAAAGGGATGTTTGCCGGGTTTTTCGTTCGCGAGTAGACCCCGCGACAAGGAGCGAATCCTTGTTATTATTTAAGATAAACGTTTTTCGCCCAGCAACAGGCCTTGCCGTCCCCCTTACTTCACTCGACCGTTCTCGCGCTCTTGGCGGAGGCAGGGATGAATTAGGCTCAGGCTCCTCATTCTGCCTCCTTGCCGCCGCGGCTACAACCGAATCCAGACCTAGGATATAATCCTTAGGTATAGGAAAAAGGGGAGCACGGTAGCCCAGAGATAAAACGAGGTTTCACATGCCCCAGTTCCGTTCCGAAATGCATGACAGAGGATGAAAGACTTATCTGGCTCTGCAGCCCCCGGCAACCTCATCTTGCCACGGTTGGATCCTTGTACTCGCAGCCCCTGGCAACTTTGGTTTGCCGGGGTTAGGACGCCGGTCCTTGCCCTTTCTTCCAAGTAGCTCAGCAGAAATGCTCATGTGCCCTGCGAACCAAAAGATGACAGAAAAGGACAGAGAGACGCGCACTCGACCTCTAAGCTAGGGGTTAGTCCCCGTCAAGCACTATCAACCCTAACCAAGGAAGAGACTCGACCTAGCATGCATGCTATAACTTAGGGCGTCGGCGCTTCATTTATTTATGCTCAGGGTCTGCGCCTGGCTTTGTATGAAGGGTTACATGCCTCGCCGGCAAAGCTTGTACAAAAGGTGGCTTGCCGGGAGGCCCGGCAAGCTGCGCTTTATGGGTAAAACTTGCGAAGATGCTCGATGTTCCAGGAGTTGCTCACTGGGACAGCATCTTCGGTCTCCAGGCGGACTGCGCCGGGCCTGGTGACTCGTATTACCCGATAAGGGCCTTCCCACTTCGGCGTCAACTTGTTGGAATTCTTGGCCGACTGAACGCGCCGAAAAACAAGGTCGCCTTCCTCAAAGCTTCGGGCATGAACCTTGCGGCTATGGTAGCGGCGCAAGGCTTGTTGGTAGCGTGCTGCTCTCATAGCCGCCCGAAGACGATCTTCCTCAAGGAGCGTCCCGTCATCTTGGCGCAACTGCTCTTGCTCAAGCTCATCATAAGCGAGCACTCGAGGTGACCCGTATATGAGTTCCGTGGGGAGAACTGCTTCTGCCCCGTAGACCAGGGCAAAAGGTGTCTGGCTGGTGGCTCGATTTGGCGTCATCCTGATCAACCAAAGAACCACTGGCAATTCATCAATCCAGCGCCTTTCGCTCTTGCGCAGCTTGTCAAAAGTCTTTGCTCTTAGGCCTCGCAACACTTCATCATTTGCCCTCTCCGCTTGGCCGTTGCTCCGTGGGTGTGCCACGGAAGCAAAACAGACCTTGCTGCCGAGGTCTTGGATGTATTGCATGAAGGTGTGGCTTGTGAACTGCGTGCCGTTGTCGGTGATGACTGTTTGGCACACCAAAACGGCAGACCAGTCCCTTGAAGAACTTGACAGCTAATTGAGCAGTCACCTTTGTCACTGCTCCCACCTCCGTCCACTTTGTGAACTTGTCGATTGCAACGTACAAGTACTCAAAGCCCCCGACGGCGCGGGGGAAAGGGCCCAGTATATCGAGCCCCCAGACCGAGAATGGCCAGGAGAGAGGGATTGTTTGAAGGGCTTGAGCTGGTTGATGAAGCTTCTTTGAATGGAACTGACACGCTTCACACTTGGTTACTAGTGTCGTCGCATCCTGGAGGGCGGTGGGCCAAAAGAAACCCTGCCGGAACGCCTTTCCGGCAAGGGCCCTCGACCCTATGTGGGAGCCACATATGCCTCCATGTATCTCCGCCAACACTCCAGTCCTTCCTCCCGGGGGATGCACTTCAATTTCACGCCGTTCGGCCTTCTCCTGTACAGGACGTCATCGACGAACTAGTACAGGGCGGACCGATGGGCTACTTTCTCCGCTTCTTCCTGCTCCTCAGGAAGTTCCCCTGTTTGGAGGAATCGGACAGTTTGCTGTGCCCACGCCGGAGCCTAGGGCTCGACGGCAAGGACCAAAGGCATTTCCTCAGCCATGGGCGCGGCTGTCTCCATGGCCAGGGCTTGGCGCCCTGCCGGAGCCAGTTGCCCTTTGGCGGGCTCAGCGTCCGCGACAGCACCCTTGCCGGCAGCCCCAGGGGGCTCGGTAGGAAAGCACTTGCCGGGACCTGACTTCCGCCGCTTGATGGCTCGAGGGATGGTTGAGTTAACCAGAGCAAAAAGGTACCTGGTTCCACAGGTAGCTTGAATGCAGCATGCTTTGACAGGTAATCGACGGTGTCGTTCTCCATTCGGGGGATGTGCTCCGCTTGGATACCGTCAAAGCGCTCCTCCAGCTTCCTCACTTCATCTACGCAAGCTTCCATCAATGGGCTCTGATAATCCTTGTTGACCTGCCTGACAACGAGCTGCGAGTCACCCCTGACGATGAGCTTCTTAACCCCGAGGTCCGCCGCGATCCTGAGACCGGCAAGCAATCCCTCGTACTCAGCAGTGTTGTTGGTGGTCATCTCCCGGGGAAAGTGCATCTGGATCACATACTTGAGGTGCTCTCCGGTGGGTGCGACGAGCAGCACACCGGCACCGGCGGCTTGTAGCGAGAAAGCCCCATCAAAGTACATGATCCAGTTGCTGTCTGCCTCCTTGCCGGGGAGAGTTGTCTCCTGGATTTCTTCGTCGGGCGTTGAGGTGAATTCTGCAATGAACTCCGCCAAGACTCTGCTCTGAATTGTCGAGGTACTTTCAAACTTCAAACCGAAACTTGATAACTCCAAGGCCCATTCCACAATCCTTCCGGTTGCATCTGGGTTGTACAGTATTCGTTGCAACGGGAGGCGGGTGACGACAGTGATCTCGTGGGCTTGGAAGTAATGACGCAGCTTCCTCGAGGCCATAAGGAGGCCGAAGAGCAATTTCTACACACCGGAGTACCTCGATCTAGCTCCTCGCAAGAGGGAGCTGACAAAGTAAACCGGGTGCTGCATCATCTTCTCCTTCTGCACCACCTCACTTGACTGTGCGGGCACTGCCTCGGTGGCATCAGACTCTGCCGGGGGCCTCGCCTTGCCGGCACCAGGCCCTGCCGGGGGAATCTTGGGCTTGCCATCCGCTGGTTCTGCCGCTGTCACTGCCTCCTCGTTGACCTCCCTCTGAGCCACCAGCGCGGCGCTGACCACTTGATTCGTCGCCGCCAGATACAGCAGCAACGGCTCTTGTGGTTTAGGCGCAACCAGTATTGGCGTGGAGAAAAGGTATTTCTTCAGATCCTGCAATGCTTCCTCGGCTTCTGGGGTCCACTCCATTGGGCCTGCCTTCTTCAAGATTTTGAAGAAAGGAAGGGTGCGCTCGGAGGACTTGGAGATAAATCGGCTCATGGCGGCAACGCAGCCGGTGAGCCGACGCACATCCTTGATCCGCTTGGGCACCTCAATATGCTCAATAGCCTTGATTTTGTCTGGGTTTGCCTCGATCCCGCGCTGCGACACAAAGAACCCGAGAAGCTTGCCAGATGGAACGCCGAAGACACACTTCTCAGGGTTCAGCTTGAGGTTGATCTTGCGCAGGTTGGCAAATGTCTCTTCCAGATCTTGCACAAGAGTTGGCCCGTCCTTGGTTTTGACCACTATGTCATCCATGTATGCCTCCATATTTCTATGGAGCTGAGGTTCAAAACCAATTTGGACTGCTCTTGCAAATGTTGAGCCAGCACTCTTCAACCCGAAAGGCATCCGTAAAAAGCAATACGTACCACATGGGGTGATGAATGCTGTCTTTTCTTCATCCTCTCTTGTCATGAAGATCTGGTGGTATCCCGAGTAGGCGTCGAGGAATGATAAAAGATCACACCCGGCCGTGGAGTCAACAATCTGGTCGATGGCGGCAACGGGAAGGGGTTCTTAGGACAAGCCTTATTGATATCTGTGTAATCAATACACAGCCTCCACTTCCCATTCGCCTTGCGCACCACTAACGGATTGGCCAACCACGTCGGGTGGAGCACTCCTCTCACCAAACCTGCCACTTCCAACTTCCTGATCTCCTCTGTGATGAACTCCTGCCTCTCCAGAGCCTGCTTTCTGACCTTCTGCTTGACGGGCCGCGCGTGGGGGCAGACAGCTAGGTGGTGCTCAATCACCTCCCTGGGAACACCGGGGATGTCGGATGCTTGCCACATAAACACGTCGACATTCGCCCGCAGGAAGGTGATGAGCGCGCCTTCTTATTTGCTGCCGAGGGTGGAGCCTATGGTGAAGGCCCCTGCCGTGCCATCCTCCCTGGCAGACACCTTCTTGGTCTGCGGTGGCTCGTCTCTGGATTTCTTGCTCTTGCCGGTAGAGCTCTCTGGCACGTCCTCGACGGTAGCACAGCACTCCAAAGAGGTGTGCTTGCCGGAGTGGGTGCGAGAGGTCTTGTCGGGCTTATTCTTCCCCCCGGGCCTTCAGCGGCAGGAGCAAGTGCCTTGACGGCAGCTGCTGCAATTGCTTCCCGGTAGAGTTGGTCGGCGCAGATCAGCGCGTCCTTCTTGTCGGAGGGGACGGATATGATGGTCAACGGCCCGGGCATCTTTAGCATGTTGTAGGCATAGTGTGATGCCGCCATGAACTTGGCTAGTGCCGGGCGGCCGAGGATCCTGTTGTAGGGCAAGGGGATCTCGTCCACGTCAAAGATGATCCTCCCGTCCTGTAGTTCAACTGTCCTCCAAACGTCACGGGCAGTGTGACCTTCCCCTTCGGCTGGCTCCTCCCCGGATTGACCCCTTGAAACGTGCCCGTTTCCTTGAGGTCTCCATCAGGGATTTGCAATCTTTTAATCACGACAGGCGAGATCAGGTTCAGGCCGGCCCCGCCGTCAACCATCATCTTGTTCACCCTAAGGTTGCGTATTGTTGGTGAGACTAACAATGGCAAACACCTGACCGCGGTAGTGCGGTCAGGGTGGTCCTCGGCGTCAAAGATGAGGGGCGTGCTGGACCATTTCAGTGGCTTCTGGGCGTCGAACGACGGCTCCGCTGCTGTAATCTCACGCGCCCACTGCTTGAGCTGGCGGTGAGAGGTATGCATCGAGGTGCCGCCATCGACACACATGGCCTCCATAGCCTTCTGGAACCCTTGCTCACCAGACTCGTCGTCCTCGTCATGATCATCGTCTTATTATTTCTTGTCACAGCCCCGGGCGGGCCTCTCTTGCTGGTTGACCTTGCCGGGGCGGCTTCCTTGGCCGCCACGCTTCTTGCTGGATCCCTCAGCATCGTCCTGGTCCTTCTCCTTGTCCCGCCTCTCGTACTCAGCTTTTTGCTTCTCAGCAAGCAGCTCGAATTGTCGGCAGTTCTGGAGGTCGTGGCCCTTGGTGCGGTGGATCTTGCAGTATTGCTTGCCGGAGCTTCCTGGCTTGTCGGTAGCCGCCAAGGCTCGGCAGGCGGCACACCTGGCAATCTCCTTGCCGGGGGCGTCTGCCTTGACCTTCTTGCCGGCACTGGTGTCGTCAAATCCCTCAACGGCAAGCACGGCCTTGCCTTTGCGTTTCCTGTTGCGACGCCGGCCCTTCTTCGTCGGGGTGGCGGCGTCTTCATCGGTAGAGTCGGTTTCCGCGCCGGCGTCTTCGCCGGGGTACTTCCTTCCCTCTTCAGCCTGGGCGCACCTATCGGCCAGAACGTAGAGCTCGGCCACATCCTTAACCTTGGTCATCGCCAGCTCTTCGCGCATCTTGCGGTTGCGCACGTTCTGTTGGAACGCGCTGATCACATCGGCGGGATGACAGTCGGGGATGTTGTACTGCACCTGGCTGAATATCTGGATGTACTTGTGCAGGGTTTCCCCTTCCTTCTGGGGAATGATATGCAGATCACTGGCCTGGCCATGAGCTTGGTGGCCTCTTGTGAAGGCGCCAACAAACTCATGGCACAGATCCGACCAAGAAGAAATGGAATCCACCAGCAAGTGCATCAACCAAGACATCACATTGGGCTTTAGTGCCAGCGGGAAATAGTTGGCAAGCACCTTGTCGTCGCGAGCTCCAGCAGCCTGCATCGCGATGGTGTAGATGCTGAGGAACTCGGACGGATGGGTCTTGCCAGTGTACTTCTCGCTGACGTCGGGCTTGAACGTGCGGTGGGACGGCCACTAGAACTGCCGCAGCTCATGGGTAAAGGTCGGGCAGCCCACCTCGTAAGGAAGGCCGCCGGAGCCCCCGGTGTCGGGTGGTCCATAGCGGGTCCCGCCCGCTTGTCCGACTGGCGCCGCGTTTCGCGCCGGCGCTCGACGGTGGTTCGAGCGTCTTCGTGAGCTCGTTCCCGAAGGACCTGGCGCTGGTCGCGGAGGGTCCGCGGGTCGGACGACGCTATGGAGACGCTATCACAAGCTTCATCAGGACGGGCCGACGCCCGCGGCGGCTGGCGAGAAGGAGGAGAGTGCACCGTGGCCGCAGCTCCCCCGGTCCTCCCAGCGCCAGCATGTGGTGGCTCGGTGGAGCGCCGACCCGAGGGCCCCGCCGGTTGCGGATCGTCTTTGTTGGCGACGGTGATGAGGCTCCGGATGGTGGCCCTCCACTCGTCGAGCTTCTCCGCAGCAGGAGGGAAGTCGAGGAGCAGCTGCGCGCGTGCCAAAGCTTATGCTAGCGTGGGCGGCGGCGACAGCTGCGTGGATTGCGGCGTGCTTCGACTTCTAACTACGTTAGAAGGAGCTCCATTACGACCCAGCGGCCGCGTGCCATCTTCGCCAGCACTTCGGCGGGCATGCTGAACCCCTTCATCTTGCGGATGACGCACAGGGCTCTTCCCACGGTGGTGCCCAGGGTCACCGGCATGGTGACGCTGCTCGGCGCGCACACCATGGGAAGAGCGTGCAGTGGTCGCCGGTGTGGGCGTCTTTGAGGTCGCTGCGCCGCCCGGAGGTGGCACAACAACACCCCTGGAGGGCCCTGCGCCGCCTGCGGGGGGCCCAGCTCCGTCTTTGGATCTGGCGACGTGCGACCGGTCGTCTGGCGCGCGAACAACGCCGCTCGCCAGGCTCTGACTGCTAGGGCGGTACTGGTGCTCGCGGACCGCGGCCTGGGTCCTGTCCGCGACCGGTCCACTGCTCGTCCGCACCGGCACGGGCCGTTCTGCTCCCAACGAGCCGATCGCCGTGGTCGTCTTCTTCTTAGGAGCCATGGCGACGAAGAACTGCTGGGCTAACTACTAGACCAGATTCTCACATTTGCGCCTCCTACCTGGCGTGCCAAAGATGTTGGTGAAACAACACCTATGGGAACACAAGAATCCCTACTACGGTTGCCGGGGCACAGGGTTGCGAGAAGAGCAGGATTAGTAACCAGCACAAGGATCGTTTACCCAGGTTCGGGCCGCGAGGATGCGTAAAACCCTAGTTCTGCTTTGGTGGGTGTATTTCAGAGAGTTCTTGAGCTCTCGAATTAGCTGTGGTGAGTGCATGGTTCGAAAGAGCTGAATCCTTCTCCAGTATGCCATGGGCCTCCTTTTATAGTCGGAAGGGGCTGCCACTGTGGCATACAGGAGGTGGAAAGGCGCACAGTGCTATGAGCTTATCGCTCGTATTACAGGACAAGACGCATTTAATGCGTAGCTTAGGTGTCCCCTTGCTTTATCGGGGACGGGGGCGAGGCACGTCCCGTCCGTTGCCGCTCCTCCTCGCTTCGACACGTGCCCTGGCCAATGAGGCATGCGGTGCCATGTAGGCAGGCAGGCAGCTGAGGTGGCGCAGTGGTGGAGCCTTCACGAAGATCTGCATGCCGCCACGCAGGTGCTTGACGAGTTGGCCGGGAGCTGCATGTTTCCACGCAGGTGCCTGCTCAGCTAGTTGAGCTGGCAGCTGCATGCGAACGACGGTGGAAACTTGGTTGGCGCAGTCCTGGCGGTGGCCCTGCTGGCGTCCTTGGTGAGGGCGTTGCCGGGTGGCCCGGCAAGGGTCTTGCCGTGGCGCGCCGTCGTCCCCGGCAAGGACCTTGCCGGGGGTCTCGTGGCTTTCCTCGGCAAGGATCTTGCCGAGGATCGTCATCTTCTAATCCTCATCTGATCTTGAATATGTCTTCACAAAGATCTGCATGCCACCACACGGGTGCCTCCCGAGCCTTGGCCCCACGTGGATGATGGTGTTGGGGTCCGTGGGCTCAAGGGTGGCTCGCTCTGTTGGTGTGGGGCGAGCTGCCCCGGCAAGGGTCTTGCCGGGGGAACCTGCTTCGTCCCTCTGCTCTTTGTGGTCTCGGCCTTGGCGTTGCTCTGGTTATCTTGGGCTTCGGTCTTACCTTGGCTCACCTCCCCTGTTCTGCTTGGTGTGACCGTGGGCGCGGCTCCGACTGCCCGTGCACAGGTAAAGGGGTACAAAGGTGCGCCCCTTCTTTTGTACACCGACACGATGTGAACTAGATTATTGACTCTAGTAAACCTTTTTGAGTGTTGGTCACGTGGCGATGTGAACTATGGGTGTTAATCACATGGTGATGTGAACTTTTGTGTTTAATCACATGACGATGTGAACTAGATTATTGACTCTAGTGCAAGTGGGAGACTGAAGGAAATATGTCCTAGAGGCAATAATAAAGTTGTTATTTATATTTCCTTATATCATGATAAAAAATTATTATTCATGCTAGAATTGCATTAACCGGAAACTTAGTACATGTGTGAATACATAGACAAACAAAGTGTCCCTAGTATGCCTCTACTAGACTAGCTCGTTAATCAAAGATGGTTAAGTTTCCGTACCATAGACATGTGTTGTCATTTGATGAACGAGATCACATCATTAGAGAATGATGTAATGGACAACACCCATCCGTTAGCTTAGCATAATGATCGTTTAGTTTTATTGCTATTGCTTTCTTCATGACTTATACATGTTCCTCTGACTATGAGATTATGCAACTCCCGAATACCGTAGGAACACCTGGTGTGCTATCAAATGTCACAACGTGACTAGGTGATCATAAAGATGCTCTACAGGTGTCTTCGAAGGTGTTTGTGGGGTTGGCATAGATCAAGAATAGGAATTGTCACTCTGTGTATCAGAGAGGTATCTCTGGGCCCTCTCGGTAATGCACATCACTATAAGCCTTGCAAGCAATGTGACTAATGAGTTATTAGCGGGATGATGCATTACTGAACGAGTAAAGAGACTTGCCGGTAACGAGATTGAACTAGGTATGATGATACTGACGATCGAATCTCGGGCAAGTAACATACCGATGACAAAGGGAACAACGTATGTTGTTATGCGGTTTGACCAATAAAGATCTTCGTAGAATATGTAGGAGCCAATATGAGCATCCAGGTTTCACTATTGGTTACTGACCGGAGATGTGTCTCGGTCATGTCTACATAGTTCTCGAACCCGTAGGGTCCACACGCTTAACGTTCGATGATGATTTGTATTATGAGTTTATGTGATTTGATGACCGAAGTTTGTTCGGAGTATAGGATGAGATCACGGACATGACGAGGAGCCTTGAAATGGTCGAGAGGTAAATATCGATATATTGGAAGGTTATATTCGGACACCGGAATGGTTCCGAGGTGTTTCGGGTATTTTCTGGAGTACCGGGAGGTTACCGGAACCCCCCGGGAGAGTAATGGGCCTTAATGGGCTTTAGGGGAAAGGAGAGAGGGGCCTCAAGGGGTGGCCGCACGCCCCCCCATGGGCTGGTCTGAATTGGACTAGGAGGGGGCGGCGCACCCCTCCTTCCTTCTCCCCTCTTCCCCCTTCCCTCCTTCTCCTAGTTGGAATAGGAAAGCGGGGATCCTACTTGGACCGAGAGTCCAAGTAGGACTCCCCCCCCTTGGCGCGCCCCCTCTAGGGCCGGCCTCCTCTTCCCCCCTCCTTTATATACGTGGGAAGGGGGCACCACAAAGGCACACCAAGCCTTCTCTTAGCTGTGTGCGGTGCCCCCCTCCATAGTTACACACCTCGGTCATATCGTCGTAGTGCTTAGGCGAAGCCCTGCGCCGGTAACTTATCATCACCGTCAACACGCCGTTGTGCTGACGGAACTCTCCCTCGGCCTCAACTGGATCAAGAGCTCGAGGGACGTCATCGAGCTGAACGTGTGCTGAACACGGAGGTGCCGTACGTTCGGTGCTTGGATCGGTTGGATCGCGAAGACGTTCGACTACATCAACCACATTACTAAACGCTTCCGCTTTCAGTCTACGAGGGTACGTGGACACACTCTCCCCGCTCGTTGCTATGCTTCTCCTAGATAGATCTTGAGTGATTGTAGGAATTTTTTTTGAAATACTACGTTTCCCAACATATTTGTGTTGGATGACATTAATCATATAACAGTCATAGCCTAGAGCGATACATAATAGCTCCAATTCATCAATTCAACATAGGCATGTATTCCGTATTTAGTCATACGTTCTTATAATAAAAACTTGCATGCCATCTTTTGTCCTACGCTCCAGTGGCAGTGGGTTCCATAAAGAAACTAAGGGATATTAAGGCCTCCTTTTAATAGAGAACTAGAACAAAGCATTAACACATGATGAACACATGAACTCCTCGAATTATAGTCATCCCCGGAGAGTATCCCAACTATTGTCACTTTGGGGTCTACGGATCACAACAATAAAAAGTGCATAGAACTAGCAGATAGGATCAAGAACTCAAATATATTCATCAAAACATAGAGGGTTCAGATATGAAATCATGGCCCTCGGGCCCTAGTGATAAGCATTACGCATAGCAAAGTCATAGCAACATCAATCTCAGAACATAATGGATACTAGGGATCAAGCCCTAACAAATTGACTCGATTACATGACAAATCTCATCCAACTCCATCACCGTCCAGCAAATCTACTAAGGAATTACTCACTCCCAGTGGTGAGCATCACGGAATTGTTGATGGAGAAGGGTTGATGATGACGACGGCGATGAATTCCACCCTCCGGAGCCCCGAACGGACTCCAGATGAGCCCTCCCAATGAAGAACGGGAGGTGGCGGTGGCTCCGTATCGTAAAACATGATGATTCCTTCTCTCTTATTTTTCTCTCCGCAAGATGGTACTTATGGAGTTGGAGTTAGGGTTGTCGAAGGCCTGAGGGGCCCATGAGCTCATAGGGCGCGCCCTAAGGGGGTGGGCGCGCCCCCTGAGATCGTGGCTCCTGGGTGGGCCCCTCCAGTAGTTCTCTTCGCCAATATTTTTTATATATTCTCTGTAAATTTTCAGCCTAATTTGAGAAAAAAAATTATGCACAAAAACAACACCATGGTAGTTCTATCGAAAACAATGTCAGTCCGGGTTAATTTCATTCAAATCATGCAAATTAGAGTAAAAAACAAGAGCAAAAGTGTTTGGAAAAGTAGATACATTTGAGACGCATAGGCGGTGGCTCCTAAGTGAACAAAAGTAACAACTTTGATATGCATCGGTAGGTTCGAATGAAAATGAATAGATGGCTCCGAAGTGAGTACCTTAGTAGTGGCACACTCTCTGTTGGCGCTTCGGAAGTTCCCACTGGGATGGCTCAAAATTCCAGGCATGAAAACAAAAGGTTTACCAGGTTGCTTCAGTGGCTCGGAGTGGAATGTTGGAAGCTCCGATTGAATTAGGTTTTGTAACAACAAATATATATGGATGTTTTGATGGTTCCGACTGGAAGTGCTTCGACAACACCAAGTTGCATGGCATTAGGAAGATATAGTAGAAAACTTGAAGGAGTTTGAGGAGTTGTTAGAGTGTGATCTCTAAGAACATGCAGCAAAAGGCTCATTGTCGTATCCTCATTCCCTTTTGATAGTATCGGGTATCGGCATGCCTATGGACTCGATATGACATTGGATCACTAAAACTGTAGAATCCTTTGGCTTGTCTAGCACTTGTCTTTAAGAAATTTTAGGGGTCACCTTCCATTCCAATGTCGTACCTAAAAGAACTTTTCCTGAAATATACTTTGAAGTATCATTAGTCTTTGAGATATGTTGACATGAATTGCCAAAATCTACCTTGGGTATTAGATGCACGTTCACAGATAAAGTCATGTCCAAATTTCCATTGAATAGATCGATTATTACATGATAATCCCTCATAAAAGTAATATCAACTACTACATGCATGTAGAACATGTGTCAAAGCTTAATTATGTACAATAAGGAAAAAAGTGTGAATTTACGTATGTAGATAAATTATGTTTGATTAGAGGATACTTTTTTCAAAACAGGGCCATCGATCTTTGACATAGCCAATCACAAAATTCATATTTAAAGGTGTCAAAATCACCTCTATATTGTATTAAATCACTCTTGGCATGCTATATTACCTTCTATCATATATAGGATTATATCCGAACATGCAATAATTTTCGTCGAAGAAACCCATCGACATAGTCAACTTGTCTACCAAAGTCTAACGCATAGGACCGGAGATCTTATCTGTATGTTCATATGCCCCACCTCCCTATTCTTCTAAATCAATGCTAAGGCCAATCGCATATCAAATATGAGTTTCGTAACTTACATTTAGGTATATATATTGTTAGGACCGAGAGTATATCGACCGGAGGGGGTGAATGGGAGATTCAAAATTTCTTCTGAAAGTTTTGAACTGATCCCAAACACAGCAGCGGAAATAAGGTATGAAGGAAAATGGCTCAGTTAAACATGACATTGGGGAGGATATTCATCGATGTAGGAAGCAATTATAGCACGGTCTTGCAATGACACATGTTTGATCACAATGATAGTAATGCTACAAGCTATCACATGAAGTAACATGAGATAAAACATGACATGAACACCAAAGTAAAATACAATAAGTTAACACAGATGAACCGAGCAATATGACAGAAAAGATGAAGATAGGAGAAGTGAATAGAACAGAATGAGCACAATGATATCTTACAAGAGCAAGAGTGGAGCCGACAGATGTGCAACAGTAAATAACTGATCAAATAACTATTGTCACAGCGCACATATGAAGACTACCGAAAGAAATGCAGCGAAGTAAATTGAACCAGTGGTGTTAGAAGGTGACAGAGAGATTTGGTAGACCGGTTCACCCTTCTACCAAAGAGCTACATCTGGTTGGAGGGGATGTGACTTAACACGGAAGTTAAACTCTCTTCACCCTATTCTCCTTCAACATAGAGCTGATCAGACTCTGGTTGATTTCACTCGTGGTAGATACTTGTCGGCGATCTCCAAACCTTCAGTCGACCTTCACGAACCATAACCACTCTTGGTTGCTAAAGATATAGCTCGGTGAAGACAACGACTCTTCAACACTCGAGCTGAAACCTATCCTTCTAGAGAGTGCGCAGATCTCAAGAGTAATAGGTACAAGAACTCTAACTTAGAACTACTATGATGCTAAACCATTGTCTAAGTTTGGGCTCTTGATTTTTCTCTCGGTGGATCTTAAACTCAAATCACTCAGAGAGGGGGTGCTCAAATCAATCTTCTGAGAAATCTTAAGCAGAGCAGCTACCGGACAAAGCCGGTGCGGGGTGGCTATTTATAGTTGTAGTCTTCCCTGATGGGAAATGACCAAATTGGACATCGAAAGAATCCAATGGCAGAACGACACGAGTTGAATGGTCGGATGTTGAGCACAACGATAACATTGCTTGCGGAGCAAGAAATGCTAACTCCTCGGTCTGAGACAAATCTCTCGCAGTGAAGAAGATCACAGTCTGTTGCTGGCAAGTATTTGCTCGGAATACAAAGAGATTTCTCTCGCAACTTTCATAGGTTTTAGGCTAAGCATCACAGCGGATCTAAGCTTCGAGAACATATACCCCTCTTAATAGTACGGAGGTCCTATGACTCAAATGAACCAAAGAAGACATACCAAAAGAATACTGCGTCTTCAATTTGTCTTCGACTTCCGTTCGTTGTAGTCAATTTCTTCGGACGGCAATACCGAACCAAATGCTTTGCTTCAGCATTAAACTTTCGAGGGGTTAATTCCTTCACAACAATCTCCTCATATACATATCTTCAACAAATGTAGCTCATTCTTCTCTGCAACGCAGATATACTTCAGTGAAGTTCCTCGAACTTGTCACCGGAGACAGCATTCTCTTCAGTTTGTGTATGAACTTGTCACTAGCAAACAACTCAGTCCATATCTGATTCTATCAACAATCTCCAAAACACAGGAAGGCAGATATTGCACCAACATATATATATTTATGATTAATGTCAAATGATTAAGGGCCTGCTGATGTAATTGAGGTAAGTGTTAATCCCATATGCTAGTTTGAAGTGTTAATGACACTCCTACAAACTTGAAAAGATAGACCAGGAATTAGAAGATCAAGGATGCGGCCTTAGACTTTTTTGTGATACTAGCTTGCAATGAGTCATGGGAAAACCATAATGTCATGAGCAGGCTTGACCGGATCTCATGTGCATATTGTGTTCAGTGCCACCAGCCTAGTTGGCCAGCACCAATGAGTGAAAGAGAGTTTGTGGGGAAAATTCTCAAGTGGGGTGTTTGATACGTCTCCAACGTATCTATAATTTTTGATTGTTCCATGCTATATTATATTCTGTTTTGGATGTTTAATGGGCTTTATTATAGACTTCTATATTATTTTTGGGACTAACCTATTAACCGGAGGCCCAGCCCAAATTGCAGTTTTTTGCCTATTTCAGTGTTTCGCAGAAAAAGAATATCAAACGGAGTCCAAACGGAATGAAACCTTTGGGAACGTGATTTTCGGAACAAACGTGATCCAGAGGACGTGGATTCTATGTAAAGCAATCAACGATGAGAGCACGAGGCAGGGGGCGCGCCTCCCCCCCCCCCCCCCAAGCGCGCCCTTCACCCTCGTGGGGCCCACGTTGCTCCACCGACATACTTCTTCCTCCTATATATACCTACGTACCCCGAAACCATCAGAGGCATCAACGAAAACCTAATTCAACCGCTGCAACTTTATGTACCCATGAGATCCCATCTTGGGGCCTTTTCCGGCGTCCTGCCGGAGGGGGCATTGATCACGGAGGGCTTCTACATCAACACCATAGCCTCTCCGATGATGTGTGAGTAGTTTACCTCAGACCTTCGGGTCCATAGTTATTAGCTAGATGGCTTATTCTCTCTCTTTGGATCTCAATACAAAGTTCTCCTCGATTCTCTTGGAGACCTATTCAATGCGGTGTGTTTGTCGGGACCGATGAACTGTGGGTTTATGATCAAGTTTATCTATGAACAATATTTGAATCTTCTCTGAATTCTTTTATGTATGATTGGTTATCTTTGCGACTCTCTTCGAATTATCAGTTTGGTTTGGCCTACTAGATTGATCTTTCTTGCAATGGGAGAAGTGCTTAGCTTTGGGTTCAATCTTGCGGTGTCCTTTCCCAGTGACAGCAGGGGCAGCAAGGCATGTATTGTATTGTTGCCATCGAGGATAACAAGATGGGGTTTATATCATATTGCATGAGTTTATCCCTCTACATCATGTCATCTTGCTTAAAGCGTTACTCCGTTCTTATGAACTTAATACTCTAGATGCATGCTGGATAGCGGTCGATGTGTGGAGTAATAGTAGTAGATGCAGGCAGGAATCGGTCTACTTGTCGCGGATGTGATGCCTATATACATAATCATACCTAGATATTCTCATAATTATGCTCAATTCTATCAATTGCTCGACGGTAATTTGTTCACCCACCGTAATACTTATGCTCTTGAGAGAAGCCACTAGTGAAACCTATGGCCCCCGGGTTTATTCCCTATCATATTAATCTTACAACACTTAGTTATTTTTATTGCTATTTATTTTACTTTGCATATTTATCATAAAAATACCAAAAATATTATCTTATCATATCTATCAGATCTCATTCTCGTAAGTGACCGTGAAGGGACTGACAACCCCTTTATCGCGTTGGTTGCGAGGTTCTTATTTGTTTCTGTAGGTGCGCGGGACTTGAGCGTGGTCTCCTACTGGATTGATACCTTGGTTCTCAAAAACTGAGGGAAATACTTACGCTACTTTACTGCATCACCCTTTCCTCTTCAAGGAAAAACCAACGCAGTGCTCAAGAGGTAGCAAGAAGGATTTCTGGCGCCGTTGCCGGGGAGTCTACGCAAAAGTCAAGACATACCGAGTACCCATCACAAACTCTTATCCCTCGCATTACATTATTTGCCATTTGCCTCTCGTTTTCCTCTCCCCCACTTCACCCTTGCCGTTTTATTTGCCCTCTCTTCTCCGTTTGCCTCTTTTTCGCCCTCTTTGTCGTTATGGCTAGTCCTCTATCTACTCCTCTGTCTCCCGAGAATGAAGTTCTTAATTTTAAACAAAGGGAGGGAGAAAATCTAAAAGATGCTTGGTACAGAAGTTGCAATGCACAAAATAAATCTACTAGGAAGCAATCTACTTCCGTTCTTCTTCGCAATTTTTATGTAGGCAGCACTCCTTGGAATTGATACATTCTTGATACCATTACCGGAGGAAACTTCTTGGGTAGCCATACTTTTGATTCTTATAATGCTATGATAGATTTGTTTGGCCCACCACCTCTGTTGGTTAATGGAACTATGTTAACTTTGGAGCATGTGATGCAAAGACTCGAAATTATTGAAAATAAAGTTGCTACCGTAGAGTTAATTGAAAATTTGGATAAAAAGATCCACAACCAAATTACCCAATATGTATCTAAGGTAGGAGTCACTTTGAAAAATATTAAGGAAAAGGAACCCATAGTTAATGAAAGAATAAATCAGGATTCCACTAGAATCGATAAATTTGAGGGTATCATTACCAACTTGGGAACCGCCTTTTCTTCCGTAAAGAATACTCCAAGTCCTCCTACTAAAATTGCCAAACTTATGTATGTTCCTAAAAATAAGGGTGAATCCTCTAGTAAGGAAACTGCGGATCTCAAATCAATAAGTGTTCATCCCAATCTTTTTGCTCTCCTTAAGGAACCTTTTTTCACAAGAGATTTCTTTGATTTCGTGCCTAAAAGTTTGATTATTAATAAAAAGGAAGAAACCCCTAAGGGTGATAGGCGCCTTATTGAAGAATTGCCTACCAAAGATGGCAATACCTAGATCTATCCTTGCTTTTATGCCTAGCTAGGGGCGTTAAACGATAGCGCTTGTTGGGAGGCAACCCAATTTTATTTTAGTTTTTTTTTGCTTTTTGCTTCTGTTTAGGAATAAATATTTGATCTAGCCTCTGGTTAGATTTGTTTTTATGTTTTAATTATTGTTTGTGCGAAGTTAAACCTATAGGATCTTCTTGGATGATAGTTATTTGATCTTGCTGAAAATTCCAGAAACTTTCTGTTCACGACAACAATTGTTAAAAATCACATGAACGTGATAAAATACTGATTTCAATTGCAGTAGATCAATAAACAAATTTTCTAGGTCGTCCTATTTTGGTAGATTTTTTTAATTCCAGAAGTTTGCGTTAGTTACAGATTACTACAGACTGTTCTGTTTTTGACAGATTCTGTTTTTCGTGTGTTGTTTGCTTATTTTGATGAATCTATGGCTAGTAAAAGAGTTTATAAATCATAGAAGTTGGAATACATTAGGTTTAACACCAATATAAATAAATAATGAGTTCAATACAATACCTTGAAGTGGTGTTTTGTTTTCTTTCGCTAACGGAGCTCACGAGATTTTCTGTTAAGTTTTGTGTTGTGAAGTTTTCAAGTTTTGGGTAAAGACTTGATGGAGTATGGAACAAGGAGTGGCAAGAGCCTAAGCTTGGGGATGCCCATGGCACCCCAAGATAATCCAAGGACACCAAAAATCCAAAGCTTGGGGTTGCCCCGGAAGGCATCCCCTCTTTCGTCCTCATCCATCGGTAAATTTACTTGGAGCTATATTTTTATTCACCACATGATATGTGTTTTGCTTGGAGCGTCTTGTATGATGTGAGTCTTTATTTGTTAGTTTTCCACAATCATCCTTGCTGTACACACCTTTTGAGAGAGACATACATGATTTGGAATTTGTTAGAATACTCTATGTGCTTCACTTATATCTTTTGAGCTATATAGTTTTGCTCTAGTGCTTCACTTATATCTTTTAGAGCACGGTGGTGGATTTGTTTTATAGAAACTATTGTTCTCTCATGCTTCACTTATATTATTTTGAGAGTCCTACAAAACAGCGTGGTAATTTGCTTTAATTATGATAGGCATCTAAGATTAAAAAGAAGAAAATAAATCTTATGAGTGTGTTGAATACTATGATAAGTTTGATGCTTGAGAATTGTTTTGAGATATGAAGATGGTAATATTAGAGTCATGCTAGCTGAGTAGTTGTGAATTTGAGAAATGCTTGTGTTAAAGTTTGTGATTCCCGTAGCATGCACGTATGGTGAACCGTTATGTGATGAAGTCGGAGCATGATTTATTTATTTATTGTCTTCCTTATGAGTGGCGGTCGGGGACGAGCGATGGTCTTTTCCTACCAATCTATCCCCCTAGGAGCATGCGCGTAATACTTTGCTTTGATAACTTGTAGATTTTTGCAACAAGTATATGAGTTATTTATGACTAATGTTGAGTCCATGGATTATACGCACTCTCATCCTTCCACAATTACTAGCCTCTCTAATACCGCGCACTTTTCGCCAGTATCATAAACCCACCATATACCTTCCTCAAAATAGCCACCATACCTACCTATTATGGCATTTCCATAGCCATTCCGAGATATATTGCCATGCAACTTGCCACCGTTCCGTTTACTATGACACGATTCATCATTGTCATATTGCTTTGCATGATCATGTCACTCTTGATTCATTGCATATCCCGGTACTCCGCCGGAGGCATCCACATAGAGTCATATTTTGTTCTAAGTATTGAGTTGTAATTCTTGAGTTGTAAAGAAAATAAAAGTGTGATGATCATCAATTACAGCATTGTCCCAAGTGAGGAAAGGATGATGGAGACTATGATTCCCCCATAAGTCGGGATGAACTCCGGACTAAAAAAAAGGGAAAGGCCATAAAAAAAGAGATAAGGCCAAAGAAAAAAATAAGAGAAAAAGAGAGAAGGGACAATGTTACTATCCTTTTACCACACTTGTGCTTCAAAGTAGCACCATGATCTTCATGATAGAGAGTCTCTTATGATATCACTTTCATATACTAGTGGGAATTTTACATTATAGAACTTGGCTTGTATATTCCAATGATGGGCTTCCTCAAAATGCCCTAGGTCTTCGTGAGCAAGCGATTTGGATGCACACCCACTTAGTTTCTTTTGTTGAGCTTTCATATACTTATAGCTCTAGTGCATCCGTTGCATGGCAATCCCTACTCACTCACATTGATATCTATTGCTGGGCATCTCCATAGCCCGTTGATACGCCTAGTTGATGTGAGACTATCTTCTCCTTTTTGTCTTCTCCACAACCACCATTCTATTCCACATATAGTGCTATGTCCATGGCTCACGCTCATGTATTGCGTGAAGATTGAAAAGTTTGAGAACATCAAAAGTATGAAATAATTGCTTGGTTTGTCATCGGGGTTGTGCATGATTAAATACTTTGTGTGATGAAGATAGAGCATAGCCAGACTATATGATTTTGTAGGGATAACTTTCTTTGGCCATGTTTTTTTGAGAAGACATAATTGCTTAGTTAGTATGCTTGAAGTATTATTATTTTTATGTCAATATTAAACTTTTGTCTTGAATCTTTCAGATCTGAACATTCATACCACAATTAAGAGAATTACATTGAAAATTATGCCAAGTAGCATTCCACATCAAAAATTCTGTTTTTATCATTTACCTACTCGAGGACGAGCAGGAATTAAGCTTGGGGATGCTTGATACGTCTCCAACGTATCTATAATTTTTTATAGTTCCATGCTATATTATATTCTATTTTGGATGTTTAATGGGCTTTATTATACACTTCTATATTATTTTTGGGACTAACCTATTAACCGGACGCCCATCCCAAATTGTTGTTTTTTCCTATTTCAGTGTTTCGCAGAAAAAGAATATCAAACGGAGTCCAACGGAATGAAACCTTTGGGAACGTGATTTTCGGAACAAACGTGATCCAGAGGACTTGGAGTCTACGTAAAGCAACCAACAAGGAGAGCACGAGGTAGGGGGCACGCCTACCCCCCCCCCCCAGGCGCGCCCTCCACCCTCGTGGGCCCACGTTGCTCCACCGACGTACTTCTTCCTCCTATATATACCTACATACCCCCAAACCATCAGAGGCATCCACGAAAACCTAATTCCACCGCCGCAACCTTCTGTACCCGTGAGATCCCATCTTGGGGCCTTTTCCGGCGTCCTGCCAGAGGGGGCATTGATCATGGAGGGCTTCTACATCAACACCATAGCCTCTCCGATGATGTGTGAGTAGTTTACCTCAGACCTTCGGGTCCATAGTTATTAGCTAGATGGCTTCTTCTCTCTCGTTGGATCTCGATACAAAGTTCTCCTCGATTCTCTTGGAGATCTATTCGATGTAATCTTCTTTTGCGGTGTGCTTGTCGGGACCGATGAATTGTGGGTTTATTATCAAGTTTATCTATGAACAATATTTGAATCTTCTCTGAATTCTTTTATGTATGATTTGTTATCTTTGCAAGTCTCTTCGAATTATCAGTTTGGTTTGGCCTACTAGATTGATATTTCTTGCAATGGGAGAAGTGCTTAGCTTTGGGTTCAATCTTGCGGTGTCCTTTCCCAGTGACAGCAGGGGCAACAAGGCACGTATTGTATTGTTGCCATCGAGGATAACAAGATGGGGTTTATATCATATTGCATGAGTTTATTCCTCTACATCATGTCATCTTTCTTAAAGCGTTACTCCATTCTTATGAACTTAATACTCTAGATGCATGCTGGATAGCGGTCAATGTGTGGAGTAATAGTAGTAGATCCAGGCAGGAGTCGGTCAACTTGTCGCAGACGTGATGCCTATATACATGATCATACCTAAATATTCTCATAATTATGCTCAATTCTATCAATTGCTGGACATTAATTTGTTCACCCACCGTAATACTTATGCTCTTGAGAGAAGCCACTAGTGAAACCTATGGCCCCCGGGTCTATTCCCTATCATATTAATCTTACAACCCTTAGTTATTTTTATTGCCGTTTATTTTACTTTGCATCATTATCATAAAAATACCAACAATATTATCTTATCATATCTATCAGATCTCATTCTCGTAAGTGACCGTGAAGGGATTGACAACCCCTTTATCATGTTGGTTGCGAGATTCTTATTTGTTTGTGTAGGTGTGCGGGACTTGAGCATGGTCTCCTACTAGATTGATACCTTGGTTCTCAAAAACTGAGGTAAATACTTACGCTACTTTACTGCATCACCCTTTCCTCTTCAAGGGAAAACCAACGCAGTGCTCAAGAGGTAGCAGTGTTCCACTACTAAGAGTACATTGTCCTTTCTGTGAAACACCGTTATGATATTAACCTAATGTTTTGTTATGGACAGGTAGCAATGAGTTAAATATAGTAGATATCACCTAAGGTTTATATGGAACATGTTCCCATAGTATTGTCATCATCATGTACCACAAAGTATTGTGGGTATGGAAGTGATGGTGCAAGACTTAGTTTTCCTTCCAAATTCTCTTTTCCTCTATACTCTATTGTCGATTACCACCAAAGTGATATTGTTGTTTTTGCATATGCCTTTTTTTGGGTCTAACACAACCATGAGGTCCATTGTCTGGTACCTCTGAGCCAGTGTCACTCAATTGGTAATGATTTGTTGATCATTAATCAAAATCCACCTTGTGAGCTCCATCTCGCACCTCGAACATCCGTTAATGCATCAAATCTTACTCCTATATGACATATTTAATAGCTCTTGACGTATTAAATTGAACCTCTTCCATATGTCTTATTTTGTTTGGATGCTTTTACTGATGTGACTGAGCCATCGGTAAAACTTTGACGCATGGGATCAATCATCTCATTTGTTTTGTTCATATCTCAATGCGCCTCCCACCATATCTCTTATAACCATTGCTTGAATCGACCACATATCAGAATATGCCATTAATTACTTATGTTTCTATACAAATTTATATGTTTATATCATTGTACTTCCAATGTATGTTGGATTATGTATGGGGGATTCATATAAAGACTCGCACTATCATGACCAAGTCATGGATAAAAATTTAAACATGTGGGATCTTGAAAATTATTAGCATGATGATCATTTGTGGTTTGTTCTAAAAACATGTTTTAAGAGTCACATTACTCGAGCATGTGATGAAAGAGCTCAATTATTGCATACACCTTATGTTAGGGCCTAGCACAACCAAGAGGTGCAATGTCGAATACCTCTAAGCCAGTGTCACTCGAAGGACATAGCTATGTCAATCATTAATCCAAACCCACCTAGTGAATTCCGCGTGGCACCTCACACATTTGTGTTAACGCATCGACTCTTACTCATCTATCTCATATTTAATGGCTCTTAATGTATTACAATGAACTTCCTCCATGTGTAGGATTTTGTTTGGACGCTCTCGCCGATGTGACTGAGACGCCAGTTAATCTGTGCCGCATGGGATCAAATATCTCATGTATGTTTATTTCATATCATAATGACCCCTACTGCCACCCATATATCGTATAATCAATGGTTGAATTTATCACATATCAAACTATGCCATTTTGTTTCTTATGTTTAGATATAGAAGTATCATTTTATATCAATGTACTTCCATCGTAGGTTGGATTGTTTCTAGAAGTTTCATTGAAGACACTCATGGTTGTGACCAAGACATCGGTAAGAAGTTCGACACGTGGGATCTTGATCATTTATTGGCATGAAAGATCATTTTTATTTGTTCTAAAAATATGTTTTAAGAGTCACATTAGTTGACGCGTGAGATGAAAGAGCTCAGTGATTTCTTAGTCTTGCCTTTTGCATGAATCTAGATCTAGGATGTTGTAAGGTCTTTGATAGGCACAAAAGGTGATAATTTACGTTTAGAGATAAAATTATATTAGGTGGATGACTCTTTTGTCAAACAAGGTTGCTAATCTTCTCGTAGGTGATCAGGAAATTCATAAATGGATCAAATCTTGATCCTAGGTCTCATGTATAATGGCCTTTAATGTATTAATGAACTTCAGCCATTTGTTGGGTTGTTCAGACGTGATTGATTTATCCGGGTGAATCTTATCCCGTGATCAAGTCATCCATGAAAGTCTAGTGCATGGGGATTGAAGACCACTTTGATGTGCTCCCTGGATAACTCTTTCTCTAGCAAGCATGTCAGATCGATCACATCAAATACACCATCATTTCATAACGTATTTATACAAAAATAGGTGTTTTATGGGTTCTCCACTTCATAATATCCATTTGATACTCACGGTCAATTACCTAATTAGTGGATATTCTCTCAATTTATAACAATATCATTTTCATTGCAATGTGAGCGAACGTGTATGGATTGGACATCGAGCCAATTCCACAAGGATAATAATATGTGCATCCATAAACATGATGTTGATTCTCTCTGCACAAAATCATCCATTTTAGCACAACAATGTGACTCTTCACCAAGGGAAGGAGTTAGAAACTAAAAAATAAAGTTAAATACAAACAAAGTGCACCTAGAGACTGGAGAAAGGATCAATCATTTTGAGAGTAGATTGCAGATTCTACGCAAAAAGTGTTTGCCCCAAGGTTTTTTTAAGTGTATGCACGTAGAGGCTAGAGGAAGAATTTCCCATTTTAGAAGTATGCAATGACGCCAATACAAAAGTTTGTTTGAGAGGGAGTAGGGGGCAGGAGTGTTAAAGATATAAAGGTGCAAGCCATGTAACGCCGTCGTTGTGTGCTTCGATCCACTGGCATGAGGTGCCTTGTATGGTACCTTTAAGCTAGTGTCACTCAAATGACAATGATTTGTTAGTCATTAATCCAAAGACACCTAGTGAATTCTGTCTGGAACCTCTGACACAAGTTAATGTCTCAAATATTAGTCCTCAATCTCATATTTAATGGCTCTTGACGTATTACACTGAACTCCCTCCATATGTCGGATTTTGTTTGGACTCTCTTACTGTTGTGATAGAGTCCCTGGTCAAATTATGACGCTTTGGGATCAAACATCTCATTTGTTTTGTTCATATCTCAATGCACCTCCCACCCATATATCTTATAATCAATGCATGAATCCTTCACATATCAAAATATGGCATTTCATCACTTATGTTTAGATACAAAGGTATATTTTTATGTCAATGTAGTCCCACTGTATATAATGGACTATGTATGGAGGATTCATAACGAAGGCTCTCACCGTCGTGATCAAGCTATCGATAAAAAATCAACACGTGGGATCTTGACCATTTATTGGCATGATCAGCATTTGTGGTTTGTTCTTCCATTAGGGTATGACAAAACCGTGAGGTGCATTGTCTGGTACCTCTAAGCCAGTGTCACTCAGAGGACAAAATTTGTTGATCATCGATCTGAATCTACCTAGTTAATAATGCCTAGAACCTCTAGCATTCGTTAACACATTAAATCTTATTCTATCTCAAATTTCATTTGTCGGGTTTTTTCCGGACGCTCTTGCCATTGCTGACAGTCAAACTCTGACTCATGGGTTCAAACCTCTCATCTGGTTTGTGCATATCATGGTACATCTTCCATCTGTATCACTTATAATTAGTGCCTAAATTGATTGTATTTTAAAATATGCCATTACAGTACTTAGGATGAGATATATAGGTATCTTTTGTATCAATGTACTTCCACTATATGTTGGATTTTGTGTAGAGGATCCATGTCGAAGACACTCACCGTCGTGGTCAAGCCATCGGCGAAAAGTTTGACACGTGGGATCTTGACCATATTGGCATGAAAGATCATTTGTGGTTTCTGGTAGAAATATGTGTTAAGAGTCACATTCGTTGACACGTGAGATGAAAGAGCTCAGTAATTTCTTAGTAGTACCTTTTATATACATGAATCTAGAACTAGGATGATAGCAAAAGATCTATTATAAGCATAAAAAGGTGATAATTGATGCTTAGAAGTAAATTATATCAGGTGGGTGGTTCCTTTGTCAAACAAGGTTGTCGACCTTTTCAAGGGTTATCAAGAAATTCACTAAAGCATCAAAAAACTTGATCCTCGATCTTATGTATAATGGTCCTTAATGTGTTAGTAAATTTCTGCCATGCGTAGGCTTTTGTTCAGACCCGCTCAATTTGTTCAGGAGAGTCTCACCGGATTGACGAGATGTTAGTGAAATCTAGCACATGGGGATTGAAGATCACATCTATGCGTTCATACCCCCTCTCTTCGACACCCTTATATCTAGCCATCATGTCAGATCGATCACATCAAATACGACATCATAACATGTTTATACAAATCAAGGTGTTTGTATGGTTTTCCATTTTTTTGTAATTTGGGTTTTGCACTTTTGATCATCCATTCAGTACACACGATGAATTACTTAATTAGTGTATATTCTCTCAATTTATAACAATATCTTTTTTCATTTCAACGTAAGCAAATGTGTATTGATTGGGTGCCGAGCCAATTTCCATAGGGATAACAAGATGTGCATGCAGAAACATGGTGTTGATTCTCTCAGCACCACACCAAATCATCCATTTCCACACCACTATGTGAATCTTCACCAAGGGAAGGAGTATAATAAGAAACTAAAAAAACAAACAATTTCCACAAGGTAAGGAGCCAATCTCCATTGCATGTTGGATTTTTTTCTAGAAGTTTCACACTGAAGACTCTCACGATCATGACCAAGTCCTTGGTAAGAAGTTAAACAAGTGGGATCTTGCTCATTTATATGTATGAAAGATCATTTGTATTTGTTTTAAAATATACTTCAAGAGTCACGTTACTTGACGTGTGAGATTAAAGAGCTCAATGATTTCTTAGTATCACCTTCTGCATGAATCCATAACTAGGATGTTGTAAGGATCTTTGATAGGCACAAAAAGTGATAATTTATGTTTAGATATAAATTATATTAGGTGGCCGACTCTTTTGTCAAACAAGGTTGGTGATCTTTTCATAGGTGATCAAGAAATTTATCAATGCATCAAAATCTTGATCCTCGATCTCATGTATAATGGCCCTTAATGTATTAATGAACTTCAACCATATGCAGGGTTTCGTTCAGACCTACCCGATTTGTACAGATGAATCTTATTGGCATGATCAAGTCATCCGTTAAAGTCTAGCGCATGGGGATTGTAGATCTCCTCTATCTGCCCCTCAAACACCTCTTTCTTTTTTTAACTATACCTCAAACACCTCTTTCTCTAGCAAGCATGTCAGATTGATCACATCAAATACACTGTCATTTTATAACGTATTTATACAAAAGAGGTGTTTTTATGAGTGCTCAACCATCATAATAGAACTATGATGATCAAGGTCTGAAGTAAACAAAAGTGGCAACTTTGAGATGCATTGTAAATTCGAATAAATATGAATCAGTGGCTCTGAAGTGAGTACCTCAGTAGTGGCACACTCTCTGTTGGCACTTCAGAAGTTCCTACTGGAATGGCTCAAAATTTCAGACATGACAACAGAAGGTTTACCAGGTTGCTTCAGGGGCTGCGAGTGGAATGTTGGAGGCTCTGATTGAACTAGGTTTTGGAACAACGACTATATATGGATGCTTCGGTGGTTCCGAGTGGAATTGCTTTGGCAACACCGAGTAGCATGTCATAAGGAAGATATAGTGGAAAACTTGAAGGAGTTTGAAGCGTTGTTGGAGTTTGACCTCTAAGCACATGGAGAAAATGCTCATTGTCATATCCTCATTCCCTTTTGATAGTATTGGCATGCCTATGGACTCGATATGATCTTGGATCACTCAAATGAAAATGTAGAATCCTTTGGCTTGTCGAACACTTGTCTTTAAGATTTTTAGGGGTCACCTTCCATTCCAGTTTTTTACCTAAAAGAAATTTTCCTTAAATATTCTTTGAAGTATCATTAGTTCTTTGAGATATGTGTTGACATGAATTACCAAAATCCACATTGGGTATTAGATGCACTTTCACAGATATAGTCATGTCCAAATTCCTATCGAATAACTCGATTGTTCCATGATAATCCCTCATAAAAGTAATATCAACTGCTAGATGCATGTAGAACATGTGTGAAAGCTTAATTATGTACAATAAGTAGAAATAGTGTGAATGTACGTATGGAGATAAATTATGTTTCATAACAGGATAATTTTTTCAAAATGGGGCCACCGATCTTTGACATAGCCAATCACAAAATTCGTATATAAAGGAGTCCAAATCTCCTCTATATTGTACTAAATCACTCTTGACATGCTAATGACCTTTTATCATATGTAGGATTCTATCCGTACATGCAATAATTTCATAGAAGAAACTCGTCGACAAAGTGATGTAGGTTGGAACCCTAAGGTCGATCTTTCATGATTTGGAGGGGAATTCCCGAAGAACACGATGAACACAAGAGAAAAAAAACACTCAAATCAACGAGATCCAATCACAGATGTGCTAAATCCACATACACAAATGGGAGATACAAGATCCAAAGTCAACAAAGGGGGTACAAAGGGAACTAGTTCATTCAAATCCTTGAAGGAAAGAGGTCTTGAATCCTTGGAGGATCTTCCCACAAGAGGGGTCTTGAACCCCACTTGGTGGATCTTCTCCTAGGAGGTCTTGGTCTCCATAGGAGTAGGGATAAGTGGATGATCAAAGCTCTATGTCTAATGAGCTATTCCTTTGCTAACCCTAGATGGAGAGGGGAGAGGTCTATTTATAGTGCTAGTACATGTTGGGGATGAATGGATGGGTACATGGGCATTCGGCCCGTTATCTATGCACAGGCAGGTGCCGGATGTCCGGGCTGGGGGCCGGATGTCCGGACCTTCTCGTTGGGCTGGATGTCGGGCTGGCTTCAGGTGTTTCCCGCTTCTCTCTTGACAGGAGTGGCCAGATTTTTGGGCCGCGCCCGGATGTCCAAGGCCGTTGGGGCGGATGTTCGGGGCTGGGCCGGAGGTCCGGGCCATGTAGCTTCTACGTTGTTGGGCTGTTGATGTTGCTGTCTTCAGGGGCCAGATGTCTGGGCCAGGGGCCGGATGTCTAGGTCCTGGGAGCTTTCTCCGGTTACTTTCATCATGCTCCTTCGTCCATGTACCTGAGGCTTGTCCATCATCCCGAGCATCTCCAAGGTGGTCTTCTTCATACCTAATCACACATAGCATTCCGGCTTTAGGTAGTAGCGATGTCTCATGTGGGTCATACGGAATATCACTAAGGAGAGATGTCACCTCCGTCCTGATAGCTCTTGCACGTGCTCGTGTCATTGATCCACTTGGTTCTTAGAGAGATGTAGGTAGGTCCATGGGTATGACCATAGGATGCTCCGCATCACATAGCTGACTTGTGTGCCAAAGTCTATGTAACATCCCAAATTTTCAATTTGGTATGTTATACATAGATCATCATTGCATATCATGTTTTATTGCATTTTGACAAATCGTCGATAAATCCTAAGCAACTCAAGGACCCTCGGAGAGAGTTGGGGATTTTCTCGAATTTTCATATTTGATTTTTATCAAATGATAAGACGAGGATTTTGGTTTTAATTATTTTCTCCCCGGAAAAGTATTTCATTTTAAAATAAACGAGAGGAGAAAATATGACTTCTCCAAAACAATTGAAATACTGGAGGAAAAATGTTAAAATCATTATTTGGAATTTATTTGGATTTTATTTGCAATTTTTATTGCATTAAAGATATTGCATGTTTTCAAATATTTATTTTGATTTAAAAAAATGTTCACCCTATTCTAGATTTTCTAACTAGACGGGGAAAATTTATTTCATATTTTTCTGATTTTTTTTATTTTTCTACGTATTATTTTTCCGCGGAACTAATTTAAAAAAAAACAAAAAAAAACGCCCGCGCGCCGACTGGGCCAAAGGCCCAGCCGACGGCCCGCCTCGCGCCTCTCCTCTTCCCGCACGGGAGCCGCCGTCGCCGTGTCCGCCATGGCCACGAGCCGCCCCGCTCGGCTTGCCCCTCCCCCAAGCCGCCGACCCCCCCCCCCCCCCTCCCTCCTATATATACCCCCCCCCTCTCTCTTTCCTCTCAAGCCGCCGGAGCCGCCGCCGCACTCGCCGCCGCCGCCCGCACTTGCCGCCGCCGCACGGGAAGCCGCCGGAGCCGCCGCCCCTCGCCGCCCCTCGCGCCCCCCCGACCCCCGCACCCCGCCGCCAAGCCCCGCGCCCGACGGAGCCCTCGCCGGAGCCCGCCCGTCGAGGTACTGTCGCTGCCGTTCGTCGTTGCCGGTTTTCGTTTTAAAAAAAACCCTAGATTGGTTTTTTTCGGTTTTATTATTTTGCGAGCGTTCACCGAACCGTTCGTTTTAACGAACGCGTTCGTCGGTTTTCTCTGATTAACGAACGTTCGTTATTTAACCGTTCGACCGTTTTTCTTTTCGTCGGATTTTCCCGTTATTTTCTCAGATTCGATTTCTGATCGAATCTTCGATTCTGTTTAACTTCTCGCTCGTTTATCGGAATCAGGCGATTCAAGCGCCTAGAGTTTCGTCTCAAAATTCTCTTTCCGTTTAACCTACTCAAACAAGTTTTTGCTACAGTAAAATTTGACCTAGATCCAGATTAGCAAACGAAGTTTCTTTCTTTCGCCGTTTGACTTTCGTTGCTTCGTTCGAGTTGATTCTTTTTGCAAACCGGAGTTCTTAAGTTGAACTTTCTGGTTGGATCTTTCATTCGAGTTTTACCTGTGCATTAGATGAGTACTGATTGTATGCTTGTTTGTTTGCGATAGAGTACCCGGAGTGTGCCGCTTGTTACTTCGACTCGCTAGGTTTTGCGGATCATCAGCAAGGCAAGTAACACTTTGATCATACCCCGTTCATACCCAGTTTTTATTGCATTAGATCTGTTCCCCTCAAACACATTGCATGATTAGGATCTAATTAAATTGTGGGAACTGGGAAGTAGTTGAGGTAGTACCTATTACCTGTTTTACTTTATCAAACCCTTGGGAGTTACTTCTACGTTGCTTTTATTATTGCCATGCTATGCTCGTAGACGTGGATTGGGTTTGAGTGATATTCATGACAGATGTGAGATGTTTATTAATGGTTCAACTTAAGGTGGCAACTAAAACTCACATCTGGGTGGATTGACGCACCTGGAGAACCCAGTGTTGTCTGTTTGTATAAGGTCCGCCACCCAGGCTCAAAGGGATCATAAGATTATTCATGCTAGAAACTTCCGTGTGCAGCCACAAGCTATTATGGGCTCTAGCATAGCTGAGTAGGTTACAGGATCTCTTGAAGAGGTGGACTAGCAGATGTAGGGGAAAGTAGGTGTACCGGTCCATCCAGAGTAAAGAGTGATTGTTTCTGAAAGACTGTGTCTCGGTCATCCGTTTCTCAAACATCATGCAGTGCGAGAATCAAGCGGAGGCGATCGAGTCTTGTGGGGAAAAGTGCACAAACCTCTGCAGAGTGTACAAACTAATCATGGTTAGCCGTGTCCCCGGTTATGGACAACTTGAGTATCTAGTACCTGGATTTTCATTTGAATCTCAACACCGTGATACTTATAGTTAATTTTGTTGGGTTAATGATGATACTTAATTGGGATTGAGTTGGAGGTACCTTCTCAATGTTTCAACCACCATGATAGTTAAATAAAATTTATTCCTTTTGAAGTAGGATAAAATTGGCTTTTCGCAAAAACTGTAACCATAGAGCTTTCCACCAGCCATATATGCATATAGTATAGCATTATTATTGTTCATTGCTCTCTATGTGTTACTTTGCCAGCATATTCTATGTGCTGACCCGTTTTCGGGCTGCAACGTTTCATGTTGCAGACTTTTCAGACGACGAGTAAGGTGCCTTAGGTCGTGGTCTTATACTCAGTGATGCCGCTGGAGTTGATGGACTCACTTATCTTCCAAGTCTTCCGCTGTTATCGTTGTTAGATGGCCTTAAGCCATGTTTACCATACTTAAACTCTTCGGAGTTATTCGATGTAATAAGTGTGTGATTGCTGCTCTGTTATAAATCCTCCATTTGTACTGTGCGTGTCAGCATTACTGATCCAGGGATGACACTGGTGCACAGCAGCACAGGCCATTTGAGGTCTGGTCGCTACAGTCTAACGCATGAGATCGAAGATCTTATCTATATGTTTATATGCCCCACCCCCTATTCTTCTAAATCATTGCTCGGGTCAATAACATATCAAATATGAGTTTCTTAACTTACATTTAGATATATGTAACTTCATGATTAATGTCAAATGATTAAGGGCCTGCTGGTTTAATTGTGATAAGTGTTAATCCCATATGCTAGATTGAAGCATAGTTTTAAATAGCCGGCTATAGCCTTTCAGCAGGTCCCCTAAATTGTCTCATATACAAATAGCCCGCTATAGCTGATTTGGAGGTCCGCCGCTATTTAGCATAGCCCGCTATTTAAAACATTGGTTTGAAGTGTTAATGACACTCCTACAAACTTGAAAAAATGGACCAGAATTTAGAAGATTAAGGATGGGGAATTAGATTTTTTTGTGATACTAGATTGCAATGAGTCATGGGACTAGCGGAATGTCATGAGTGGGCTTGACCGGATCTCATGTTCATATTGTGTCCAGTGCCGCCAGACTAGTTGGCCAGCACCACCGAGTGAAAGGGAGTTTGTGGGGAAAATTCCCATGCGGGTTGTTCCACTACTAAGAGTACATTGTCCTTTCCATCAAACACCATTATGCTATTAATCTAATCTTCTGTTATGGTCGGTGTCGGCGTCAGAGCCGGCGATCTATGGGGCGATGCTGCCCCTTTCCAGGTTTGGCAAGGGGGGTGCACCAAACGCAAAGAGCAAGAACAACGAGAGACGCGGCAGTTTTTACCCAGGTTCGGGCCGCTGAAAAGCGTAAAACCCTACTCCTACTTTTGGTGTATAGATGGGTGTATGCAGAGGTACACGGAGCACTCTCCCCCGGCAAGTCCCAGGGAGAGGGCAGCTGCACGGATATGTATGCGTGAAGTTGCAATGGGTTCGAACCCTTGTAAAGGTTGCCCTGGCCCTCCTTTTATAGTTCAAGGGGTTACCATAGTGGCAAAAGGGTCATTACAGGGTGATTAGATAGAAACAACACTATCATACCTAACTCTGCTAGTTAGGACAAAAGGCATTAAATGCATCGCTAGGTGTCATGAGGAGGAGCCTGATAACCCACAAGTACAGGGGATCGCAACAGTTTTCGAGGGTAGAGTATTCAACCCAAATTTATTGATTCGACACAAGGGGAGCCAAAGAATATTCTCAAGTATTAGCAGTTGAGTTGTCAATTCAACCACACCTGGAAAACTTAATATCTGCAGCAAAGTGTTTAGTAGCAAAGTAGTATGGAAGTAACGGTAACGATAGCAAAAGTAACAGTAGCAGTTTTGTAGTAATTGTAACAGTGGCAACGGTAAAGTAACTAAGCGAAGATCAATATGTGAAAAGCTCGTGGGCATTGGATCAGTGATGGATAATTATGTTGGATGTGATTCCTCATGCAACCGTTATAACATAGGGTGACACAGAACTAGCTCCAGTTCATCAATGTAATGTAGGCATGTATTCCGAATATAGTCATACGTGCTTATGGAAAAGAACTTGCATGACATCTTTTGTCCTACCCTCCCGTGGCAGCGGGGTCCTATTGGAAACTAAGGGATATTAAGGCCTCCTTTTAATAGAGTACCGGACCAAAGCATTAACACTTAGTGAATACATGAACTCCTCAAACTACGGTCATCACCGGGAGTGGTCCCGATTATTGTCACTTCGGGGTTGCCGGATCATAACACACAGTAGGTGACTATTGACTTGCAAGATAGGATCAAGAACTCACATATATTCATGAAAAGATAATAGGTTCAGATCTGAACTCATGGCACTCGGGCCCTAGTGACAAGCATTAAGCATAGCAAAGTGATGTCTACTACACAACCTTCTTCTTGTAGACGTTGTTGGGCCTCCAAGTGCAGAGGTTTGTAGGACAGTAGCAAATTTCCCTCAAGTGGATGACCTAAGGTTTATCAATCCGTGGGAGGCATAGGATGAAGATGGTCTCTCTCAAACAACCCTGCAACCAAATAACAAAGAGTCTCTTGTGTCCCCAACACACCCAATACAATGGTAAATTGTATAGGTGCACTAGTTCGGCGAAGAGATGGTGATACAAGTGCAATATGGATGGTAGATATAGGTTTTTGTAATCTGAAAATATAAAAACAGCAAGGTAACTAATGACAAAAGTGAGCGTAAACGGTATTGCAATGCTAGGAAACAAGGCCTAGGGTTCATACTTTCACTAGCGCAAATTCTCTCAACAATAATAACATAATTGGATCATACAACTATCCCTCAACATGCAACAAAGAGTCACTCCAAAGACACTAATAGCGGAGAACAAACGAAGAGATTATGGTAGGGTACGAAACCACCTCAAAGTTATTCTTTCTGATCGATCTATTCAAGAGTCCGTAGTAAAATAACACGAAGCTATTCTTTCCGTTCGATCTATCATAGAGTTCGTACTAGAATAACACCTTAAGACACAAATCAACCAAAACCCTAATGTCACCTAGATACTCCAATGTCACCTCAAGTATCCGTGGGTATGATTATACGATATGCGTCACACAATCTCAGATTCATCTATTCAACCAACACAAAGTACTTCAAAGAGTGCCCCAAAGTTTCTACCGGAGAGTCAAGATGAAAATGTGTGCCAACCCCGATGCATAGCTTCATGGGCGGAACCCGCAAGTTGATCACCAAAACATACATCAAGTGGATCACGTGATATCCCATTGTCACCACAGATAAGCACGGCAAGACATACATCAAGTGTTCTCAAATCCTTAAAGACTCAATTCGATAAGATAACTTCAAAGGGAAAACTCAATCCATTACAAGAGAGTAGAGGGGGAGAAACATCATAAGATCCAACTATAATAGCAAAGCTCGCGATACATCAAGATCGTACCACCTCAAGAACACGAGAGAGAAAGATCAAACACATAGCTACTGGTACATACCCTCAGCCCTGAGGGTGACTACTCCCTCCTCGTCATGGAGAGCGCCGGGATGATGAAGATGGCCACCGGAGAGGGATCCCCCTCCGACGGGGTCCTATTGGTGGCTACAGAGGCTTGCGGCGGCGGAACTCCCGATCTAGGTTGTTTTCTGGAGGTTTCAGTATTTATAGGAATTTTTGGTGTAGGTCTCACGTCAAGGAGGTTCCCGAGTCATCCACGAGGCAGGGGCCCACGCCCAGGGGGGTGCGCGCTCCCTCCACCCTCGTGGACACCTCGGGACTCTTCTGGCCCAACTCTTTTGCTCCAGAGGCTTCTTTTGGTCCATAAAAAATCATCAAAAATTGGCACGTCAATTGGACTCCATTTGGTTTTCCTTTTCTGCGAAACACTAAACAAGGGGAAAAACAGAAACTGGCACTGGGCTCTGGGTTAATAGGTTAGTCCCAAAAATAATATAAAATAGCATATAAATGCATATAAAACATCCTAGAGGGATAATATAATAGCATGAATACTTCATAAATTATAGATACGTTGGAGACGTATCACAAAGTCATAGCAACATCAATCTCAGAACATAGTGGATACTAGGGATCGAGCCCTAACAAAACTAACTCGATTGCATGATAAATCTCATCCAACCCATCACCGTCCAGCAAGCCTACGATGGAATTACTCATGCACGGCGGTGAGCATCATGAAATTGGTGATGGAGGATGGTTGATGATGACGACGGCGACGGATTCCCCTCTCCGGAGCCCCGAACGGACTCCAGATCAGCCCTCCTGAGAGAGATTAGGGCTTGGCGGCGGCTCCGTATCGTAAAACGCCATGAATCTTTCTCTCTGATTTTTTTCTCCCCGAACGTGAATATATAGAGTTGGAGTTGAGGTCAATGGAGCCTCAGGGGGCCCACGAGTCAGGAGGCGTGCCCCAGGGGGGTGGGCGCGCCCTCCACCCTTGTGGACAGGGTGTGGGGCCCCTGATGTTGATTCTTTCGCCAGTCTTTTTTAAAATTCCAAAAATATTCTCCGTGAAGTTTCAGGTCATTCCGAGAACGTTTATTTCTGCACAAAAATAACCCCATGGCAATTCTGCTGAAAACAGCGTCAGTCCGGGTTAGTTCCATTCAAATCATGCAAGTTAGAGTCCAAAACAAGGGAAAAAGTGTTTGGAAAAGTAGATCGATGGAGAAGTATCAACTCCCCCAAGCTTAAACCTTTGCTTGTCCTCAAGCAATTCAGTTGACAAACTGAAAGTGATAAAGAAAAACTTCTACAAACACTGTTTGCTCTTGTTGTTGTAAATATGTAAAGCCAGCATTCAAGTTTTCAGCAAAGATTATAAACCAACCATATTCACAATAACACTTAGGTCTCATGTTTACTCATATCAATGGCATAATCAACTAGCGAGCAATAATAACAAATCTCGGATGACAACACTTTCTCAAAACAATCGCAATATGATATAACAAGATGGTATCTCGCTAGCCCTTTCTGAGACCGCAAAACATAAATGCAGAGCACCTCTGAAGATCAAGGACTGACTAAACATTGTTCATGGTAAAAGAGATCCAGTCACAGTTATACTCAATGTAAACTAATAGTAATGCATGCAAAGGACAGCGGTGCTCTCCAACTGGTGCTTTTTAATAAGAGGATGATGACTCAACATAAAAGTAAATAGATAGGCCCTTCGCAGAGGGAAGCAGGGATTTGTAGAGGTGCCAGAGCTCGAGTTTTGAAATAGAGATAAATAATATTTTGAGTGGTATACTTTCATTGTCAACATAACAACTGAGAGATCTCGATATCTTCCATGCTACAAACATTATAGGCGGTTCCCAAGCAGAATGGTAAAGTTTATACTCCCCCACCACCAACAAGCATCAATCCATGGCTTGCCCGAAACAACGGGTGCCTCCAACTAACAACAATCCTGGGGGAGTTTTGTTTGCAATTATTTTGATTTGGTTTAAGCATGGGACTGGGCATCCCGGTGACCAGCCATTTTCTCGTGAGTGAGGTGCGGAGTCCACTCCTCTTGAGAATAACCCGCCTAGCATGGAAGATACAGACAGCCCTAGTTGATACATGAGCTATTCGAGCATACAAAACAGAATTTCATTTAAAGGTTTAGAGTTTGGCACATACAAATTTACTTGGAACGGCAGGTAGATACCTTATATAGGAAGGTATGGTGGACTCATATGGGATAACTTTGGGGTTTATGGAAGTGGATGCATGATACCTCTCCAACGTATCTATAATTTTTGATTGTTCCATGCTATTATATATTCTGTTTTGGATGTTTAATGGGCTTTATTATACACTTTTATATTATTTTTGGGACTAACCTATTAACCGGAGGCCCAGCCCAAATTGCTGTTTTTTTGCCTATTTCAGTGTTTCGCAGAAAAAGAATATCAAACGGAATGAAACCTTCAGGAACGTGATTTTCGGAACAAACGTGATCTAGAGGACTTGGAGTGGACGTCAAGCAATCAACGAGGCCACGAGGCAGGGGGCGCGCCCTCCACCCTCGTGGGCCCCTCGTAGCTCCATCGACCTACTTCTTCCTCCTATATATACCTACGTACCCCGAAAACATCAGAACAGGAGCCAAAACCCTAATTCCACCGCTGCAACCTTCTGTACCCGTGAGATCCCATCTTGGGGCCTTTTCCGACGCTCCGCCGGAGGGGGCATCGATCACGGAGGGCTTCTACATCAACACCATAGCCTCTCCGATGATGTGTGAGTAGTTTACCTCAGACCTTCGGGTCCATAGTTATTAGCTAGATGGCTTCTTCTCTCTCTTTGGATCTCAATACAAAGTTCTCCTTGATTCTCTTGGAGATCTATTCGATGTAATCTTCTTTTGCGGTGTGTTTGTCGAGATCCGATGAATTGTGGGTTTATGATCAAGATTATCTATGAACAATATTTGAATCTTCTCTGAATTCTTTTATGTATGATTGGTTATCTTTGCAAGTCTCTTCGAATTATCAGTTTGGTTTGGCCTACTAGATTAGCCTTTCTTGCAATGGGAGAAGTGCTTAGCTTTGGGTTCAATCTTGCGGTGCTCGATCCCAGTGACAGTAGGGGAAACGACACGTATTGTATTGTTGCCATCGAGGATAAAAAGATGGGGTTTATATCATATTGCATGAGTTTATCCCTCTACATCATGTCATCTTGCTTAAAGCGTTACTCCGTTCTTATGAACTTAATACTCTAGATGCATGTTGGATAGCGGTCGATGTGTGGAGTAATAGTAGTAGATGCAGGCAGGAGTCGGTCTACTTGTCACGGACGTGATGCCTATATACATGGTCATACCTAGATATTCTCATAACTATGCTCAATTCTATCAATTGCTCGACAGTAATTTGTTTACCCACTGTAATACGTATGCTATCTTGAGAGAAGCCACTAGTGAAACCTATGGCCCCCGGGTCTATTTTCCATCATATTAATCTCCCGTCAACAAGCTATTTCTATTACCGTTTATTTTGCTTTCTTTACTTTTAGTCTCTATCATGAAAATACCAAAAATATTATCTTATTATCTCTATCAGATCTCACTTTTGCAAGTGGCCGTGAAGGGATTGACAACCCCTTTATCGCATTGGTTGCAAGGTTCTTATTTGTTTGTGTAGGTGCGTGGTACTTGAGCGTGGTCTCCTACTGGATTGATACCTTGGTTCTCAAAAACTGAGGGAAATACTTACGCTACTTTACTACATCACCCTTTCCTCTTCAAGGGAAAACTAGCGCAGTGCTCAAGAGGTAGCAAGAAGGATTTCTGGCGCCGTTGCCAGGGAGTCTACGCACAAGTCAAGATATACCAAGTACCCATCACAAACTCTTATCCCTCGCATTACATTATTTGCCATTCGCCTCTTGTTTTCCTCTCCCCCACTTCACCCTTATCGTTTCATCCGCCCTCTTTTCCCTTCGCCTTTTTCTTGCTTGAGATATTTGCTGTCATTATGTCTGAAATTGGGGAGGTTATCGGTGATAATAACATGGGAAACTTTGATGCTTTTGTTGATCCTGTTGAAGAACCACCTATTTTACATACTAAAAAGTTTCGAATCGATAGTGGTAATATTATTGGAAAAGGGGTTATTCAAGATTTCTGTACCTGTGCCGGTGCTTTGCCCGCTATGGGTGGATCTATTCTTCATAGAACTAGTAGTCTCGCGGATGCCATATCCTTGCTTATAGTTGAACTTGAAAGACAATTTATGCATATGCATCCTTGCATACAAAGAAATTTCTTAGAATTTTCCAATATTGAGCATTCTTCTGTTAAGCGTGCAGCTACTATCTTTTTGGCTCATGAGTTCAGATCTATAATAAAAGAAGCCAAAGAAATTTTTGCGCACTATAGGGTGGACGCTGGCCGACCTCCCATAGAGGCAATCCTCTTCAATCAAGAGGACATAATGCGTTTACAATCTTTAGATCATATTACTTTTAATGAAAACCTTAGAAAAAAGGTTCCTACTAATGTTCTAGTTGAAAGAATTTCCAAACTTAATAATGATTTTGCTATCCTAAACAATGAGTTAGGATTTTCTCTTGAGCATAGGCTCATGACCTTCTGCCAAAAGAATGCTTATAATGATGACTTGGTTGTGCAATATGAAGGACCGAAGGAGAAACCCATACCTCCCGAGATTGATCTTGGGGACTTCTGTCCCATTAAATTTAGCCCTTTTGATTACTTCTGCTTGCCACAAAGAAAACTCGCTGCTGAACGTAGGGAATATGAGATGAGTTTTTGTGATTTATCTTATTATTATGGCAATACCTAGATCTATCCTTGCTTTTATGCCTAGCTAGGGGCGTTAAACGATAGCGCTTGTTGGGAGGCAACCCAATTTTTTTTAATTTTCTTGCTTTTTATTTCTGTTTAGTAATAAATATTTGATCTAGCCTCTGGTTAGATGTGTTTTTATGTTTTAATTAGTGTTTGTGCCAAGTGAAACCTATAGGATCTTCTTGGATGATAGTTATTTGATCTTGCTGAAAATTCCAGAAACTTTCTGTTCACGAAAACAATTGTTAAAAATCACCAGAACGTGATAAAATACTGATTTCAATTGCAGTAGATCAATAAACAAATTATCTAGGCCGTCCTATTTTGGTAGGTTTTTCTGAGTTCCAGAAGTTTGCATTAGACACAGATTACTACAGACTGTTCTGTTTTTGACAGATTCTGTTTTTCGTGTGTTGTTTGCTTATTTTGATGAATCTATGGCTAGTAAAAGAGTTTATAAACCATAGAGAAGTTGGAATACACTAGGTTTAACACAAATATAAATAAAGAATGAGTTCATTAAAGTACCTTGAAGTGGTGTTTTGTTTTCTTTCGCTAACGGAGCTCACGAGATTTTCTGTTAAGTTTTGTGTTGTGAAGTTTTCAAGTTTTTGGTAAAGATTTGATGGATTATGGAACAAGGATTCGCAAGAGCCTAAGCTTGGGGATGCCCAAGGCACCCCAAGGTAAAATTCAAGGACAACCAAAAGCCTAAGCTTGGGGATGCCCTGGAAGGCATCCCCTCTTTCGTCTTCGTCTATCGGTAACTTTACTTGGGGCTATATTTTTATTCACCACATGATATGTGTTTTGCTTGGAGCGTCTTTTATGATTTGAGTCTTTGCTTTTTAGTTTACCACAATCATCCTTGCTGTACACACCTTTTGAGAGAGACACAGATGATTCGGAATTTGTTAGAATACTCTATGTGCTTCACTTATATCTTTTGAGCTATATAGTTTTTGCTCTAATGCTTCACTTATATCTTTTAGAGCACGGTGGTGGTTCTATTTTATAGAAATTATTGTTCTCTCATGCTTGACTTATAATATTTTGAGAGTCCTATAAAACAGCATTGTAATTTTCTTAAATTGTGAAATTAGTCCTAATATGATAGGCTTCCAAGATTAGTAAAAACTTTTTTATAAGTGCGTTGAATACTAAGAGAAGTTTGATACTTGATGATTGTTTTGAGATATGGACGTAGTGATACTAAAGTTGTGCTAGTTGAGTAGTTTTGAATTTGAGAAATACTTGTGTTGAAGTTTGCAAGTCCCGTAGCATGCACGTATGGTAAACGTTGTGTAACAAATTTGAAACATGAGGTGTTCTTTGATTGTCCTCCTTATGAGTGGCGGTCGGGGACGAGCGATGGTCTTTTCCTACCAATCTATCCCCCTAGGAGCATGCGCGTAGTGCTTGGTTTTTGATGACTTGTAGATTTTTGCAATAAGTATGTGAGTTCTTTATGAATAATGTTGAGTCCATGGATTATACGCACTCTCACCCTTCCATCATTGCTAGCCTCTTCGGTACCGTGCATTGCCCTTTCTCACCTTGAGAGTTGGTGCAAACTTCGCCGATGCATCCAAACCCCGTGATACGATACGCTCTATCACACATAAATCTCCTTATGTCTTCCTCAAAACAGCCACCAAACCTACCTATTACGACATTTCCATAGCCATTCCGAGATATATTGCCATGCAACTTTCCACCGTTCCGTTTATCATGACACGCTTCATCATTGTCATATTGCTTTGCATGATCATGTAGTTGACATCGTATTTGTGGCAAAGCCACCATGCATATTATTTCATACATGTCACTCTTGATTCATTGCATATCCCGGTACACCACCGGAGGCATTCATATAGAGTCATACTTTGTTCTAGTATAGAGTTGTAATCATTGAGTTGTAAATAAATAGAAGTGTGATGATCATCATTCATAGAGCATTGTCCCAAAAAAGAGAAAGGCCAAATAAAAAAAGGGTCCCAAAAAAAGAAAAAAAGAAAATAAAAAGGGGCAATGCTACTATCCTTTTTCCACACTTGTGCTTCAAAGTAGCACCATGATCTTTATGATAGAGAGTCTTTTGTTTTGTCACTTTCATATACTAGTGGGAATTTTTCATTATAGAACTTGGCTTGTATATTCCAATAATGGACTTCCTCAAATGCCCTAGGTCTTCGTGAGCAAGCAAGTTGGATGCACACCCACTTAGTTTCTTTTGTTGAGCTTTCATACATTTATAGCTCTACTGCATCCGTTGCATGGCAATCCCTACTCCTTGCATTGACATCAATTGATGGGCATCTCCCTAGCCCGTTGATTAGCCGCGTCAATGTGAGACTTTCTCCCTTTTTGTCTTGTCCACATAACCCCCATCATCATATTCTATTCCACCCATAGTGTTATATCCATGGCCCATGCTCATGTATTGCGTGAAAGTTGAAAAAGTTTGAGATTACTAAAGTATGAAACAATTGCTTGGCTTGTCATCGGGGTTGTGCATGATGAGAGCATTCTTGTGTGACAAAAATGGAGCATGAACAAACTATATGATTTTGTAGGGATGAACTTCTTTGGCCATGTTATTTTCACAAGACATAATTGCTTAGTTAGTATGCTTGAAGTATTATTACTTTTATGTCAATATTAAACTTTTATCTTGAATCTTTCAGATCTGAATATTCATGCCACAATTGAGAGAATTACATTGAAAATTATGCTAAGTAGCATTCCACATCAAAAATTCTGTTTTTATCATTTACCTACTCGAGGACGAGCAGGAATTAAGCTTGGGGATGCTTGATACTTCTCCAACGTATCTATAATTTTTTATTGTTCCATGCTATTATATATTCTGTTTTGGATGTTTAATGGGCTTTATTATACACTTTTATATTATTTTTGGGACTAACCTATTAACCGGGGGCCCAGCCCAAATTGCTGTTTTTTTGCCTATTTCAGTGTTTCGCAGAAAAAGAATATCAAACGGAGTCCAACGGAATAAAACCTTCGGGAACGTGATTTTCGGAACAAACGTGATCCAGATGACTTGGAGTGGACGTCAAGCAATCAACGAGGAGGCCACGAGGCAGGGGGCGCGCCTACCCCCCCCTCGGCGTGCCCTCCACCCTTGTGGGCCCCTCGTAGCTCCGCCGACCTACTTGTTCCTCCTATATATACCTACGTACCCCGAAAACATCAGAACAGGAGCCAGAACCCTAATTCCACCGCCGCAACCTTCTGTACCCATGAGATCTCATCTTGGGGCCTTTTCCGGCGCTCCGCCAGAGGGGGCATCGATCACGGAGGGCTTCTACATCAACACCATAGCCTCTCCGATGATGTGTGAGTAGTTTACCTCAGACCTTCGGGTCCATAGTTATTAGCTAGATGGCTTCTTATCGCTCTTTGGATCTCAATACAAAGTTCTCCTTGATTCTCTTGGAGATCTATTCTATGTAATCTTCTTTTGCGGTGTGTTTGTCGAGATCCGATGAATTGTGGGTTTATGATCAAGATTATCTATGAACAATATTTGAATCTTCTCTGAATTCTTTTATGTATGATTGGTTATCTTTGCAAGTCTCTTCGAATTATCAGTTTGGTTTGGCCTACTAGATTGGTCTTTCTTGCAATGGGAGAAGTGCTTAGCTTTGGGTTCAACCTTGCGGTGCTCGAATCCCAGTGACAGTAGGGGAAACGACATGTATTGTATTGTTGCCATCGAGGATAAAAAGATGGGGTTTATATCATATTGCATGAGTTTATCCCTCTACATCATGTCATCTTGCTTAAAGCGTTACTCCATTCTTATGAACTTAATACTCTAGATGCATGCTGGATAGCGGTCGATGTGTGGAGTAATAGTAGTAGATGCAGGCAGGAGTCGGTCTACTTGTCACGGACGTGATGCCTATATACATGATCATACCTAGATATTCTTATAACTATGCTCAATTCTATCAATTGCTCGATAGTAATTTGTTTACCCACCGTAATACTTATGCTATCTTGAGAGAAGCCACTAGTGAAACCTATGGCCCCCGGGTCTATTTTCCATCATATTAATCTCCCGTCAACAAGCTATTTCTATTACCGTTTATTTTGCTTTCTTTACTTTTAGTCTCTATCATAAAAATATCAAAAATATTATCTTATTATCTCTATCAGATCTCACTTTTGCAAGTGGCCCTGAAGGGATTGACAACCCCTTTATCGCGTTGGTTGCAAGGTTCTTATTTGTTTGCGTAGGTGCATGGGACTTGAGCGTGGTCTCCTACTGGATTGATACCTTGGTTCTCAAAAACCGAGGGAAATACTTACACTACTTTACTGCATCACCCTTTCCTCTTCAAGGGAAAACCAACGCAGTGCTCAAGAGGTAGCAATGCACAAGCAGTATTCCCGCTTAGTACAAGTGAAGGCTAGAAAAAGACTGGGAAGCGACCAACTAGAGAGCGACAACAGTCATGAACATGCATTAAAATTAATCAACACTGAGTGCAAGCATGAGTAGGATATAATTCACCATGAACATAAATATCGTGGAGGCTATGTTGATTTTGTTTCAACTACATGCGTGAACTTGTGCCAAGTCAAGCCACTTGAATCATTCAAAGGAGGATATCACCCTATCATACCACATCACAACCATTTTAATAGCATGTTGGAACGCAAGGTAAACCATTATAAACTCCTAGCTAATTAAGCATGGCATGAGAAACTATAATCTCTAATTGTCATTGCAAACATGTTTCATTCATAATAGGTTGAATCAGGAACGATGAAGTAATCATATTTACAAAAACAAGATAGGTCGAGTTCATGCCAGCTTCTCTCATCTCAATCAGTCCATCATATATCGTCATTATTGCCTTTCACTTGCATGACCGAACGGTGTGGATAATAATAGTGCACGTGCATTGGACTAAGCTGGAATCTGCAAGCATTTAATATACAGGAGAAGACACGGTAATATGGGCTATTTGTTAAATCAACAATAATGCATATAAGAGCCACTTCAACATTTTCATCATGATCTTCTCCTCTCGACCCCCAAAGAAAAGAAATAAAACTATTTACACGGGAAAGCTCCCAACAAGCAAAAGAAGAACGAGAAATCTTTTTGGGTTTTCTTTTAGCTACTACTACTACAGGCATGAAAAGTAAACTAGCTAAAAGCTACATTTTTTTTGTTTTTTCTTAAGGTTTTTCAAACACACAAGAAGAAGCTTAGAAAAGAAAATAAACTAGCATGGATAGTACAATGAAAAAGTATGAGCACCGACAACTAGAATGAGTGTGTGAACATGAATGTAATGCCGGTGAGAAATGCGTACTCCCCCAAGCTTAGGCTTTTGGCCTAAGTTGGTCTATGGCCACGGCTGGCCTGGCGGATATCCAAAGTTGTAACTGGGGTCATACTGAGATGCAGCAGCTACTGCCTCAAGAGTTGCAGCTTGGAGGCGAGTTGCTTCCGTCCTCCTCTCATACTCGTTCGCCTCCTCCCTGGTTATGACATATCTCCCTTTTGCCTGAAAGTTAAAGAAAGTAGAATCTGGGAGGGCAACGTGAACAGTGCACCGCCTGTCAAAGATTAGTCAGTACTTGAGGAACCATTCATTCCTCTCAATAAACTAATGGCGAATCATAGCATTATAATCTAAATAAGCAGGATGCAACTCCATATCATTTTCATGAATGGGTACCTCAAGATAATTAGCTAAACGAGTTGCATAAATGCCACCAAACTAATCTCCACTTATACTGTTATGATGCAACCTTCGTGCAATGATAGCCCCCAAGTTATATTGTTTATCTCCTAATACTGCACTCTTGAGGACACTAAGATCTGGAACGCACATGTGAGAGGCTTCATCTTTACTGTTAATACATCTACCTATAAAGAGAGCAAAATAATGTATGGCAGGAAAATGGATGCTCCCTATGGTAGCTTGCGTGATCTCTCTAGATTCCCCCATAGTTATACTAGCAAGAAAGTCTTTATATTCATATTTGCGAGGTTCACTAGCATTGCCCCACTGCGGGAGTTTACAAGCAGTATTAAAATCTTCTAAGTCCATGGTATAAGATTTATCATAAAGATCAAATAGGACAGTGTGAGAATTGCGTGATGATGTAAATTTAAAACTTCTCACAAAGGAATCAGTTAGGTAGTAATATTGGGAGCACTTATCTGACATGAAGCCCTCAAGTTCAGCATTACCCACATACGCGTCAAATTCCTCTTTAATTCCTGCTTGGATCATAAAATCTTCTGATGGCCATTCACAAGGCCGCACTTGAGCTTCCCTTGGTAGTTCATTGTCCGGCTCATGTATCGCGAGCTTTGGTGCTTGCTTCCTTGAGGAACCACCTTGGTACATTTTCCTAAACATTTTTCTTCCTCTGAAAATTTTCGAAAATTTTTAGTGACTCAAAATAAAAGTGAACCAAACTCAACAAAATTGATAGCAACTACTCCCACAAGTGCCTAGAGACTATATCATGCATTAGAACTACTTGGGACCATATAAATTTAACATGCAAGCTCAAGAACAGGGTCACCTAAGCAGCAAAAATTTGCAATAAATAAAGCACTAGAACAAAAACTAATTGGACCATTGGAGGAGTCACATACCGAAGAAAAATCCCCCAAAGCAGTTTTGTGAGTAGAGATTTAAGCAAGGAGATCGAAAATTGCAGCAAAACGAGCTAGAACACGAGTTTGAGCTGTGTGGGGATTTTTTCTGCAGGAAGACAAAGTGTGTGGGTGCAGGAATAAGTGGAGGGGGCCACGTGGGGCCCACGAGGCAGGGGGCGCGCCCTGCACCCTCGTGGCCAGGTGGTTGCCCCCTCTGGTGTGTTCTCAGTGCCAGATATTCTTAAATATTCTAAAAAATCATATTTCAATTTCAGGACATTTGGAGAACTTTTATTTTCAGGGTATTTTTTTATTGCAAGGATAATTTAGAAATCAGACAGAAAATACTATTTTTGCTTTATTAAATCTAAATAACAGAAAGTAAAAGGAGGGTACAGAGAGTTGTGCTTTCTAACTTCATCCATCTCATGCTCATCAAAAGGAATCCGCTAACAAGGTTGATCAAGTCTTGTTAACAAACTCATTCCGAATCGCATGAAACCGGAGAATTTTCGAATAGCACTAGCTTACCTCAACGGGGATATGCACATCCCCAACAATAAGAATATCATATTTCTTCTTGACAGTAGGAAGAGGGAATTCAAAACCTCCAATAGTAATTGTTGAATTTTTTCCAATAGAATTGATACTGTGGACTTGAGGTTGTTTCCTCGGAAAGTGTATCGTATGCTCATTACCATTAACATGAAAAGTGACATTGCCTTTGTTGCAATCAATAACAGCCCCTGCAGTATTCAAAAAGGGCCTTCCAAGAATAATAGACATACTATCGTCCTCGGGAATATCAAGAATAACAAAGTCCGTTAAGATAGTAACGTTTGCAACCACAACAGGCACATCCTCACAAATACCGACAAGTATAGTAGTTGATTTATCGGCCATTTGCAAAGATATTTCAGTAGGTGTCAACTTATTCAAATCAAGTCAAAGATATAAAGAGAGAGGCATAACACTAACACCGGCTCCAAGATCACATAAAGCAGTTTTAACATAGTTTCTTTTAATGGAGCATGGCATAGTTGGTACTCCCGGATCTCCTAGTTTCTTAGGTATTCCACCCTTAAAAGTATAATTAGCAAGCATGGTGGAAATTTTCAACTTCCAGTATCTTTCTTTTATTTGTAACAATATCTTTCATGTACTTAGCATAAGGATTCATTTTAAGCATATCAGTCAAACACATACGCAAAAAGATAGGTCTAATCATTTCAGCAAAGCGCTCAAAATCTTCATCATCATTTTTCTTGGATGGTTTAGGAGGAAAAGGCATGGGTTTGTGAACCCATGGTTCTCCTTCTTTACCATGCTTCCTAGCAACAAACTCTCTCTTATCATAACGTTGATTCTTTGATTGTGGGTTATCAAGATCAACGGCAGATTCAATTTCTACGTCATTGTCATTGCTAGGTTGAGCATCAACATGAACATCATCATTAACATTATCACTAGGTTCATGTTCATTACCAGATTGTGTTTCAGCATCAGAAATAGAAATATCATTGGGATTCTCAGGTGTATCAACAACAGGTTCACTAGAAGCATGCAAACTCCTATCATTTTTCTTTTTCTTCTTCTTAGAAGGACTAGGTGCATCAACATTAGTTCTCTGAGAATTTTGCTCAACTCTCTTAGGGTGGCCCTCAGGATACAAAGGTTCCTGAGTCATTTTACCCCCTCTAGTCATAACTCTAACAGCATTATCATTTTTCTTAATATTTAATTCATTGAGCAAATCATTTTGAGCTTTAAGCACTTGTTCTACTTGAGTGGTAACCATAGAAGCATGTTTACTAATAAGTTTAAGTTCACCTTTAACTCTGGACATATAATCACTCAAGTGTTCAATCATATATGCATTACGTTTCAATTGTCTACCAACATAAGCATTGAAGTTTTCTTGTTTAACAATAAAATTATCAAACTCATCCAAGCATTGGCTAGCAAACTTAGTAGATGGGATTTCAGCTTTATCAAATCTATAGAGATAATTTACCTTTACTACCTGTGTCGGGTTATCAAGACCATGTATTTCTTCAATAGGTGGTAAATTCTTAACATCTTCAGCTTTAATACCCTTTTCTTTCATAGATTTCTTTGCCTCTTGCATGTCTTCAGGACTGAGAAATAGAATACCCCTTTCCCCGGAGTTGGTTTAGGAGTTGGTTCAGGAAGTGTCCAATTATTATCATTACTCAACATATTATTCAATAGCAATTCAGCTTGATCAACAGTTCTTTCCCTGAAAACACAACCAACACAACTATCCAGGTGGTCTCTGGAAGCATCAGTTAATCCATTAGATATCAAGTATTTCATTTTTCTTGAGAGGATGATCAGGCAAAGCATTAAGTAATCGGAGAAGCCTCCCCCAAGCTTGTGGGAGACTCTCTTCTTCAATTTGCACAAAATTATATATTTCCCTTAAGGCAGCTTGTTTCATATGAGCGGGGAAATATTTAGCAGAGAAGTAATAAATCATATCCTGGGGACTACGCACACAACCAGGATCAAGAGAATTAAACCATGTTTTAGCATCACCCTTTAATGAGAACGAAAATAACTTAAGGATATAGTAGTAACGAATTTTTTCCTCATGAGTGAATAGGGTGGCCCAGGTGGGTTGTGCCCACCTCGATGGCCTCCCGCACCGCCTCTTTGCTCTATAAATACCCCAATATTCCAGAAACCATAGGGGAGTCGACGAAAATCAATTCCAGCCGCCGCAAGTTCTAGAACCACCAGATCCAATCTAGACACCATCACGGAGGGGTTCATCATGCCCATTGGTGCCTCTCCGATGATGCGTGAGTAGTTCTTTGTAGACCTACCGGTCCGTAGTTAGTAGCTAGATGGCTTCATCTCTCTCTTTTGATTCTCAATACAATGGTCTCTTGGATATCCATATGATGTAACTCTTTTTGCGGTGTGTTTGTTGGGATCCGATGAACTTTGAGTTTATGATCAGATCTATCTTTTTACCATGAAAGTTATTTGAGTCTTCTTTGATCTCTTATATGCATGATTGCTTATAGCCTCGTATTTCTTCTCCGATATTTGCTTTTTTTGGCCAACTTGATCTATTTATCTTGCAATGGGAAGAGGTGATTTGTGATGGGTTCGATCTTACGGTGCTTGATCCTAGTGACAGAAAGGGAACCGACACGTATGTATCGTTGCTATTAAGGATAACAAGATGGGGTCTATTTCTACATAAATAGATCTTGTCTACATCGTGTCATCGTTCTTATTGCATTACTCCGTTTCTCCATGAATTTAATAAACTAGATGCATGCTGGATAGCGGTCGATGTGTGGAGTAATAGTAGTAGATGCAGGCAGGAGTCGGTCTACTAATCTTGGACGTGATGCCTATATAATGATCATTGCCTGGATATCGTCATGATTATTTGAAGTTCGATCAATTGCCCAACAGTAATTTGTTCACCCACCATTTGCTATTTTTCTCGAGAGAAGCCACTAGTGAAATCTACGGCCCCCGGGTCTCTTCTTTATTATATTTGCCTTTGCGATATACTTTTATTTGGTTTTATTTTTAGATCTATTAAATCAAAAATAAAAAAATGTCTTGCTACACTTTATTTTATTTGTGATCTATTTATCCAATCTATTACAACTTTACCCTGTCCTTTTGCCAATTTTTGGCGCCATTACCCGAAAGGGATTGACAACCCCTTTAACACGTCGGGTTGCGCGTATTTTTTATTTGTTTGCAGGTGTTGTTTACAAAGTGTTGCTTGGTTCTCCTACTGGTTCGATAACCTTGGTCTCATCCCTGAGGGAAATACCCACCGTTGTTGTGCTGCATCATCCCTTCCTCTTTGGGGAAATACCGACGTAGTTCTAGCAGACATCAAAAGGAATTTCTAGCGCCGTTGCCGGGGAGGATCAAGTCAAGATAGTCTCCTGGCCACGTGCCAAATTCTGGCCCCATTGCCGGGGAGACATCATCAACATCTACCAGGTTCCTAATCACAAATCTCATCTCCTTGCTGATAACCCACAAGTATAGGGGATCGCAACAATTTTCGAGGGTAGAGTATTCAACCCAAATTTATAGATTCGACACAAGGGGAGCCAAAGAATATTTGAAGGTATTAGCAGCTGAGTTGTCAATTCAACCACACCCGGAGATTAATTATTTGCAGCAAAGTGATCAGTAGCACAGTAATATGATAGTTTTGATAGTGGTGATAGTAGCAATGGTAACAGTAACAGTGATAGCAGTAATTTTGTAGCAAGTGTAACAGTGATGATAGCAGTAGTAACTTAGCAGAAACAATATAAGATAAATTCGTAGGCATTGGATCGGTGACTTGTTGGATGATATTCATCATGTGGCAGTTATAACCTAGGGCGATACGGCTCTAGCTCCAGTTCTTCGATATAATGTAGGCATGTATTCCGTAAATAATCATACGTGCTTTATTAAAAGAACTTGCATGACATCTTTTGTCCTACCCTCCCGTGGCAGCGGGGTCCATATTGGAAACTAAGGGATATTAAGGCCTCCTTTTAATAGAGAATCGACACAAAGCATTAACACATAGTGAATACATGAACTCCTCAAACTACGGTCATCACCGGGAGTGGGCCCGGTTGTTGTCACTCCGGGGTTGCCGGATCATAACACGTAGAAACTTGCAAGATCGGATCTAAAACATGGATATAATGATGAATTCATAAACGGTTCAGATCTGAGTTCATGGCACCCGGTCCCAAAGTGACAAGCATTAAGCATAGCAAAGTCATAGCAACATCAATCTAAGAACATAGTGGGTACAAGGGATCAGGCCCTAACAAAACTAACTCGATTACATGATAAATCTCATCCAACTCCTCACCGACCAGCGAGCCTACGAAGGAATTACTCAATCCCGGTGGGGAGCATCATGGAATTGGCGATGGAGATTGGTTGTTGATGACGAAGAACGGAGATCCCCCTCTCCGGAGCCCCAAACGGACTCCAGATCTGCCCTCCCGAGGAAGAACAGGGCTTGGCGGCGGCTCCGTCTTGTGGATCGCGATAATTCTTTCTCCCTGATTTTTTCTGGAATAATGTGATTTTATAGTATCAGGGGGGTCGTTAGCGGGGCCACCAGGTGGGTACAACCCACCTAGGCGCGCCAGGAGAGGGGGCGCCCTGGTGGGTTGTGCCCAACCAGGGGCCCCTCCCTGGTGGGTCTTGGCTCCAGAAATTCTTATTATTGATATAAAAAATCCTCGCAAAGTTCCGTTCCATTCTGAGAACTTTTATTTCTGCACAAAAACAACGCCACGGTAGTTCTGCTGAAAACAGCGTCAGTCCGGGGTTAGTTTCATTCAAATCATGCTAATTAGAGTCCAAAACAAGAGGAAAAGCGTGAGAAAAAGTAGATACATTGGAGACATATCAACTCCCCCAAGCTTAATCATTAGCTTGTGCTCAATCAATTCAGTTGATAAACTGAAAGTGAGAAAGAAAAACTTTTATGAACTCTTTTTCTCTTGTTTGCATAAATAAGCTTAAACAGCACCTAGGTTTTCAGCCAATCATTATAACTAACCATGTCGACAATAACACTTAAGGATTATATTAACTCATATCAATGACATAATCAACTAGTGAGCAATAATAAGATATCTTAAACAGCAACACATTGTCAAAACAACCATGATATAATATGAGAATAATGGTATCTCGCTAGCCCTTTCTGAGATCGCAAAACATAAATGCAGAGCACCTCCAAAGTTCAAGAAGTGACTAAACATTGTAATTCATGGTAGAAAAGATCCAGTCATGATGCACCCAACATTAGCTACAATCAATGCATAAATCATGACAGTTGTGCTCTACTCAGTTTTTGGCGCTTGTTTTAGAAGGTGGTGACACAACATAAAAGTAAATAGAAATTCCCTTCGCAGAGGGAAGCAGTGATTTGTAGAGGTGCCAGAGCTCAGTTTTTTAAAACAGAGATAAATGATATTTTGAGACATGCACCCTTCTTATTCACTTCACGACCATCAGTTATCAAGATCTTCCATGCTAAGCACGCTAGTGGCGGTTCCCAAGCGATAAAAGTAAAGGTTTTGACTCCATTGGGAGTTTTTGTTTGATTATTTCATAGATGAACTCTTTTTCATGTTTGCAGTTTGGGACTGGGCATCCCTATTACCGCCCATTTTATCGTGCGATGGCGAGTGAATAAACACTCGACCTGAGAATAACCCGCTTAGCACGGAAGATATCGACCACCTCCTATCGTTCCATGAACGATCCAGGCACACAAAAAGGATAATTTTTATAAGTTTTTAGAGGTGGCACAGGCAAATTTACTTAGGACGGCAGGGTAATACCGTATATAGGTAGGTATGGTGGACTCATCTGGAATAACTTTGGGTTCAAGGTTTTTGATGTACAAGCAGAATTCCCACTTAGTATAGGCGAAGGCTAGCAATTTAGATTGAGAAGCGGCCAGCTAGAGAGCAACAACGATCATAACCATGCATTATGCATAAGTAACATTGGACACTAGCATGAGTAGGATATGAACACCATGAACATAAATATCATAGAGGCTATGTTGGTTTTGATTCAACTACATGCATAAACATGTGCCAAGTCAAGCCACTCGAACATTCAGAGGAGGATACCATATCATCATACTACATCACAATCATTTTAATGCTATGTTGATATCCAAGATAAATCATTATCAACTCCCAGCTACTTATGCATGGCATGAGAAACTATAATCTCTAATTGTCATTGCAAACATGTTTAATCATAATGGGCTGAAGCCTAGATACTAGGTTAAACATATTTACACAAACAGAACATGTCAAGTTCATACCAGTTTCTCTCTGCCACGACCAGCTCATCGAATATCGTCATTATTGCCTTTCACTTGCACGACCGAACAATATGAAAATAATAATAGTGCAAGAGTGTCGTGGACTAAGCTGGAATCTGCAAACATTTTATTCAACAGGAGAAGACAAGGTAAAATGTGTTCTTTATTAGATGAACAGTTATTCATATGAGAGCCACTCAAACATTTCATCGTGGTCTTCTCCTCGGTAAGACTCGAATAAAAAGAAAAGAAATGCAAAGAAACACACTGAAATATTTTTAGAGTTTTTGGTTTTCTTCAACAAGCAAATAAAAAGCAACAACGAGAAGAACTATTTACATGGGAAAGCTCCCAACAAGCAGAAGAAGAACAAGGAAATCTTTTTGGATTTTCTTTTTAGTACTACCACTAAACATGCATGGAAAGTAAATTACTACAACTAATTTTTTTGGTTTTTCTAAAGTTTTTCAAACACACAAGAAGAAAGCAAGAAAATAAATCTAAGCATGGATAATACAATGAAAAAGTGTGAGCACCGACAAATAGAATGATATGTGAACATGAATATAATGTTGGTGAGAAACACATACTCCCCCAAGCTTAGGGTTTTGGCCTAAGTTGGTAATCAATTAGTAGTCTGGAGGGTAGTAGGGATCCTGACGAGCGGGCATCCACTCATCCCACTGCTGAGGTACCTGTGCAGCCTCTGCAGCAGTGTGAGCGTTCCAGTAGGCGATGATGTCTGCAGGCATAACCCTATATCCGCCCCTGGCAGCAGAATCAAACAAAGCAGGTGCAGGCAAGGGGATAACATCACGAGTTGTAACGCTATAGACCAGGTTATAAGGAATGGAAATATCAGGACGATCATGTGCAAGAAAGTGATGGTGATCCATGGCTGCTGGGTCTAGGTAAACCTTGGTCAGAGGGTAATCATGAGGGCGTATCTCAACTTCGAAGTGAGCCGCCAAACGAGTAGCAAAAATCCCACCATGTACTTTACCCTGGGATTTATAAAGATGCAGGCGATGAGCCACGATAGTTCCCAAGCTATATGTGTTCTCGCCCTCAAGTGCATGACATAAAACAGCAAGGTCTGGTGAACTAAGTGCACCCACCTTCTCCCTAGCAAGCAAGCATTTGGTAATAAAAAGTGCAAAGTAACGACCAGCAGGAAAATGTAAGCCTGCGGCAGTGATGGCCGACATTGTTCTCTCATCACCCACTGTCAAAGTGCGACAAAAGGCCTCAAACTCGGCCGGCCTAGGCTCAGCCAAGCTCCCATCAGACGGGATCATGCATATGTTACAAAATTCAGTAACTAGTATCTAATGGTTTTCAACATAAAAGTCAAAGCTCACTTCAGGAGGATTATTTCTAGGCAGGAAAGTAAAACTTTGAACAAAGATGTTTGTGAGGATTTGGTGTTGGTCAAACTCATCTGCGATGAAGTCCGTGAGGCCTGCATTAGCAATGTATTGTATGAACTCCTCATGGATTCCAGCCTCTTGCAGGAACGGGGTGTGCGTCCATTCGCATGGCAGTACCTCCGCCAACCTCCGAGGGTGGAGATCACTATCAGAAGACTCCCCAATAACACCCTTGGAGTTCTTCTTTGAGCCAAACTTCCTGAAGATATTCATGTCCGCATACAATTTTTCCTATGAACAAAAATCTGAATTTTTAGTTCACCAAATTTTCTCAACAAAACTTCACAAAATCGATAGCAACTACTCATAGGGATACATAGAGGCCATAGCAAGCATTCAAACTACTTAGGACACTAAATATTGAACATGCAAGCACATCTACAGTAGCACCAAGAGTAGCTAATTATTCAAAGTATAAACCACCAAAACAAAAAGTAATTGGACAAATGGTGGAGTCACATACCAAGCAACAATCCCACGAAACAGTTTTGGAAACGGAGCTTCGAGCAAAGAGATCGAAATCCGCGGGTTTGAGAGCAAGAACACGGGAGAGAGAGAGAAATGGAGATTTTTTTCTGGAGGTAGGTGATGATGTGGGATGAAGAGGTAAGTGAGGGGGGCCATGTGGGGACCACAACCCACCAGGGCGCGCCTGGGGGTCCTGGCGCGCCCAGGTGGGTCGTGCCCACCTGGTGCACCTCCCTTTGATATTATTTGCACTAGAAATTCAGAAATATTCAGAAAAAAATCGTATTAAATTTTCAGGGCATTCTGAGAACTTTTTTTTGGGTCATTTTTTATTGCACGGAAAATTCAGAAAACAGACAAAACATGGCATTTTATTTTATTTAACTAATAAAAACAGAGAACAAAAAGTAAGGACAGAAGGTAGTGCTTACTAAATTCATCAACTTCATACCGCTCAAAAATGATTCATTAATAAGGTTGATCAGGTCTTATTAACAACCACCTTCAATTAGCATGAAACCGAAGAAATTTCGTAAATCACTAAGTTACCTCAATGGGGATATGAATGTCCCCAACAATAAGCATTTCATATTTCTTTTTGATAGTAGGTAGAGGTATTTGAAAACTTCCAATAGTGATTGTCGGAGATTTTTCAATAACATTAATACCATTCACTTGGAATTGTTTCTTCGGAAAGTGCACCGTATGCTCATTACCTTTAATATGAAAAGTGACCTTGCTTTTGTTGCAATCAATAACAGCTCTTGCAGTATTCAAGAAGGGTCTACCAAGGATAATCGACATGTTTTCGTCCTCGGGCATCTCAAGTATAACAAAGTCAGTCAAAATAGTAACTTTAGCAACAACAACGGGCACATCCTCACTGATACCGATATGTATCGCAGTTTACTTGTCAGCCATTTGCAAAGATATTTCAGTAGGTGTGAGTTTATTCAAGTCAAGCCTTTTATATAAAGAGAAAGGCATAACACTAACACCAGCTCCTAAATCACACAAAGCAGTTTTCACATAATTCTTTTTAATAGAGCAAGGTATAGTTGGTATTCCCGGATCTCCAAATTTTTTAGGTACTCCATCTTTAAAAGTGTAATTAGCAAGCATAGTGGAGATTTCAGCTTCCGGTATTTTTCTCTTATTTGTGATGATGTCTTTCATATACTTTGCATAAGGAGGCATTTTCAAGATACCAGTCAAGCGAGTACGCAAAAAGACTGGCCTCAGCATTTCAGCAAAGCGTTCAAATTCTTCATCATCATTCTTTTTAGTTGAGTTGGGTGGAAAAGGCATAGGTTTTCTCTTTCTTTACCGTGTTTCCTAGCCATAAAGTCTCTTTTATCATATCTTTTATTTTTGGGTTGTGGGTTATCAAGATCCACAGGTGTTTCTATCTCAACATCATTATCTGGTTCTTTTTCATTTGGTTGAGAGTCTTCATGAACCTCATCATTCTCTTTTTCATTATCATTGGGTGAGTGTTCATTACCAGATTGAGTTTCAGCATCAGAGATAGAAGTTTTATTATCATTATCAGGAGGTTTCTCTATTTCAGGTTCACTAGAAGCATGCAAAGTCCTATAATTTTTCTTTTTCCTTTTCTTTCTAGAAGGACTAGGTGCATCAGTGTTAACTCTTTGTGAGTCTTGTTCAATTCTTTTTGGGTGACCCTCAGGAAAGTGGTTCTTGAGTCATTTTACCTCCCCTAGTTGCAAGTCTAACAACAAAGTCATGTATATTATTATTCATTTCATCAAGCAATTCTCTTTGAGATTTAGCAACTTGTTCTAACTGGGTTTGTACCATAGAAGCATGTTTTCCAACACCTCTAACATAATTCGAAATCCTAAATAACAAGTCACTCAAGTGAGCAATCATATCAGAATTATATTTCAATTGTTTCATAACATTTGCATTGAAGTGATCTTGTTTTCTAATGTAGTTTTCAAACTCATAAAGGCATTGACTAGGATGCATATTGTGAGGATTGTCATTATCATTGAACTTCATTAAAGAATTTACCTCTACCACCTTAGGCATTGGTGGTGTATTAAGCCTGTGTATTTCTTCAATAGGAGGTAAATTTTTAACATCTTCAGCCTTAATACCTTTTTCCTTCATAGATTTCTTTGCCTCTTGCATATCTTCAGGACTGAGATATAATATACCCATCTTCTTCGGAGTGGGTTTAGCCGGTGGTTCAGGAAGAGTCCAATCATCATAATTTTTCAATATGTTATTCAATAATTCTTCAACTTGAGCAATAGTTCGTTCCCTGAAAACACAACCAGCACAACTATCTAGGAAATCCCTAGAAGCATCGGTTAGTCCATTATAGAAGATATCAAGTATTTCATTTTTCTTAAGAGGATGATCAGGCAAAGCATTAAGTAACTGGCAAAGCCTCCCCCAAGCTTGTGGGAGACTCTCTTCTTTAGCTTGCACAAAGTTAAATATTTCCTGTAAGGCAGCTTGTTTCTTATGAGCAGGAAAATATTTTCCAGAGAAGTAATAAATCATATCCTGGGGACTATGCACACAACCAGGAGCAAGAGTATTGTACCAAGCTTTAGCATCACCCTTAATGAGAAAGGAAATAATTTAAGAATAAAATAATAGCGAGTCTTCTCATCATGAGTAAAAAGGGTGGCTATATCATTTAACTTAGTAAGATGTGCCACAACAGTTTCAGTTTCATAACCATGGAAAGGATCATATTCAACCAAAGTAATTAACTCTGGGTCGACAGAGAATTCATAATCCTTATCATCAATAAAGATAGGTGAAGTAGCAAACTTAGGATCACACTTCATTCTAGCATTTAGAGATTTTCCTTTGTACTTGCAATATAATTTCTCTGGATCATCTCTATCATTGCAAGCAAAAATATCTCTAGTTGTTTCTTCACTCATAGCATAACCTTCCGGTACCTTAGGCAATTCATATCTAGGAAGGATAGTTCTAGCAGGTGTTTCAGGAGTTTCAGTTTCAAGCTCATCATCAGATTCCACAACATCATGTTGTATTACTCTAGCAATTTGTGCATCAAGTAAATCACCAAATGGCACATCATCATTATCAAGCAAGGTACTAGCATCATCATAAGCATTATCCATAGCAGAAGTAGCATCATCAATAACTTGCGACATATCAGAATTAATAGCATGTGGTGGTATTGCAAGTTTACTCAAAACAGAAGGTGAATCTAAAGCAGAACTGGATGGCAGTTCCTTACCTCCCCTCGTCTTTGAGGGAAATATCTTAGTCTTTGGATCTTTCAGATTCTTCATAGTGATAAATTGATAATAATTCCAAGTGACTCAACAAATATAGCTATGCTCCCCGACAACGACACCAGAAAAAGGTCTTGATAACCCACAAGTATAGGGGATCGCAATAGTTTTTGAGGGTAGAGTATTCAACCCAAATTAATAGATTCGACACAAGGGGAACCAAAGAATATTTGAAGGTATTAGCAGCTGAGTTATCAATTCAACCACACCTGGAGATTAATTATCTGTAGCAAAGTGATCACTAGCACAGTAATATGATAGTTTTGATAGTGGTGACAGTAGCAATGGTAATAGTAACAGTGATAGCAGTAATTTTGTAGCAAGTGTAACAGTGATGATAGCAGTAGTAACTTAGCAGAAACAATATAAGATAAATTCGTAGGCATTGGATCGGTGACTTGTTGGATGATATTCATCATGTGACAGTTATAACCTAGGGTGATACGGCACTAGCTCCAGTTCATCGATATAATGTAGGCATGTATTCCGTAAATAGTCATACGTGCTTTTTAAAAGAACTTGCATGACATCTTTTGTCCTACCCTCCCGTGGCAGCGGGGTCCATATTGGAAACTAAGGGATATTAAGGCCTCCTTTTAATAGAGAACTGGAACAAAGCGTTAACACATAGTGAATACATGAACTCCTCAAACTACGGTCATCACCGGGAGTGGGCCCGGTTGTTGTCACTCCGGGGTTGCCGGATCATAACACGTAGTAGGTGACTATAACTTGCAAGATCAGATCTAAAACATGGATATAATGATGAATCCATAAATGGTTCAGATCTAAGTTCATGGCACCCGGGCCCAAAGTGACAAGCATTAAGCATAGCAAAGTCATAGCAACATCAATCTAAGAACATAGTGGATACTAGGGATCAAGCCCTAACAAAACTAACTCGATTACATGATGAATCTCATCCAACTCCTCACCGACCAGCGAGCCTATGAAGGAATTACTCACTCCCGGTGGGGAGCATCATGGAATTGGCGATGGAGATTGGTTGGTGATGACGAAGAACGAAGAAACCCCCTCTCCGGAGCCCCAAACGGACTCCAGATCTGCCCTCCCGAGGAAGAACAGGGCTTGGCGGCGGCTCTGTCTCATGGATCGTGATAATTCTTTCTCCATGATTTTTTCTGGAATAATGTGATTTTATAGTATCAGGGGGGTCGTCAGCGGGGCCACCAGGTGGGTACAACCCACCTGGGCACGCCAGGAGAGGGGGCCGCGCCCTGGTGGGTTGTGCCCAACCAGGGGCCCCTCTCTGGTGGGTCTTGGCTCCAGAAATTCTTATTATTGATATAAAAAATCCTCGCAAAGTTCCGTTCCATTCCGAGAACTTTTATTTCTGCACAAAAATAACACCACGGTAGTTCTGTTGAAAACAACGTCAGTCGGGGGTTAGTTTCATTCAAATCATGCAAATTAGAGTCCAAAAAAAGAGGAAAAGTGTGAGAAAAAGTAGATACGTTGGAGACGTATCACTTGCAATTTACATTATTTACCATTTGCCTCTCGTTTTCCTCTCCCCCACTTCACAAAAAATTGCCATTTTATTCGCCTTCTTTTTCGTTCGCCATTTTCTTGCCGGATCTGTTTTTGAGTGCAATCTTGTTGCGTAGTCACAATGACTCAAGAGAACACCAAGTTGTGTGATTTCTCAAATACCAAAAACAATGATTTTCTTAGCACTCCGATTGCTCCTCCCGCCACTAGTGCGGAAACTTGTGATATTAATACCGCTTTGCTGAATCTTGTTATGAAAGATCAATTTTTCGGTACTCCTAATGAGGATGTCGCGTATCATCTTAACACATTCGTGGAATTATGCAATATGGAAAATAAAAAAGATGTGGAGAATGATGTTGTGAAGTTGAAATTATTTCCGTTTTCTTTGCGAGATCGTGCAAAAATTTGGTTTTCTTCTTTGCCTCGTAATAGTATCGATTCTTGGAATAAGTGCAAAGATGATTTCATTACTAAGTATTTTCCGCCCGCAAAAAATATTTCCCTTAGAACCCAGATCATGAATTTCAAGCAACTTGAACATGAGCATGTTGCACAATCTTGGGAAAGGATGAAATTGATGCTAAGGAATTGCCCAACTCATGGGTTAAATCTTTGGATGATCATACAAAATTTTTACACGGAGTTGAATTTTGTTTCTCGTATATTTTAGATTCCGCTATAGGTGGTACTTTTATGGAAATTACTTTGGGTGAAGCCACCAAATTGCTTGATAATATCATGGCAAATTATTTACAATGGCATACCGAAAGAGCTCCTACTAGTAAAAAAGTTAATTCGATTGAAGAAATTTCTTCTTTGAAAAAGTTGTTGCTCTTATGAAATTGGTTGCTAATAAAAGTGCTCCTATTGATTTTAATGATGTGCCTTGGTCTACTTTGATTGAGCAAAATAGTGATGCCATAGATGTGAATTTTATCTCGCGAAACAATTTCAATAACAATGCTTATAGAGGTAATTTTAATCCTAGGCCTTTTCCTAGTAATTCCTATAATAATTATGGTAATTACTATGGTAATCCTTCTTATAATAATAATAGGAACACCTCTGATCTTGAGAATAATATTAAAGAATTTATCAATACTCAAAAAGTTTTCAATGCTACAATGGAAGAAAAGTTGAATAAGATTGATGATTTGTCTAGAAGTGTTGATAGAATCCTCATGATGTAGAAAATATCAAGAGAAATTTTTTGTGCCTAAGGTTAAAGAATCAATTAAAGCTCTTTATGTTTCCATGGATGAAAGTAAGAAAAGAACTGCTATGCTTAGAGCTAGAAGAGAATTTTTAGAAAAGGTGTTTTCTAGTGATTGCTTTCATAAAAGTGATGAAGATCTTAAAATGATCGGTGTTTCTTCTATTGATTCTCTGTTTACTAAAATTAAGATTGATGAAAAAGGGACTGGAGAAGATTCAACTTTAGCTAGAAGGCGTCCCGATAATTCGGAGGGTGAAAATCTTGTTGAGAAAATTGATAAAAGTGGGTTTGAAGAGGTCAAAACTTTAACTAGTGATGTGCCCACTCTTTTCGATTACAAAGACTAAATTATGATAGTTGCTCTTTGATTGATTGTATTTCTTTGTTGCAATCCATGACAAATTCACCCCATGCTTATGAGCAAAATAAAGCTTTTACTAAACATATTGTTGATGCTATGATGAAAGCTTTGGAAGAAAAGTTGGAATTAGAAGTTTCAATTCCTAGAAAATTACATGATGAATGGGAACCTACTATCAAAGTCAAGATTAAAAATTATGAGTGTTTTGCTTTATGTGACTTGGGTGCTAGTGTTTCTACAATTCCGAAATCTCTTTGTGATGTACTTGGTCTTACTGATATTGAAGAATGTTCTTTAAATTTGCACTTAGCGGATTCTACTATTAAAAAGCCTATGGGAAGAATTAATGATGTTCTTATTCTTGCAAATAGGAATTATGTGCCCACAAATTTTATTGTTCTTGATATTGATTGCAATCCGTCTTGTCCAATTATTCTTGGTAGCTCATTTTTACGTACTATTGGTGCCGTGATTGATATGAAAGAAGACAATATTAAATTTCAATTTCCACTAAGGAAGGGTATGGAACACTTCCCTAGAACAAGAATTAGGCCACCATATGAATCAATCATGAGGGCATCTTATGGATCTTGAAGCAAAGATGACAATACTTAGATCCTTGCTTTATGCCTAGCTAGGTGCGTAAAACGATAGCGCTTGTTGGGAGGCAACCCAATGAATAAAATTTATTTTTGCCTTTTGCTTTCTGTTCTTGAGTATTTGCACAATTATGCTACTGTTATGATTGTGTTTTTTTGTTTTAATTAGTGTTGTGCCAAGCAAAGCCTTTAGGATTATGTTGGGTGATAGTTGATTTGATCTTGCTGAAAGACAGAAACTTTTGCGCTCACGAAAATAATTCTCATTTTTAACAGAAGCGTGATAAAATGCCAATTATTTTTGAAGAATATTAATATAAAAATTTCTCACGTGGTCCTAATTTTTCAGAATTTTTGGAGTTTCATAAGTATTTGAAATATCCAGATTGCTACAGACTGTTCTGTTTTTGACAGATTCTGTTTTCTTTGCGTTGTGTGCCTGTTTTGATGATTCTATGGTTTTCTTTGAAGAGTTTTTGCCATAGAAAAATGGAATACAGTAGATATAATGCAAGAACAAAATATGAATTGGTTTTCTACAGTACTTATAGTAGTGATTCTCTTTCTTATACTAACGGATCTGACGAAGGTTTTGTTGAGTTTTGTGTGATTGAAGTTTTCAAGTTTTGGGTGATGTTACGATGGATGAGGCAATAAGGAGTAAGAAGATCCTAAGCTTGGGGATGCCCATGGCATCCCAAGCTTTATCCAAAGGGAATCAAGCAACTAAGCTTGGGGATGCCCGAGTGGCACTCCCTCTTTCTTCTAACGACCATCGGTACTTTACTCGGAACTATATTTTTATTCGTCACATACTATGAGTTTTGCTTGGAGCGTCTTGTATGATATGTGTCTTTGCTTGTTTCGATTTTTGTTTTAAGTATTGAATCCTTGCTGGACACACCTATTTTAGAGAGCCAAAATTATGCCATGACTTGTTAGAATTGCTCTCTATGCTTCACTTAAGTCTTTATGAGCTATGGAATTGCTCTAGTGCTTCACTTATATCTTTTGGAGCACAGTGTGCTTTGTTATTTTTGAAGAAATTGTCTCATACTTCACTTAGATTTATTTGAGAGTTAGTAGTTTTTTAAGAAATTCTCTCTTGCTTCACTTAAATTAATTTGAGAGAAAGAAACATTATGCTCATGATCTTCACTTATATTTGTTTGAGCTTATCAAAAGCAACACATGAAAATTAGTCCCAAAGTGATAGATATCCAAGAAGGATA